>NC_056682.1:148929029-149243836 GCF_018350215.1 Panthera leo | reverse complement strand
AGCCTCAGTAGACATACTTATATCAGACAAACTAGACTTTAAAACAAAGAATGTACTAAGAGATAAAGAATGGCACTATATCATAATTAAGGGGTCTAACCACCAAGAGGAGCTAACAATTTAAATATTTATGCCCCCAACTCGAAAGCACCCAAATATATAAATCAACTAATCACAAACAAAGAAACTCATTGGTAGTAATACCATAATAGCAGGGGACTTTAATACCCACCCCCCTTACACCAATGGACAGATCATCTAAACAGAAAATCAGCAAGAAAACAATCGCTTTGAATGACACACTGGACTGGATGGACTTAACAGATGTATTCAGAATATTTCATCCTAAAGCAGCAGAATACAGTGGACCATTCTCCAGAATAGATCACATACTGGGTCACAAATCAGCTCTCATCAAGTACAAAAAGATCAATAACATACCATGCATATTTCAGATCACAATGCTATGAAATTTGAGATCAATCACAAGAAAAAATTTGGAAAGACCATGAATACTAGGAGATTAAAGAACATCCTACTAAAGAATGAATGGGTTAACCAAGAAATTAAAGAGGAAATTAGAAAGTACATGGAAGCCAATGAAAATGAAAACATGGTAGCCAAAACCTCTGAGATGCAGCAAAGGCAGTCATAAGAGGGAAGTATATAACAATCCAGGCCTTCCTAAAGAAGGAAGAAAGGTCCCAAATATGCAACCTAAACTTACACCTAAAGGAGCTGGAAAAAGAACAGCAAATAAAGCCCAAAACCAGCAGAAGGGAATGATAAAGATTAGAGCAGAAATCAATACTATAAAAAAAACAAAAAATAAAAAACAAAAAAACAAAACACCAGATCAACGAAACCAGGAGCTGGTTCTTTGAATTCTTTGAAAGAATTAACAAAATTGATAAACCCCTAGCCAGACTGATAAAACAAAACAAAACAAAACAGGAAAGGACCCAAATAAGTAAAATCAAGAATGAAAGAGGAGAGATCACAACCAATACCACAGAAATACAAACAATAATAAGAGAATTTTATGAGAAATTATATGCCAACAAATTGGGCAATTGAAAGAAATGAAAAAATTCCTAGAAACATATCACTACCAAAACTGAAATAGGAAGAAACAGTAAATTTGAACAGACCCATAACCAAAAAAGAAAGTGATTCAGTAACCAAAAGTCTCCCAGAAAACAAGAGTCCAGTGCCAGATGGCTTTTCAGGGAATTCTACCAAACATTTAAGAATTAACACCTATTCTTTTGAAGCTCTTCCAAAAAATAGAAATGGAAGGAAACTTCCAAACTCACTCTATGAGGCCAGCATTACCTTGATTCCAAAACCAAAGACCCCACTATAAAGGAGAACTACAGACCAATTTCCCTATTTAACATGGATGCAAAAATTCTCAAAAAGATTCCAACAAATTGAATCCAACAATACATTAAAAGATCTATTCATGGGTACCTGAGTGAATCATTCAGTTAAGCTTCCAATTCTTGATTTCAGCTCAGGTCATGATCTCACAGTTCATGGGTTTGAGCCCCCATCAGGCTCTGCACTGCCAGTGAGGAGTCTGCTTGGGATTCTCTCTCTCTCTCTCTCTCTCTCTCTATCTCTATCTCTATCTCTATCTCTATCTCTCTCCCTCCCTCCCTCCCTCTCTTCCCCTCCCTGCCTGTCTTAAAGGAAGGAAGGAAGGAAGGAAGGAAGGAAGGAAGGAAGGAAGGAAGGAAGGAAAAAGAAAGAGAAAGAAAGAAAGAAAGAAAGAAAGAAAGAAAGAAAGAAAGAAAGAGACAAGGTAGAAAAAAAGAGAATTATTCACCATGAACAAGTATTCACCCTCGGCACAAGTCAGATGACTCCTCCTACCAGTGCCAGCTACACATCGCACCCGTCGCTGTCCAAGCACCTCTTCATCATGCACAAGCTGAAGGAGCCGCAGCTGGTGTCCAAGCAGAACAGGGCCGGGGAGGAGAACCAGTAGGAGAAAAAGCCCAGTCACGAGGATGAGGTGCCCGATGGCACAGTGTCAGACCAGAAGTGCAAGGTGTGCACAGGGATGGTTCAATATCCACAAATCAATCAATGTGACACATCACATGAATAAAAGAGCATAAGAACCACATAAACTTCTCCATAGATGCAGAAAAAGCATTTGATAAAATATAGCATCCTTTTTTATAAAAACCATCAAGAAAGTAGGAATAGTAGGAACATATCTCAAGATCATAAAGGCCATATACAAAAGACCCACAGCTAATATCATCCTCAGTGGGGAAAACACTAAGGTCAGGAGCATGACTGGGATGTCCACTCCCACCACTGTTGTTCAATGTAGTGTTGGAAGTCCTACCCTAAGCAATAACACAGCAAAAAGAAATAAAAATCATCCAAATAGGCAAGGAGGAAGTCAAACTTTCACCCTTCACAGACAACATGATACTATACATGGGAAATCTGAAAGACTTCATAAAACTGCTAGAACTGATACATGAATTTAGCAAAGTCACAGGATATAAAATTAATGTACAAAAATCTGTTGCATTTCTGTATACCAACAATGAAGCAGCAGAAAGAGAAATCGAAGAATTGATCCCATTTACAATTGCACCAAAAACCATAAAATACCAGGAATAAACATAACCAAAGAGGTGAAAAATCTATGCACTGAAAACTATATAAAACTTAAGGAAGAAACTGAAGAAGACACAAAAAAATGGAAAAAGATTCCATGCTCATGGATTGGAAGAACAAATATTGTTAAAAAGTTGATACTACCCAAATCAATCTACATATTCAATGCAATCCCTATCAAAATAACACCAGCATTCTTCAGAGAGCTAGAACAAACTATTCTAAAATTTGTATGGAATCAGAAATGACCCCCTAATAGCCAAAGTAATGTTGAAAAAGAAAACCGAAGCTGAAGGCATCACAATCCCAGACTTCAAGCTGTATTACAAAGCTGTAATCAAGACAGTATAGTACTGACACCAAAACAGACACATAGATCAATAGAACAGAATAGAGAACCCAGAAATGGACCTACAAATGTATGGCCAACTAATCTTTGACAAAGCAGGATAGAATATCCAATGGAAAAAAGACAGTCTCTTCAGCAAATGGTGTTGGGAAAACTGGACAGCGACATGCAGAAAAATGAACCTGGACCACTTTCTTACATCATACACAAAAGTAAACTCAAAATGGATGAAAGACCTAAGCATTAAGACAGGAAGTCATCAAATTATAGAGGAGAAAGCAGGCAACAATCTCTTTGACCTTAGCCGCAGTAGCTTCTTACTGGCCATGTCTCCAGCAGCAAGGAAAACGAAAGAAAAAATCAACTATTGGGACCTCATCAATATAAAAACTTCTGTACAGTGAAGGAAACAATCAGCAAAAATAAAAGTCAACCAACAGAATGGGAGAAGATATTTACAAATGACATATCAGATAAACGGTTTGTATCCAAAAGCTATAAAGAACTTACCAAACTCAACACCCAAAAAACAAATAATCCAGAGAAGAAATGGACAAAAGACATGAATAGACACTTTTCCAAAGAAGACATCCAGATGGCTAACAGACACATGAAAAAATGCTCAACATCACTCATCATCAGGGAAATACGAATCAAAATCACAATGAGATATCACCTCACACTTGTCAGAATCACTAAAATTAACAACTCAGGCAACAACAGATGTTGGCAAGGATGTGAAGAAAGAGGAACCCTTTTGCACTGCTGGTGGGAATGCAAACCGGTGCAGCCACTCTGCAAAACAGAATGGAGGTTCCTCAGAAAATTAAAAATAGAACTACCCTACAGTCCAACAATTTCACTACTAGGTATTTATCCAAAGAATACAAAAATGCTGATTCAAAGGGGCACAAGTACTCCAATGTTTATAGCAGCACTATCGACAGTAGCCAAAGTATGGAAAGAGCCCAAATGTCCATCAACTGATGAATGGATAAAAAAGTGGTGTATATACAGAATGGAGTGTTACTCAGTGATCAAAGAGAATGAAATCTTGCCATTTGCAACAATGTGCATGGAACTAGAATGTTCCATGCTAAGTGAAATGTCAGTCAAAGAAAGACAAATACCATATGATTTCAGTCACATGGGGAATTTAAGCAACAAAACAGATAAACATAGGGGAAAGGAAGCAAAGATAAAGTGAAAAACAGAGAGGGAGACAAACCATAAGAGACTCTTAAATACGGAGAACAAACTGAGGGTAGCTGACAGGGTGTTGGGTGGGGGGGATGGGCTAAAAAGGTGACAGGCCCTAAGGAGTGCACTCATTAGGATGAGCACTGGGTGTGATATGTAAGTGATGAATCACTAAATTCCACTCCTGCAACCATTACTACACTATGTGTTAACTAGCTTGGATTTAAATAAAATTTAAAAAAATTAAAAATCATTACATGTTTCTCATTTGTAATTAAGCAGACTGAGATATTCCCATTGTCATCAAATGATACTGGATCTGAGTAAGACAGACTAATGTATTTTTTACATTCTTGTGTATTAGTTACATGTCAGTGTCTTTGACTGAATGAAAAAATACGTCAAACTAATCAACACACCCCCAGTAGGGTTACATGCGAAAAGACTGTTTAGTGACACATGCACTAAATAAGCATTTATTTTTCTTCATAATTTCTAAATTGAAAGAAGTCCCTTAAGACCTCAAGTAGGAGGTTTCTATACCAGGTCCTCTAGATTTTTTTTCAAAACAATTTCTTTCATGAATTAATTAATTCTCATGACTCTATAGGACTCTCCTCTATTCAGACCATTCCTTAATCTGTATCCCCAATTACTCCCTCATTAAAGTTGTAGTCCTATAGATGCCTATTGATGTTTTGTTTCATTGTCTTACCGTAACTATATTCAATCATATATTTTAAGAAATATTTTCTTTAGCAACTACTATGTGCCAGGCATTGAGCCTATCAACTTGCTAAGGCTAAAATGGTAAATATGATACCACCCTGCTCTCAGAGAATTTTACAGTCTAGTCAGTTATCTCAAACTCAAATCTTTGTGCCTCCAAATTTCTCTGTCATTGTCAATGGCACCACCAAATGTCTCAATCAGCTACACTCAAAATTTGAAATGTATCTTTGACTCAGTGGTCACTTTAATTCTCTGTATCAAGCCAATGATTTTGGTAATTATTCCCTCAAATTATTTCTTTGGTCCATATATTCCTTTCTCATGACTATTATAATAGCTTTCCAGCTGAATTTTATGACTTTTACTCTTTTCTTATTCCATTTCACCTTCATGCTCATTAAAAACTAATTGTTTATAAACATGACTTTCATCATGTCACTATTAAAAAACCTTTTAATAGCTTCCTTGTTTTCTACCTCATCAAAAATATGCTCAATGAAATTCTAATCCTCCAAGAATCAAATTCATCCCACCTTTAATTCCCATGCTACATTGCATCATGAATTTTAAGCCTAATTAAGCTTTGTCATTCTTAAAATGTGTAATATTCATTCTGACTTTGTAATTTCTATTACTATAGACTCCTTCCCATTGGAGTGTTCTCCCTGTTATTTTCTGTCACTTAAGTATGACACTTTGTAAAAGCTCAACCCAATTACCACCTCCTTAATGAAATCTCTGACAGTTTAGGGTAGCAGTTTAAAGTGCAATTCCTGGGGCTTCTGGGTTGCTTAGTCAGTTAAGCATCCAACATCGGCTCAGGTCATGATCTCACGGTTTGTGAGTTCGAGCCCCACCATCGGTCCAGGCTGAGAGGTGGGTGTCACCCCAAAATCCACCCCCCACACACACCCTTGTTCTTTGGAGTTTCCATTTCCAAATCTGGCCCTGACCTGAGTACCTTCTCTCAATCTCTTCCTCAACCCTATTCCCCATCTCAAAACATACTTATTCTCATTGAACTCTGGCCAGTTTCTAGTTCCATTCCAAATTCACATAACACTGAAGTTCATTAATCTCCATCCCTCTTTATACCATGTGTCCTGTTTTATTCATCTCCAGTGAGTGTACTAATTCCTTAGGTATCTCTATAATTATCTATGCATAATTCAAGTACTTCTCACCGGAGGAGTTATTCTATGCCCATAATTCATTAATGAAACCAGTCATGATGAAATGTTGGCTGGCCAGGATTTCTTCATGAAAACTATGGTTAGATGCCTAATTAACAGCAAGATGAGAAGTTTATATTTAATGATACATTTCAAATACTACAAATTATTCTCCCTTATATACTCTTTGGTTTATGATAAACAGGGATTTAATCATTAGTATAAAATTTCCAAAAATGTATTCTAAACAGCTAAAATTTATGAAATATATTTAGATAAAGATTTTAAAGGGGATGATTTATTCTGAGTTCTACATAAATAACCATTCAGTTATTTTACACCATGTGAGAAAATGATTTTAAATCTGTTTCAGTAGGGATTGTAGGGATTGATTACAGATTAATATGCATACTTTTTTCTAGCTAGTATAAATATAGGTTATCATTTCTTCTGAGCCATGGTTTTTCCCATTGTTAAAATGAGGGATTTAAATGCTATTTAACAGTTTTCTGTAATGCTCATGATAATATGATATGACCACAATTATAGAATGACATTTAACTATTAAAAAGTTGTTGGGTAAATTAATATTTGCATACAATGTGATTTTCTAGATAGAATATCGAAGTTAGTTAAGGATTAATTAGCTAATCTAATAAAAGCTTTCAAAGTGACTTGATTTGAAAAGTAAATATAGCAAACAATAACTTTATCAGTATTAGCCAGTTGTAAATAATAAAATCTTTTCACAAAAGCAAAACTAATTAAATGTAACTAGTAATAGCCTTAAGAAATGTGCAATACCCACATAAAGAAAGCTATACACATTTTAAAGAGAAAAAAAATACTACAAAGATATACAGAAAAATATTACAAGAGAAAAGCTAAATGGATGATTTTTTAAATTTTTTTAATGTTTATTATTTATTTTTGAGAGAGAGAGAGACAGCCTGAGCGGGAGAGGGGCAAAGAGAAAGGGAGACATAGAATCTGAAACAGGCTCCAGGCTCTGAGTTGTCAGAACCCAACGCGAAGCTTGAATTCACAAACCATGAGATGGTGACCTGAGCTGAATTCAGACGCTTAACCGATTGAGTCACCCAGGCACCTCTCAATGGATGATTTTATATGTGAAAACTGATAACACCCAATTATTGAATAAATGGAATATTTTTTAAATGTGAAAATTCATATTAGATTTGACGATGAGGAAGGGGAGAAGTAGAGAAGAGAAAGAAGAGAATGGGCAGAAAACAATAAAAAAATAATGAAAATGAGAGAAAAAAACAGAAAATTAGTAGATTTTAATGCTCAAATATTCCTATAGGTATAAACTTCAGAATGTTTTCAGCTTGTGGCTCTTCAAATGCTTTTTATCTATAGTTTCTCAGAGGCTTCAGTTTAGTTATGTTACCCAAATAATTATAGTAAAAAATACATGTTTTTTACAAAGCAGGTGTGGTAACAACTAGAATAATACTACCTGGAAAGTTAAGCTAAAGTTCCAAATTTGATTTTCATCATTGGATTTTTCCACCTCTAATTTAATACCTCAAAACATTAACTTAATAAAATTGGGCCCTTTTAGTGGACTGAAGAAGTGGGTGAAAGTTTCAAAGATCAGCAATTTATGGAATTATGGTAACATCATAATTCAATATTTTGCACTCAAGATCAAATATTTCACATATCAGAAAGTAGGGAATAAATAGCAGTACAGTGAAAAGAATATTCAACTGGGAAACCAGATTCCAGTTCCAGAATTAGTCACATGCTGACCTTGTATGTTATTTATCCTTGTCTGGGCCTCTGTTTCTGTTTCTGCCAAAAGAAAGTTTGGACTACCTCATCCCATGTCTTTTTCTATTCTAAAATAATTATATCTCCATGATTTTAATCACATGACCTATAACAAACCTAAGACTATTTATCGTAGGGTCACACAAAGCTCTGATCATCAAAAATATATCTTGTTAAAGATCCTCAGTGTGACTGTGGAAATGATTATGTTAAATGCTGGGAGCCAGGAGATAAGTATTAATTAAACAAGCAAAATACATATATATATCACCCAGAGCACTAGAATTATACATTTTAAAGCTTCTGATCTGCACAGCTTCTGATCTGCGTATGTATAATCACTATGTTAAATATGTCATGGACTGAGTCACTGAATGAAAAAAGAAGAGATAACATTTTTTGTAGGCTTATATATTTTTAAAATCTAGCTTCAAGGCTAATGAATTAGCACCCTACCATTACATAAATCTGTTATGGCTGGCTTCTCCCTTGCAAAAAATTAAATCAGTGGTACTCAGACATTTTGGTCTCAGGACCACCCCATACCCTTAAAAATTACTGAGGACCTTAAGCACTATGGTTTATGTGGACTATCTATCAATATTTAATGTATTATATATTAAAACTAAGAAACTTGAAACATTATTTAAAATAAAAATAATAAGCCATTTAAATGACATTTTTATTTTTGAAAAAACTATATTTTCAAAAAAATGTGAATTTTTTATGTTTATTTGCTTGTAAGCTCACTGTATTGCCATGTGTTGTTCTGATTGAAGTATTTTAGGAAAATTCTATCTCACACAGAGATGTAATTAGAAAGAAGGAACATTTTGATAGCCTTTTGAATAATTGTGGATATTCTGATTTTATGATAAAACTTGAAAAATGGTCGCTTCTTAGAGATTAGTTGTTGCCGTGTAGAATCTGAGACCACATCAATGAAATTTTTATACTTTGTTATGTTAAAATCCATCAGTCTCTGTCACACTTGAGTGGATCTCTTAATGTGTATGATTTTGTAATAGCTTGCTATTTATAAAGTTCTGATTCACTTAATTCACATAATCATGCACATCTCTCAAGTGTTGACACATTTCATTATGTAATATCAAAAAAGCCATATTTCTTAATATAACGCCAACCTCATTATAAAAAGTAAGTATATTGGAAAGCTGTAAAATTTAGAGGATTATACAAGTTTTTTAAAATTCTAATTAACACTTGTGAGTCTGAATTTTATCACAAACAACAAATTAGTGTTTTCTTTGAAGTGGCAGGCTTACTTTATTAATTTCACCTGCCAAAAAACTAAGTCTAAGTAACCCTAATTTGTCATCAGTCGCTCTTTAAAGTAAAAATGGTACAATATGTTAAATAGTAGCTTTTTCAGTTTTTTTCAAATATCCAAGAACTCTCCTCAAGATAACTGCACTTCAGCATTGCACCAGAAGTGTTTATGCATGGTTTTCATGTTGTCACCCAGCATATTAATAAAGCTCTGTACCCAATGGTCAAGATTTAATAAAATTAATACTTTTTATTGCTTCATCAATAACATTCTTAAGTGAAAATGGAATTCTTTTTTTCTGGAATTCTTGAAAGCAAAAATATGATGGCAGTTTGGTGCCATTGTCTTGATTCACACTAAGGTGCCAGCAGTTTTCAATGCCATTGCTTTTGCTTCAATCAGTACAAATGTCAACACAGCAAAACTACTAGTAGTACTTTAAGTTTGATATTAGCAGTCCATGAGAGTTTCAGGAATTCCCAGGAGTCTTCAGTACGTACTGAATTAAAGTTTTCAAGCAAAATAAATGCCATTTTAAACCTCCCAAGATACTTTTTTAAACGACTATAAGTACATTTTTACACAATAAATTGAAATGCCTAATCATTCAAGGTTCAAGTAGAGAGAATAAAATTTGAACAAGATAGATTTAAAATATAAGCATAAGGAGTAAATTAAAAAAAAAGCATGTCATAGGAAACTATAATAGGGCATAAGGAAGAAAGCAAATGGATTTTTACATATGTGTTTAATCCTTTTAACCATTGCTTCCATACCTTGTAGTTTATAGTCTGAACTGGTTTCATCATTAGAGAATTTCTACTTCTTTGGCTGGCAGCTGTTGGAAATGGTCCTAGGATACAATCTGGAATCTTTTCTCTGACATCCGAAATATATTAAAGACAATGCAGAGTTAACCTCCTTCTCCCAGGACTTAACCCTTTAAATCTGAGTCAGACATGGGCCCAATTTCAAAAGGGTTCTTGCCAATTTGAAGCTAGTCACATGCCATCTTTCTTCAGCCAATCATAGGGCCATGCTAAAAACAACAGCTGGTTAATTGAGATATCATTCTAACACATCTATATAATCACCACTATCATTAACGCTGACTCTGTACCAGAGACTTCTGAGGACAGCACACCATCCTATCAAGACATAGCTTCCAACATGTAGCAAGAAAAAATTATGCTCACTCTATATAAGAGTTATGCAGTTTGACCTAAGCCTCACAGTAAGTCAGAAGAGAAAATATTGATGAAATAACTTGGATATGGGATCTTTATTTCAAGGAATACATTTCTTATTCATATTCCCTTTTTGCTGCCAAAGCAAATGAATAGGAAATATCCTCTACAGTAATAATTTTTAGAGTGTTCTTTGCTAGTATATAAAATGGTTTTGTGACTATTAAATATCTGCCAACAAAACATTACAGTATGAAACTAATATTTATTTGGCTCCTACTACTATAAGGCATGCTTTTAGGCACAAAAGATTTGAGTGGTTTGGCAGACATTATTATTACATAAATTAAATTACAGTACTTTTAGTGTTTGATTGAAACATCTAATTCGAAAAGTTATTGAACAATTACCCAAGAAAATAATTTGTAGCTACCTTTTGGCTTTAAATTATTGCTAATTAATAATGAAAATGTGTTCAAACTACCACACGCCATGCTCTTAGTGCACCTGTGGCAGTAGTAGATTGTATCTAATACTTGAAACATGAATCAGCTAAGATTTAGATGACTTCTCACCAACGGCTAATTACAGGGCAATGACTGAGAAACTTCTTGCAAAATCCTCCATTCTGTTCAACCGGTAAATCTTGCACGTTCTCAGGGCTCAGCCTTCAAATATCTTCTCTATCACATTTACTCTCTGACTTTTATGGTCTTTTTTGTTTCAAATATACTCTCTGTTTGTTCATGATTCCCAAACTTATATTTCCAGTTCTGATACATTCTCTGAACCCCAAACTTGCATATCTAAATCTCTGCTCAACATACTCACTTGTATTTCATGCAGGCATCTTATACGTAACATGTCCCAACCTTAACAGTTAGTTCTCCCTAAACCTCCTGACTGCTTCTTCCCACTCAATCTCAATCTCAGTAAATTGCACCATTACTCACCCAGTTGGTTGTGACAAAACCTTGAAGTGATCCTAGACTGCCCTCCACATCCAATCCGTTAGAAAATCCTGGAGTTTCAACCTTCAAGCTATATATTCAGATCTGACTGCTTGTCACCATCTTCACCAATACCACCCTAATCAATAACTTCATCATCAGTCATCTGAAATACTGTATGACCTCCTAACTGGCATCACTGCTTCCATAATTGGCTCCATCTAATCTATCCTGTATACAACAATTAGAGTGATCTCATTGAAATATTAGATTATATTGCTCAAATGCCTTTTCAGCACAGTTAGAATACTACTGTTTTATCTTAGCATACAAAGCCATATATAATCTTGCCCTACTAATTCTCTGTTCTTTCTAATTTCATTTTCACTCAGTTCCAGCCATGTTGTCCTCCGGGTTTGTAATTTCTTTTTTTTTTTTTAATTTTTTTTAGCATTTATTTATTATTGAGAGACAGAGAGAGAGAGGGAGAGAGAGCATGAGCAGGGGAGGTGCAGAGAGAGAGACACAGAATCCAAAGCAGGCTCCAGGCTCTGAGCTGTCAGCACAGAGCCCCGATGCGGGGCTCCAACTCCCAACCGGTGAGATCATGACCTGAGCGGAAGTCCAATGCTTAACCATTGAGCCACCCAGGCGCCCTCCGGGTTTGTAATTTATGTTCTCTCTCTCCTTTGAAACTCTTCCTAGAGATACTTACAAGTCTTGATCCTTTATTTCTTTCACATCTCTGCTGAAATGTCACCTCATCAAAGGTAGTTCTCTGACCATGTTCTCTAAAATAGTGAATCCTTCACTCTCTATCCTCAACCTTTGCTTACTTGTTTGTCTTAGCATTTACAGCTTGTTATCTCTGTCTCTGTATACATATATATCATATATACATATGTATATGTACCTATATGCGTATATTAATTCATCAATTTATTAGTAGATTGAAAACAGGGATTGTTGCCTCTTTAGTGCTTACAACAGTTCTTGGCACATAGTTGTAAATATTATTGAAGTAAAAAATTATTCAAGTACACATGCATAAGGACTTTGTACATAAACAGTATACATACCTATTTTTTATTTTTAATTTTTTAAATTAATTAATTTATTTTGAGAGATAAAGAGACACTGTGAGAAGGGAAGGGGCAGAGAGAGAGGGAGAGAATGAAAGAACCCCAAGCAGGCTCTGCACTGTCAGCACAGAGACCAATGCAGTGGTCAAAGTCACCAAACTGTGAGATCATGACCTGAGCCAAAGCTGAAAGTCAGATGCTTAACCAACTAAGCCACCCAGGTGCCCCCATAATATCTAATTTTTGAGATATCTTCACTAGCTATACCTAATTCTTTAATAATAAAGTGCTAGAAATTAATGTTGGAACCATACTACATAATACATTATAAATTCCCTCTCTCTCTCTCTCTTCTCTCTCTCTCTCCACACACACACACAGTAATAAACAAAGACTAACCAAATGAGAACAGGTAAAGTGTATTTATTCAGAGTTTCTGTAGGAAGGGAGTTAGCCATTGTCATTTGTGTCTGGCAGACTCAAAGATAGGCAGAGCAGAGGAAAACTTTAGAAGGGTTAAATAAAAGTAAGGCATCCTACTTGATTGGATAAAGGTGCATATTTAGCTTCCTGTGATTGGTCCTAAGTTGGAAGCAGAGGAAAATATTAAGGAAGTTGTGAGCTATTAATTAAATTACTAATCAAATTCTAGTCATCTGGGACCAATTTCTTGTTGAGCCTCTTGGATTGATTGTCACAGATAGTGAGTTGGTTTTCTGGGCTGATTGCTGAAGGTAATGGGTCAGAGTTTTACATTTTTATATATAATCTGCCTATTGCCTATTTGTATATTCAGCCTATAACCAGGTAACTTTTAATAAGCTACATATAATTCATTACGTATTTTTAAAATATTTTATAATAACATTTTTAAATAGTCTCATTTAATATTTGCATCATGTTCTAAAAGTCTATAAAGAACACCTCTAAGTATTGCTGTTGATAAACATCTAGAACAAATAAGGTTAATGGTAGTTAAAATGCTGAGCCCAAGAATTTCTTATTTAAAAATGGCAAAGAGGATTACCTAAAATACCTGTAAAGGTAAAAATAAGATGAAAACATATTCCATAGGATCTCATAAGGATATTATACAGTGAGACAACATTATAAGAAATAATAGCCAAGAATTTCTAAGAACTAAAAGCATAAATCTTAAGAATAGAGAACCTAACAATTTGAAAGTAGGATAAAGTGCTTTTAAAAGTTCTCATCTATAAAATATTTCAGTAAAATTTAAGAATATCAATAACCAGGAAAAATATCAAATCAAACATATAAAAATACAGCTTACTCTTTTACAAACACAGGATGCAAAAAGAAGAAAAAAGAGCAATACTTTTAAAAATATAAGAAAATAATGTATAAGCTAGAACTCCATTTTTCAGATACATAATTATTTAAGGGGAGGAAGAAATTAAGATATTGTCATGCATTCACTGCCTATCTCTCCAGTTCACTTCCTCTAGTAACCTGACTCCAACAATTCTTGGACCCCACTCGGACCTTCAGTCCACAGAACCCCTTTACATGATCTTTCACCCAAATCAAATCTGATTTCTTTTGCTTATGCAGTTTAATTTATTTTTTTAAGTTTATTTATTTACTTTGAAAGAGAGAGAAAGAGAGAATCCCAAGCAGGCTCCACACTGCCAGTGCAGAGCCTGATGCAGGGCTTAAACTCATGAACCATGAGGTCATGACCTGAGCAGAAATCTAGTGTCAGATGTTTAACCAACTGAGCTACCCAGGCACCCCTGCTTACCCAGTTTAGATTACATGGTCCTTCTCTATAAACAATTTCCTGAATAAGCTTTCAACTCTCTTCTGTCTTTACATTCATGATGCTAACCTCAAGTAGCCCCCAAATGCTATTTAATAATCCTACCATACATCTCTATTCAATTCTTACACTCTCCTAGACAATTATTTCAGACCTTCTGTTCTTTTCAAATAATTCCTCCTCATTCTCACCCAACTGATGGTCTTATTACTTATTTCTTGAAGAAATAGGAGTCAAGTCCCACACTCATCTAGTGGCCTGCCTTCATCTGAATCCACACATTTTCTTTCTCTGACCCATGGATGCATGCATCAATTGTTCTTATCTGAGACTCTTCCTCTTGGGCCCTAATGCTGACCTCCTCTAGTCTATTAAGATGTCATTCTAGCAACTGATAGCCTTTCTCTCCTGCATCAATAATTTTTCTACTTTGTACTGGATTGTTCCTTTTAGTATACCAAAAGGTGAATACACCCATTTTTAAGAAAGAAAGAAAATCCTTGATAGGTTAAGCCATTGTCATTTCTCTATTTTGCTTTACAGCAAAATTTCTCTAAGCAACTGTTACTTCCTATCAAATAAATAATACCAAAAAAGGAAACAAATGACCAAATAAACATGGGAGAAAATATGCAATCTCAGTAGGAATCAAGGAACTC
The DNA here is from genome assembly GCF_018350215.1 of Panthera leo. Lineage (NCBI taxonomy): Eukaryota > Metazoa > Chordata > Mammalia > Carnivora > Felidae > Panthera > Panthera leo. The sequence continues at coordinate 149,228,988 of NC_056682.1, read as the reverse complement.
TAAATAGAGATGTATCATTTGCACCCATTAAATAAGCATTTAAAAAATTTTGTAATACTAGACCTTAACACAGGCCATGGAAAAAAAAGGCAGTCTCATACTGCTGAGGGAAGCATAAACTTTTCCTAAAGTCTTTCTAAATGTTAACATGATCTTGATACAAAAATCAATTAATCCTATGCTCCTCTCTTCCTTACTTGCTTCCCTGTATTCCTCCTTCTTTCCTTAATTGTTTCCTCCCTTCTTTCATAATTCACTTGAAAATCCATTAAACAAGGGTGAGTGAAATAGGTGTTCAAATGTGGCAGCTTAAAGAGAGCCTAAGTGGAATGACACGTATCCATCCAAAGAAGTGGCAGTGGGAAAGTATGAAAAGAGCCCAAATGTCCATTGACAGATGAATGGATAAAGAAGATGTGGTACATCTATATATTATATATACACAATGTAATATTATTTGGAAATCAAAAGAATGAAATCTTGCCATTTGCAACAACATGGGTGGAACTAGAGTGTATTATGCTAAGCGAAGTAAGTCAGTCAGAGAAAGACAAATCTCATATGATTTCACTCATATGTGGAATTTAAGATAGAAAACAAATAAACAAAAGGGAAGGGAAGCAAAAATAATATAAAAACAGAGAGGGAGACAAACCATAAGAGATTCTTAAATACAGAGAACAAACTGAGGGTTACTGAAGGGGTTTTGGGTGGGGGAATGGGCTTATGGGGCAAGGGGCATTAAGGAGGACACTTGTTGGGACGAGCACTGGGTGTTATATGTAAGTGATGAGTCACTAAATTCTATTCCTGAAATAATTATTATACCATATGTTAACTAACTTAGGTTTAAATTTTAAAAAAATGAATGAATGAATGAATGAATGAAATTTTTAAAAAGGAGGTGGCAGTGGGAGCAGACTAACTCAGGGTGGGACCTCACAGAGTGTGTTCACGTGGGGGCCCAGGATTGGGAAGTAGAAGGCAGAAGCAGCAGCCTGTCAAGGAGTCAGGTTACTCAGTGGTAACTTGAGTGAATAAGTAAATTTTTTGAGGATAGTAAGAGCCAAGCTTCTCACAATAGAAGGAAATTACAAATATTAAAAGGGATAAAGGTTGAGTGAACCTTGTGATTTTTCTTTGACATTGGGCATATTGGTATGAATCCATAGTTTTCAATACATTGATAAAGAAATATAGATGCAAATATGTACATACATATATATAGTTATAGTTCAATAACTGTATATAGATGTGGATATACATATGCATATATTCTTTAGTTCTGTCCACCAAGAGGGCTTGGGAGAAGCAATACCCCAATAGTAATGATCACACCTAGCAGTCAGGTCTTGGTTTCTAAATACCATTCTTTATTAAACAGGGATTTAGAGAAATGATTGATTTCAAGGCTGACTCACACAAAGCCAGAACGTATGGAAGTATTCAAAGAATTATAGGAACATGCCAAAAAGGCATGGAAGCCAGCATGAAGGGGTTCATACAGACCAAATCCAAGACAATTTTAGTATCAAAATAAATAATAATAGTAGCATTATAATCTGAATAAAATAGGAGGTTACAAAGCAATATTTTTATACATAATTAAATGAATAAAGAAGCAGAGAAAAGAAATAGTCTTTCTTTACAATGGAATCTCCATCAACGAATGTAAGTAGAATGATGGAATTGGGAACATTACCTCTTAGCAAATATCATAACAATGATTGATTAAGCCAAAAAATCAGTGGATGTTAAATTTAGTAAGGGAAAGGCTGATGAAGAACAAAATATTTGCATAGAGTCAATACATCTTCCACAAATTGCTTATTAGTTACAAAAAATACTACAGTGAAGGGGTGGCTGGATGGCTCAGTGAGTTAAGCATCCACCTTTGGCTCAGGTCATGATCTCCTGGTTCGTGAGCTCAAGCCCTGTGTTGTGCTGACAGTTCAGAGCCTGGAGCCCGCTTCGGATTCTGTGTCTCCCTCTCTCTCTGTCCCTCCCCTGTTCCTGCTCTGACTCTTGCTCTCTGAAAAATGAATAAATATTTTAAAAATTCCTAATTAAAACCATATTACAGTAGAGAAAACTGGCAGACAACTGCTTAATTAAGTATCAAAATTAATATGACCAGGAATGGGGCAAATCAAAATTGTGTTCTACTTGATAGGATATAACAAGCACACTGAAGCACCATTCCTATGAAGTTTCTGCAAAAAAACACAAAAATTCCAATGGAAAAAAGCCTGAAAAATAGATGTCCTATACTTTTTAAAAATGTCCATGTCATCAAAGTCAAAGAAAGACTGAAGTACTCTTCCGGATTGAAGGAGTCTAAACAACCAAATGCAACAAGTGATTCTGAGTCCCTTGCTGTAACGCATGTGGTGGGGATAACTACTGAAACTTGACTGGGGTCTTTGCATTGGGAGGTAATAATGCATTTATACTAACCTGCAGGTTTTGGTGGTTTTACCCATCCATTTGGCTGGGTTTATAGAAATTGTGTCTTTTCAAATTAACTCTCAATAGCAGTTGGCTCAATAAATATTCTTGAATAACTCATTATGCTAAAACCTACAGATAAATACCTATTTTATAATTGAATTATGTAACTGTATCAGATTTCTAGAACTTGTAGCTGCAAGTCTGAAAATCTTATTTTAGTATTGCTTACCTCTTCTTAGATTAATGTTTTACTGTGTATGTTTAGTAATTTACATTCTATGACATGTAGAACAGATTCTAAAATGCTTGATAATTTGACTAAAACAGATATTAAGTGTGCCTTTTCTAAATATATTTAAAAATCCTATTTAAGAGGAGAGGAGAGGGAAGATGATGGAGGAGTAGGAGCACCCTCAGCTTGCTTCGTCCCATGAACACAACTAGATAACTATCAAATCATCCTAAGTATTCCAGAAATCAACTAAAGACTGGCACACAAACCCCACAACTAAAGGTAGAGAAGAGGTCACATCATGAAGGTAGGAAGTACAGGCACACACTGTTTGGGAGAGAAAAAGATCAAGGCCACCATGGTGGAGAGGGAGCCAAGGTCCTAGGGAAGGACAAGGGACAGACTAGCATGCAGGGGAGCCCATGGAAGAGATAATTCCCCATAGCAATCAGCTTGGAAAGCAAGAGTGGCTGAATTTTGTGACTTCGGGCAACAAGTGGAGCTTAAAGCCTAAACCTTTAAAGGTCAGTGAGTTTGGCTGAGATAGATCCTGGAGAGCATTGTGCTGCTCTTGGAGCAAAGGCAGGCAAACAGTCCATGGACATTAGCCCCCAAACAGTGATCTGAACAGTGTCTGGCACACACAGGGGGGACGCTATTTGCTCATCTCAGAATGTGTCCCAGAGAGGCAGCTTTCATGGAGAGACCCCTCTAAGAACAAAGGAACTGGCAGGTGCCACTCCCCTCCCCTGCCCCTTAACATAAACACAGGGACACGTGGGGGAACCAACACAGTGCCCACACTTGCTACCTAACTTGTTTTCATCAAACCCCATGCTCTCACACTCTCACAGGTCCATTCCCAGTCTTGCTTGCCTCAGTCCCAGCACAGCAGGCCCCCTCCCCCAGCCAAATCCCTGCACACACTTTGTCTCTCAACTCAGGAGTTTTGCAGAGCCTTGGTTCTGGCAGCAGTGGTGACAGATCTCATTTCACAAGCACACCAGCGCTCACCTAGTTAAAGTGCACCACATTCAGGCCAGGGACCAGCCTCTGCCCACAATGGGCAAAGAGTGCTTCCACAGTCAACTGACCTAAAGGATAAAGTAGCCAGAACAAAATAGCAGAGCAGATGCAGCACACATTAGAGACTCTCCTAGAAGTGCCAGGCCCTAGGGAACAGGGGACACTACATGGCAGGGAAATATAGGGCTTCTTCATAAGACCATTACCCTCAAGAACAGGAGATGTAACTGACTTTCCTAACACACAGAAACAAGTATAGAAACTTAGACAAAATGAGAAACCAGAGAAATGTATCCCAAATGAAAGAGCAGGAAAAGCCCATGGAGAGAAATCTAAGTGAAACAGACATAAGTAACATACCTAACTGAGAATTTAAAGTAATGATTATAAGGATACTCACTAGATTTAATAAAAGAGAAGACATGAGTGAGACCCTTAACACAGCAAAAAGTAATAATATAGCAGAGAAAAATGGATCAATAAACAAAATGAGAAACATGCTTGATGGAATGACAGCAGGCTGGAAGAAGCAGAGTAATGAATTAATGACCTAGAAGACAGAGCAATGGAAAGTAATCAAGCTGAACAAAACAGAGAAAAAGAATTAGGCAAAATTAAAATAGACTTAGGGAACTCAGTGACTCCATCAAATGTAATAACATTCCTATTATAGGAGTACCAGAAGAGGAAGAGAGAGAAAAGTGAGGAGAAAATTTATTTGAAGAGATAATAGCTGAAAACTTCCCCAGTCTAGGTAAGGAAACACATATCCAGAACCAAAAGGCACAGAGAATCCCCATTATGCATTCTTGCTCTGGCATGTTATAACAGTTTTGTGTTACCTAACAAATACAAGTATGTTCTTTGCAGGATTCTCTTAATTATAGGAAACCAGAAAGAACTAAAGTGTCCATCAATATAGGAGTGGTTAAATAAACTATACTAAATCTAACTAATATTCAGCAGATAAGAGAATGAAATTGCTAGAAGTTGAAATTTTCATGTTGAATATCTAACAATTTTCTTATTGATAATTGATTAACAAATTATTTTTAAAGAGTTGTTTTTAATAAGAATGAAAAACAGATGAAGCAATTGTCAAAAAACTCACACAATGAAACATTATTTTTTAAAAAGTTTTTTTAATTCTTGCTTACCACCTTCTGCTGGCACTCACAAAGCAAACATTATGTGCATGGCCCATTGATCCTTATTGAAGATCCATTGTACCTACTGCAAGCCAAGCTTCTGTATTAAATGGAATATCTGATAAAGGGTTAGTATCCAAAATCTATAAAGAACTTATCAAACTCAACACCCAGAAAACAAACAACCCAGTTAAGAAATGGGCAGAAGATATAATAGACACTTCCAAAGAAGACATCTAGATGGCTAACAGACACATGAAAAGATTTTCATCATCACTCATCAACATGGAAATACAAATCAAAACCATGATAAGATACCACCTCGGGGCGCCTGGGTGGCTCAGTTGGTTGGGTATCCGACTTCAGCTCAGGTCATGACCTCACAGTTGGTGGGTTCAAGCCCCACGTCGGGCTCTGTGCTGGCATCTTGGAGCCTGGAGCCTGCTTCTGATTCTGTGTGTTTCTCTCTCTGCCCCTCCCCTGCTCACACTGTCTCTGTCTCTCAAAAATAAATAAAAAATGTTTAAAAAAAAAAAAAAAGTTACCACCTCACATTTGTCAGAATGGCTAAAATGAACAATATAAGAAACAACAGGTATTGGGGAGGATGTGTAGAAAGGGGAACACTCTTGCACTGTTGGTGGGAATGCAAACTGGTGCAGCCGCTCTGGAGGCCACTCTGAAGCAGTATGGAGGTTCTTTGAAAAGTTAAAACTGGAACTACCTTATAATCCAGTAATTGTACTATTAGGTATTTACCCAAGGGATACAAAAATACAGATCTGAAGGGGTACATGCACCCCAAGGTATATAGCAGCATTATCAACAATAGCCAAACTATGGAGAAAGCCCAAATGTCCATTGACTGATGAACAGATAAACAAGATGTGTTATGTACATACATGATGGAATATTACTCAGTCATCAAAAAGAATGAAATCTTGCCATTTGTAATAATGTGGGTGGAGCTAGAATGTATTATGCTAAGCAAAATAAGTCAATCAGAGACAAATACCGTATGATTTCACTCAAATGTGGAATTTAAGAAACAAAACATATGAACATAAGGGAGGGAGGAAGAGGAGAGAGGGAAATAAGCCAGAAGCGACTCTTAACTATAGAGAACAAACTGAGGACTGATGGAGGGAGATGGGTGGGAAACGGGCTAGATAGGTGATTGGTATTAGGGAGGGCAGTTATTGTGATGAACATTGGGTGTTGTATGTAGGTGATGAATCACTAAATTCTACTCCTGGAACCAATATTGCACTGTATGTTAACTAAAATTTAAATTAAAAAAAAACATGTGTTATATATACAATGGAATATTATTCAGCCACAGAAAAGAATGAAGTCTTGCTATTTGCAATGACATGGATGAAGCTGGAGAATATAATACTAAGTGAAATAAGTCAGTCAGGAAAAGACAAATACCATATGATATCACTCATATGTGGAATTTAAGAAACAAATGAGATAGGGGGAAATATGATAGAGACAAATCAAGAAACAAACTCTTAATTATACAGAACTGATGGTTACCAGAGAGGAGTTGGGAGTGATGGGGATTAAGAAGTACACTTGTTGTAATGAGCACCAGGTAATGTATGGAATTGTTGAATCACTATACTATACATCTGAAACTAATATAATACTGTCCATTAACTAACTGAAATTAAAACAAAAATTTAAAAAACAAAGATCCAGTTAATTTGAGTTATGTAACTAATAAAATATAGTGGCATGCACATTTGCATATGAAACAAATATTTAAGGACAAAAGGAGGTGACAAAATATAGTTCTGGAGCAGTTTTCTGATTTAACCAAGATTTGTTGATTTCCTGTCGCTGCACTGAGTATTTTCAGTACTTTGTTTCCTTAATCCCAACAATGCTGTGAAGTGTACACTATTATTCCCATTATTCTGGAAAGCAAACTAAGATCAGGAAGGTTGAGTAAATTTCTCAAGCCACAATATGACTAACAGAACTGGGATTGGAATAATGTTTTTCTCACTGAATGGTGATCCTAACATCCCCTACCATTAGCCTCTTTTCCTGGAGTTAAATTAAGCATCTTATTTAAAAAGATCATCAACAACTTTAAACTGTAAAAACAGAGTCTTTATGGACTTGCTTATAGTTCTGTTCAGAACTTTTCTGTTCAGAAAAGAGAATCATATGTACTGGGCTCCAAAAAAGTAAAGGAGGTTGCCACTAGGAGAACCAGGACAAATTTCCCGATTCTAACTCTGTGCCTCACAGGTATGGTGGGTGGAAGGGAGTTACACATGCAAATATCCAAGTCATTATCACTGAAAATATCTTACTTGATTTGCAAGAGGTGGAGTTTAGGATTTTTTAGGGACAGACATGTCAGAAATAATTCTGATGTAGCAATAGGTGAGTATATGGATAAACAGGTTATCGCACATGTAATTGTTTGTTTGCTTACTATTGTGATTTCTATTAAAACATACTATTCATTCACGGTCAAATATCCAGAGCAAATTTGCTAATATACAGTTTAAAGTATAACAGCCAGTCTTGAGAGAAGAAAGGAGCATCACACGACCACTATTTCCATTCCTGTTATAGGAAGAAAATGAAGTGAACCCTAGCAAACTCTTAGGGAAGTTCAGACACATAAAATACTTTTAGTGAAGGTATTAACTTTTGCCCTATAATTAGTGGCAATTAAATGATATGTGTCTGTATATGTCAGAATAAAGGTCAGGGAACCCAAAAAAACACGACGAGGGATCAAATAATGTAACATTTATGTTAAAATATCAGATGTCTCCTGACATAAGTACTTTGGGTCATACCAAATTTCTCATCAAATGGTCAGTATATCCTCTGATGACATGCTTGCTTAATACATAAACACGGATCTTGTTTCTATTATACTTTAAGCAATCTTATGACACAGGTTCATTGTCTTATGATGACTGAGGTTGCAGGAGTTCAAAATTTATTATCACCTGGATGCTTTGTCATCCAAGTGACAACACACATTACCTAATTTTAAATAACATGTTAGAGGTTTAACCTGTCTTGGGTTATAGGAGGCTCTGATTAATGTCTTTATCATTTGAGCACTGAAATAAATGGCTATGCCATATACCTAATCTCAGAAGCAGTGTTCTTTCACATGTTTAAGCTGCATCCCTGTAGAACAAAGATTTATTTCCCTCTTATGTGTTTCATAGTTGGGACAATTCTTCTGTGTCACCTCTTATATTAATAAATTCTCTTTCAGGCAAAGAGCCAATGATAACTATAAAGAGGAAGCAAAGAGTCTTCTGAAGCAATTTTAATTGGAATTATTCACTGAAAATGACTGACTACGTATAACATAATCAATTAATTTGCCTTGTAGTATGCACTTGAAACTACTGCTTTGTAGGTTTATTTATTCAGCAAATATATACCTAAGGCCCACCATATAGAGACACTGTTCTAGATGCTAGAGTGATTGCAGTGAATACAACAGTTCTTGCCTCCATGGGAGCTTACAGTCAAAGAGTGAGCTCCTTTATGGAAGCTTATAGTCAAATAAATGCATAATATAATTCCAAGCTTAGCTTTTGGTGCTATGAAGCAAATTAAAGCAGAATAAAGACTATAAAGGAAAGAAGGCATGGGCACTACTTTAAGTATTTAAATAAGGAAAAGTTTGTCTGAGGATATAAGATTTAAGTTGAGACCTGAAGAATGGTATGCTTGGATAAATTTTTAAATATTTATTAATTCAGGGGCCCCTTTAAACTAATTTGTGCTTTATAAATTTCGACAGCATCCATACATATTTAAAAGTGGTAAGCAATACAAAGTTAGTTTAAGAACACTATTTGGAGCACCAACAGATTTGAGGACTCCATATGATAACTACACATCTTACTCCTTCACTTAGGGCTCTAAATATGGGAACCCTCCATATCAATCCCATATGCCCAGACTTATTCCTCTTCCCTTTAATGTTCATTTCTTTCCTAGCGTCCTCAAATGTGCCATGTTCATTGCTTTGCTCAGGTTCAATATCCCCCTCACCTGAAATGCCAGCCTTTTCCCACACTCTGTACCTGTCCAAATTCTCCCCTCCTGTCAAGGCCTCGCTTCTGTAACGATAGGTCACCATTCTTTGTGGGGGGAGAGTGGTTTACTATGCACTAGGCACTGTGTTAAATGCTTTATGTTTTTTACATTATGTACAAGCCTTGGTACTGTTATCATTTATACTTTGTAGACAAAGACACGGGGGCTTGGGAGATTTAAGACACTTGCCTAAGTTCATACTGGACGACGGCAGGGACAGAATTCCAGTACAGGTCTAATGATTCCAATGTCCATGCTTTAAACCACTACTCTAGTGTGCCTTCCCAGACCATTCCAGGACAACTATTGCATCTTGATATAAGTACACTTCCCATCTTGGTCCTGCCTTGCTTCATCCCCTAGTATTTCACATATTTTAGCTTATAATTCACAAGTTGGTAGGTAAGGACAATATTTTGTATTTCTTGACCAGACTCCACAACAATGTTTACTGTTCTAGACATGTGTAAATTCAAAAATATTTGGTGATTAACTGCTAAATACACATCTAATTGTATTATATTTTTCTCTGCTCAGGATTTTCTTTCTCAGTAAGTTTGACAAAGGCCTCATCTAACTTTTCTGCCTCATTGTCCACAACTTCTTCAACAATCTAGCTTTTCTGCCTCATTGTCCACAACTTCTTCAACGTTTCTGCTTAAGAAAGGCCTAATTAGGGGCGCCTGGGTGGCTCAGTCGGTCAAGTGCACAACTTTAGCTCAGGTCATAATCTCATGGTTCCTGACCTCAAACTCTGCATGGGGTTTTCTGCTATCAGCAGAGGCGGCTTCTTTGGATCCTCTATCCGTCTTCTGTCTCTGCCCCTCCCCTGCTTGTGCATGCAAACACTCATAAGGACTCTCTCTCTCTCTCTCTCTCTCAAAAATGAATAAGCATTTTTTTTAAAGGCCTAACTACCTGCAGACCTGCAAACAGGCTGTATGCTCAGGTATACTTCTGATTCTTTGTGAATATTTTTCCCTTTGCTTGGTATGCCCTATACCCATTTAGTGCAGAAAATATTTTTGACACCCTGAAAAGCTTTAGCTTTAAAAATTCAGCTAAAGTAATCTCCTCTCAGAAGGATTTTTTGATGTACCAGAAGTTTTGGTTGGCCCCTACCTGCTCCTTTGTGAAAAGCTGCCAATGCTTGGCAGCTTTTCATAGAAGGTGACTCAGAGAAACACTATGCTAGTTCATAGCCAATATTTAGTCAAAGAAAATACAGCAGAACCAAGTAGAAAAAGCTACTTTTGGAGAGGCAGGGTTGTTTTTTTCTTTTAATTTTGCTCTTTTACAAGGGCTAATCTGAAAATCCTATTTTGAAAAATCCAGAAAACCTCTGTAAAGAAACCATGCAAACTTTGAAAAGTGCTTTTTACTACAGTTTACTAAATTTACTCCTTCAGGTGTGTTACTGTTCAAACCTTGATTGAAAGTACTGTTAAAAACACTACCCTCTCTATAGCCCTTCACTGGACAATCACAAGATTTATACAGATCTTTAAATTTTTAAATATAGGGGCGCCTGGGTGGCGCAGTCGGTTAAGCGTCCGACTTCAGCCAGGTCACGATCTCGCGGTCCGTGAGTTCGAGCCCCGCGTCAGGCTCTGGGCTGATGGCTCGGAGCCTGGAGCCTGTTTCTGATTCTGTGTCTCCCTCTCTCTCTGCCCCTCCCCCCTTCATGCTCTGTCTCTCTCTGTCCCAAAAATAAATAAAAAAAAAAACGTTGAAAAAAAAAAATTTTTTTAAATATAAATTTATACTCTTCTGGTTCAGCTCCCATAAGGAAGTGAATATAAGCAATGGATAGCACAAATGAACAAGGACACAAGTATAAAGATACCTTAACTTGTTTTTTTTTTTATTTTTTTTTTTAACGTTTATTTATTTTTGAGACAGAGAGAGACAGAGCGTGAACGGGGGAGGGTCAGAGAGAGGGAGACACAGAATCTGAAACAGGCTCCAGGCTCTGAGCTGTCAGCACAGAGCCCGACGCGGGGCTTGAACTCATGGACCGCAAGATCATGACCTGAGCCGAAGTCGGCTGCTTAACCGACTGAGCCACCCAGGCGCCCCAAGATACCCTAACTTGTACTAAGATTCAGTATGTTAATTACACCATGCTCAATGTACTGTTTGACTTTAAATTTGGTGAATATGGTGTAATATACAAGATCAGTAATGACATTAAATAATGAATGGACAGAGAAAGAGGACCACATGTGAGTCAGATGATGAAATGTTGTGGTGATGTTAAGTTTATGGGAACTTGAATTGTTTGGTGTGGTCAAGGAGGCAACTGGAAATTTGAAACAGTTTTGAGGTCTAAACTTGGCAGTTATTGCTGTTGTCATGCATCTGAGTTTGCTGTGTATTTATATGTTCCCTCCACTAGATCATGTGGTTTTTAGAGCACAATCCATTAGTCAATATGTATGTCTTTATTTATCACAAAACTTGATATTGTCCTTTACAAGAATGTTCTTGATACTTTCCTTTAAAATGGAATTCATCTATGCTCTTCCCAAAACCATTTTTAACCCCTCCTAGATGTGATGGCACCTTTATAACTGTGCCCTCTGGGCTGTTAGCTGTCTCCATTTATTTGACACTTGGTACCAATTGATAAGAACATGCGCAAATCATCTTGGTTTATATTCTTTGTTTACCAGAAGAAAGGTCTGGAAGGGAAGTCTTTACTTTGTCTTCCCCTGCCTCCTCATGGGGCTATACTTGGCACATTTATGAGAGTTGTCAAGTAACTATGTGAGTTATGAAAACTATGTGAAACTTGATACTTGGGTTGTAGTGCCCTCTGCTGGAAGAAATGACAGAACATAGGTGTTTTCTTCTGTTCGCAAACAAAAAATAAGCCCAGATTTCAGAGGTAAAAATTAAAAGCCTATTATCCTTTAAGCAAATATATGTGTGTATGTATAGATATCGTATATAGAAAATAATTCAAAGTAATATATTTATTTAACTACAAGGCTATTTTAGGGAATTAAAGTATAATTCAGTTTATAAAAATTAGATTAACACAAATTTTATTAACACATCCATGGAAAACAAATACATATATACCTGTTTTCTTTTCCCTCTTCTACCCACTTAAGGAAAAAAAATAGCTCTTCAATACTGAGCTTTTTATCATTATACCATGAAGAATCTCTTGCCTATTATCTAAGCCCTCCAGCTCTACTTTTAATCCTTTTTGATCTGAAACTTCAGTGTGAATCTGCCTACTCATCATCATTCTGGTTAACTAACAGAGCACTTTACTGTTTATCCTAGAAACTATCTATTCTTTGCGTTAGTAGAAATTAGTGCCAGAGATCTGTTTTAAGGACCTAAGGTCAGCCAATTAAATTCATGCCTCTCCAAACATGCAAGTGCTCTCTCACATTTCTCAGCCCCTTTAAATTTTAAGGGGCCATTTGAGGAGTTCTAATAGTCTAGGACCATTAGTGGATATGTTTTCAGTTCTGTTAGCAGATCTAATAGCAGCTCTCTCTTTGCCATGGAGATTGTGGAGGCTACATGTTCACATTCCATAGCCACGGATAAAAGCAACCCAAACTGCTGATCCAGCTGCCTTGAAGAGTCATCTTACTGGCAATAGTCTATGAGTGAGAAATAAATTGTGATGCATTAAGCTGTGCAGATTTAGGTATGTGCTACAAGATAATCTAGCCTATCCTACTAAATGAGGCTGTATTCAGTCATGGTGTTTGACAATGTATTTTCTCTGCTTTGGATGCCCTTCCCAAGCACATCCACCCCTTCATCAAGAAGACTCTTGATTTCCTCTTGTTCCCCTTAATGGCTTATCTCAGCTTTGATTGCCCCCATCCCCCTCCTGGGTTAGTTACCTCTTCAACATGCTCCCTTTGTGCATGTATATGGAAGAATGACTCTTGGTATTTTATGCATTGACAGAATTATTTTGTAGTTATTTGTTATATGCACTTCCCTTTAGAAAAATCAGAATAGATCAGTGGTTTTACAAGTTTGGTTTGCATACCCCTGAGGGTCTCTGAGACCCTTTCAAGAGGTCTGTGAAATCAACCAGTAGTGAAAAAGCAATAGTCGTTAAAACTGCTGGCACCTTAGTAAATCAAGGTAGTGGCATCTGACTCTACCAAGAGTCATTGTATCATTGTATTCCTCATTGCCACACATTCACAGGGGAAAAAATCTAATTTCATTTAAGAATTCCCTGGATGAGGGGTGCCTGGGTGGCTCAGTCAGTTGAGCGTCTGATTCTTGATTTCAGCTCAGGTCATGATCTGGCAGTTTGTGATTTCAAGTCCCACATCAGACCCTGTGCTGACAGCTCAGAACCTGGAGCCTGCTTCAGGTTCTGTCTCTCTTTCTCTCTGCCCCTCCCCCACTCGCACTCTGTCTCTCTCTCTCAAAAATAAATAAACATTAAAAAAATTAAAAAAAAAAAGAATTCCCTGGATGAAACAGTAAGAACTATAAACTATAAAATCTTGAGGCTGAGTATGTCTTTGTAATATTCTGAATAACCAAATGAGAAGTAAACATAAGCATTTTTGCTGCATATTGAATTAAAAGGGCTGTCCTAAATAAAGGTCTTGAACAATTGTATGACTCACTTGGTGAACTCACCACTTTTGTTATGGAACAGCATTGTATTTGAAAAGAATGACTGACAAATTCTGGTTATTTAGAATCAGTATTTGGCAAACATTATCTTGAAAATAAATAAAGGAAATTTGTGCTAAGGAATACAACTGACAGTATTTGTTGCTAATGATAAAATTTGAGATCTAGCATGAAAAGTAAATTTTGATGAATTTATATGTGCCTCTTGATACTTAATGACTTTATGATGGGATCAGTTCTGATGTTAATGAGTATGATTATTTTTTTAAGTTTATTTATTTTGAGGGAGAAAAGGGGCAGAGAGAGAGAGAGAATCCCAATATAAACAAAAAGCCTTTAAAAACAGAAGCTCTTTAGGGTTCTCAGTAATTTTGAAGAAGGTAAGGGACCCTAAGAGCTCAGAGTTTGAGAAGCACTGCTATAATCTGGGATCCAGGCTATGGATTTGGCAAAGCCCATCATAGTAGGCTAGCTACGTGAGTGCAGGGAAAGAGTTCAAAGCAGTGCCGAGTATCGTCAAGTTCACAGGCCTCATACCACACATTTGTAATAAATCCTTCGATCTCATTTCAGAATAAAAGCTGCCTCCAGGGAAATTGGCAGCACCATTCTCACCATTCTCCAACCGAGGTGCAGAAGAGTTCCTCACAACAGCCTGACTGAACTCCCCTAAGCCCACAGCCCCTGGGCTAGGCCACTGCCACCCTCTGCTCCTACACTGAAACCCACCCCACAAACTATAGGACCCCTCCACCTGTTTCATCAATTGAGTAGAAAAGCATATAGAGTTTTTAGTTGAAGAGAAATATTAAAAGGCTACTTAGTGCTGTAAAAAGAACTATCTTCGGGTTGTTGTTGTCGTTGTTGTTTTCACAGTGTAGTTTCTTTTTTTATTATTTTTTTTAATGTTTATTTATTTTTGAGAGACAGAGAGAGACAGAGCATGAGCAGGGTAAGGACAGAGAGAGAGGGAGACACAGAATCTGAAGCAGGCTCCAAGCTCCGAGTTGTCAACACAGAGCCTGACATGGGGCTCGAACCCACAGACCATGAGTTCATGACCTGAGCCAAAGTAGGACGTTTAACTGACTGAGCCACCCAGGCACCCCTCTTTTTTTTTTTAAGCTTTTATTTAAATTCCCCAGTTAGTGGGTGGCTCAGTCAGTTAAGCCGCTGACTTCGGCTCAGGTCATGATCTCACAGTTAGTGAGTTTGAGCCCCCCCCTCCCTGGTCGGGCTCTGTGCTGACAGCTTGGAGCCTGGAGCCTGCTTTAGATTCTGTGTCTCCCTCTGTCTCTGCTCCTTCCCCGTTTGCACTCTGTCGTTCCCTCTCTGTCTAAAAAATAAACAATAAAAAAAAATTGTAAATTCCCCAGTTAGTTAACATAGTGAAAATCAACTGTCTTTTGGAAACTGTGAAGCTAACAGTCTGAATAGGCTCATTTATAACAGAAATTATATAGCCTCATGAAATAGGTACTATTCATTACTCATGTAGGAGAGTTGGGGAAAGGAAAGCAAAAAAAAAAAGAAAGAAAGAAAAGAAAAGAAGGAAAGGAAGGAGGGAGAAAGGAAGGAAGGAAGGGAAAGGAAAGAAGGGAGAGAGGAAGGAGGGAAAGAAGGGAAGGAAGGGAGGGAAGGAAGAAAGGGAAGGGAAGAGAAGGAAAGGAAGGAAAAAAGGAAGGAAGGAGAGAATGAAGCAAAGGAAGGGAAGAAAGGAAGGGAGGAAGGAAAGAAAGGGAAGGAAGGGATAAAGGTAGGAGGGAAGGAAAGAGGGAAAGAAGGAGGGAAGGAAGGAAGGAAAGAGGGAAGGAAGGGAGGAGGGAAAGGAAGTAGGGAAGGAAGGAAGCCCAGCAGAACATGGATGAGAATGGAGGAACCCAGGTTCATCCTTCATAAACACCCTTTTCAGAGGCTACTGAGAGCCCAAGTCTCCTTCTTTCCCAGAAGAATAGCCTTTCCTGAAAGGAACACATGCCACAAATTCAAGTTGTTTTGTGGGTGGTGCTGAGTTTTGTTTTCAATAGGACCTAAAAGGTATCAAGGATCATATATGAATAAACTAACAAATCCAGCAACATACTAGCAGATCTAAGAAGACATGTGGAAAGCCTTGTGGCTGAGAATGAATGATTTTTAAACAAAAAATAGCTAAAACCTGAAAAGACAAGGTTCCATAAAAGGTCCAGTAGAAAAGTAATGGGATCTAGATGCTGGTTTCATAGAAAAATCAGCTGCAACATCTGCTACCACCATCTGAGGACATTGTCAAAGACCTGATGAATGTATAAGGACAAACAAGGAGTGAGGAACAAATATAAAATGGTTAAGCCAATCACAAAAGAGAAAATCGTCAAGCCAGGGATAATCCCATATCACTCTGCAGTGCATTTCCCAGCACCAAGGGAAAAAAAAAAAAAAAAAAACAGGAATGTTAAGATTATTGACTGGATATTGAATTGCTAGATTTGACAGACACTGATCTCTCTGAGGTTTGATTTCTTCTGATACAAGTGAATGCATATCTAGAATAACCCTTGCAATTAATCATTGTTTTTCTTTTCCTAATCTTGGGATTTTAAAGTATAGAACTTTAACATTCGTAATGCGTAATCTTCATTGCCATAAACGTTCAACATTTATATTTGAAACATCTGTTTTATTGTGCATTGACTGCATGCATATTGTTATGCAGATTTAATTACTTTATGTAGAGTATTTAAGGTAAATATGTTTCTGGGGCGCCTGCATGGCCCAGTCAGTTAAGCATCTGACTCTTGATCTCAGTCCAGGTCATAATCTCACAGTTTGTGAGTCTGAGCCCCAGAGCCTGCTTGGAATTCTCTCTCCTTCTCTCTGCCCCTCCCCCATTTGTGCATGCATGTGCAAATGCTGTCTCAAAATAAACTTTAAAAAGATAAATATGTTTCTAATAAAAATATGTTTCTGTCTGTGCCAAATTTTGCACTATTCTTAACATAATGATAATATCAAGACTATCAGATAACAAATTTAAAATTTTCATATTATGAGTAAAAGAACCAAATTAGTTCTTTATCTAAAATTACCAGTTTACATACTTAAGCAGAGGACAGAGTACACTCTAAATTCTAACTTTTTTTTATGGTATACTCTATCATTAAAAAAAATCCACAAAATTTTCCATCTGTTTTAAATAACGTATGAATGGATATGATGCTAATTGGCAGTACTTGATTTTTTTTTTAAGCAATAAAATTTTATATATAAAATAGCTGCTTCTGCATTGCTACTTCTCACTGCAAAGTTTGTGATTAACAAACATATTCAATAGAAAAGAGAATAGCATATAAGTAATACTTAAAAGTTGAAACAGTTTACCAACTAAGCTCAATAAAGCTCTTTACATTTTGACTTTAAAAAGGTAGGTGCACATTTATTTGTAATAAATTGATTTTTTTTAACAGAATATGAAGTTTACTGCCCCACATTAATAAACTCTGGCACTCATAGGCAGGTGAGAGCTAAGAGGATTCTAAGCCCAAGAGGAAGTACTGGCAAGAGTTCACATTATGAGTTCAGCTATAATGGAAACTGCATCGGAAGGCTCAAAAACGTATAATTAAAGGACAGACAAAAATCTTAGTGGTCATTAGTATCACTCTTTTCCACTTCTAATCCTACCTCCACTTTGAAAACCAAATCTTTGAATCCATCCTGTACCCTCTGGACAGGTAGTTATCCAATCTCTACTTGAATCCTTATTAATCCTTCTGGACAAAGGGTGGATTTATTGCTTTTGCTATTTTTCCTCTTTCTGGGACAGCTTCCAGGAGCAGTTGTTAGAGGCACAGGCATAGCATGTAGGTATGTCTCTTGCTGGAACAGAACTGTTTTTCTCTCCATGCCACTCCAGCCTCAGCCACCCTCAGCTTCCTCCTCAGCCCCCAGCAACAGCTTCTAGAACCATCTTCTTGGCCATTCCATCATCCATTTCTGAGATGCACTAACACCATACTTTGTGTGTGGTTGACTCCTGATCTTGAGGAACCATGAGCCACCAGATCATCCAGAATTATTCTTCTAAGGTGGGAGCTGCCATCAGCTGCCTGGTCAACCTGCATCTGTGAGCCTCACCCACCTGCCTCTCTCTGGACCTCTATTCTCATGGCCCGTGGCCCCTGGTGACTGTGCCATTTTTTCTAAGAGTTGGCAGAGAAGTTGGAGGGTGCCTAGTATCTCTCAAAGATGCAAAAACAGGGAGGCAAACAAGCTTTCTTCCTGGAGGTCCAGAAGCCATCCAGAGATAAGTGGGGGGTGAGGGGGCAGCCTGCAGGCCATGGAACCTGTCTTGGACCTGGAGAAGAGCCTGGCCTAGTCCTCAGTGGATTTGCAAGCCCTGGGCTCTCCTACACATACTCCCAACTCAGTGGCTTCCTAGAGAA
Organism: Panthera leo; assembly: GCF_018350215.1. NCBI lineage: Eukaryota > Metazoa > Chordata > Mammalia > Carnivora > Felidae > Panthera > Panthera leo. The sequence goes on along the minus strand of NC_056682.1, from coordinate 149,210,974 downwards.
CCATTTCCTAGGCGGTTAACTGAAGCTCACCCAGAAGATGAGAAACCACCTGACCAAACTTCTCAGGCAGGCAGGCAGGCCTCAACCCTGGGTTGGCCGGCCTCATCCTCAGGCATGACTGAGAGCCTCTTGCATCTAGTAATGAGGGACCCACCTGTTGCATCCCCGCTGGCCTGCCTGAGCCTCTCCCTGCAGCCTGGAGGTAGCTTTTTAACTACTGTATAGCTTTTTCCCAAGCCAAGGACCAAGTGAAAATAATAACAGAGAAAGAAGAAAAGCCACCTACAAAAGACCTTTTTAAGAATAAAACCAAACAAGAGGCATCTGGGTGGCTCAGTCAGTTGAGCATCTGACTTCAGCCTAGGTCATGATCTCACAGTTCATGAGTTTGAGCCCCACATCAGGCTCTGTGCTGACAGCTTGGAGCCTGGATCCTACTTCGGATTCTGTGTCTCCCTCTCTCTCTGCCACTCCCCAGCTCGTGGTTGCACTCTGTCTCTGTCAACAATACGTAAACTTAAAAAAAATTTTTTTTGAAAGAATAAAACCAAACCAAAGAAAAACACACACACGAAAGAAAGAAAGAGAGAAAGAGAGAAAGAGAGAAAGAGAGAAAGAGAGAAAGAAAGAACTTGTCATTGAGCAAAGATAGTCTGATTTTAAATTTGTTTTTATTAAAATACATTGTACATTTCATGGTTCATAGCTACTTATTTTTATATGTGTTGCAAGTGAGGAATTTCCACAAAAACCTGTATCAACACTGAAGAATTAGTGTACATGGTCTCTATAGGTCTAAAATGTATTTTGCCTAGTTTTACTGACAGTGAAGTTATTTCCCAGTGATTTTAAGAGCTGATCAAGACCCCTGTTCAAATGAGAGACTCTAAGTCAGTGCCTAAATTCTGACCAGAGTCAGTTCACAAACATACCCTTTCCTCAAAATCTACGACATGAAGGCAGATAGAGCATGTTCCAACCCAGCCCTCAGAAAGGGTTGGTTCCACTTTCTCACAGCGCTGCCACTGAGTTGGGAGGATATATATTCATAATTGAAAAAAGTCTGAATGACTAAAACCAAGAGCTTTATTCTATGGTGAGATAGCCATGATGTGGGTTCATGAAATAGTAAAATAGGAATAGTCCTTTTTTTGATAGGAGCATTTTCTTTGCTTAGGCCTTTCTGGACTAAACATTAGATTTGTTGTTTTGTAAGTTCCTTAAAATTAAAGTTCATAAATACTCCCTCAGGACCACAGTTCTTTCAAAACAGCCACCGTACACACTAATTTAAAATGCATGTTAACTAAGGTTGGGAGTAACTTTAGGTGAAAATGACTTCAGATAGTTGCTACAAGATGCTTTTCTCTTAGATACCAGTCTTGGAGGCAATCCAGTTGCGGTAGGCAGTCACTCGCATGTAGACACCTGGCTTATTGATTTTACCACATTCTTCTCCCCAGCTCACTATTCCAACAAGGTACCAAATATTTCGAGAATTAGGATGAACTAGTGGTCCTCCAGAATCACCCTAAATAAGACAAATAATATTTATCATTATGAGAATTAACTTCCAGATACTTTACTTACACTAAGTGATAAGCCCAGATAAAGTTTGTGACTCATCCTTCATACAGACCATAGGAAAATGTATGGTGTAAATCCCTGCATCACCCTTAACCTCACTTTTGGCCAGATTATATTCTCTGGGACTCTTTGGTGTTGACCTGAACCTTGCAGGCATGAGCTGATAAGTTATCTAGTTCTATGAGAAACTAGTTAGCTAGTTCTAAGAGAAAGCTTTTGGGAAGCAAATATTATAGATGTACTTAGAAAACAGGGCTTTATATCTGAGAAAAGTAGCCAGAACCCTAGCCATGAGGAGGCTAAGAAGGAAAGAGAAATAGGCTGGAAGTAGATTAAAATTTTCTGAGACTGATCTTTTATTGAAATGTGATTAAGATTATGGACTGTGATCCTAGACTACTTTGGTTTATATGCCAGCTCTCCCAGTTACTACCTGTGTGATCTTGTGCCAATCACTTTACCTTCCTCTGCCTCGGTTTTCTCATCTATAAAGTGATAATGATAGTACCCACATCACAATGTTGTATGAGGATTAAATGAATTATTTGTAAAAAACTGCAATCAGTGCTGGGCTCAGAGTAAGTCCAACTTAAGTGTTTGTTAAACACTTATAAACATATATTTCATGTAGTGGAGAATTACTTTAGCTGGAAGAGTTTAACAGGATTGTCAAAATGCAAATTAACTGAAGCATAGAAATTGTCTTTGTATTGATGACATTCATAAAATAATAGCAGTTATTTGTAACTGATGGTCAATGTGACTAGTGTCCAGACTTACCTGGCAGGCATCGATATTTCCTTCCAAGTACCCAGCGCATAGCATTGTGTCCAATACCATACCATAATATCCTTCCTGAGCATTACAGGTATTTGTGTCAATAATCTTCACAGATGCTTTCTGAAGTACCTCTGGGTATTTACCTAAAGGAAGTATACAAATTTGTAAAAGACCCGTTCTAAAACAGAGCAGGATGGAAAACTTGCTTTGTCCTCTGTGCATAAAACCTGTATTTGACTCTTGCCTACTCATTTCCTTCACCTGAACCAATGGAAAGGACATCTTCAAAGAATCATTTGAAATCTTTTAAATACTGCCTTTCTATGTCCTTATCTCTCTTCTTATATCTTTGAACCAGAACTTTCTCAGTTAGTTTCTCCAGGCTAGGGAATTTCTACAATCAATTGGTCTCCACAGAACATTCCACACCAAGGCAATTTGCAAAGCCATAAGTCCATACGCATCATTTCCTGAGATATTGCCTGGGAGAAGTAGGCATCCTGAAGTAAATGATGCCTTTGACTCTGTGCCTAGCCCACCATTTTTCGTGCTTTTGTACTGACACACTGTTAAATTTTCACTGGACTTACCATTATATGAAAGTGCTCCCCATCCTGTAACAACAACTCCTTCACCTGGTGGAAAAACCTGTGTGGCTTCAGGAAGACAAACTCGATGTACATCATTCTTGAATAAGACTTTTTTGGTGAGCTGTATAATTGCAATATCATCATGATGTTCACCCGGGATGTAGTCTTCATGAACTATAATTTGTTGAATATGATGTTGCATATAGGGGGGATTTACTCTGGTGCCAAAGCTGACAGTATAGTTTTTTGGATTGTTTGTCCTGAAAGAGCAAAAATTATATATTTTGTATTTATTTCAAAATAGTAGAAACATGGCCTTCATCTACTGTACTTTTTAATGACATTAATATTCCCTTGTGCCATAGCTCATTAGCAGTGATACAATCTGATTTTTTTCATAAATTAAAAAACTGTTTGAGTCCCTCGCTATACCATATACTGTGTAAAGCAGTGGGGATATAGAAATAAAAATTAATAGCCATACCTTCCAGAAACTTAAATATAACGAAGGATGGGCATAAACACAGACAGTTCTAATTGCTTAAGTGATTTGTGTATAATTAGTGGGACAAGAAAACAGGTGGACTTAAATCTGCATGCTCTAGGGAACAGATATTTCTTTTTTTTATATGAAAATTATTGTCAAATTGGTTTCCATACAACACCCAGTGCTCATCCCAACAGGTGCCCTCCTCAATGCCCATCATCCATTTTCCCCTCCCTCCCACCCCCCATCAACCCTTGTTTATTCTCAGTTTTTAAGAGTCTCTTACGGTTTGGCTCCCTCCCTATCTTTTTTTCCCCTTCCCCTCCCCCATGGTCTACTCTTAAGTTTCTCAGGATCCACATAAGAGTGAAAACATATGGTATCTCTCTTTCTCTGTATGACTTATTTCACTTAGCATAACACTCTCCAGTTCCATCCGTGTTGCCACAAAAGGCCATATATCATTCTTTCTCATTGCCAAGTAGTATTCAGATATTTCTTAAGGAAAGTAGCATTTTGGATGAGACCATAGAGCTGGGTCAGAGTTGCCTAAAAAATGAGAAGGGGATGGTATGTGCAGAAGGTGAGGAAGCTATGAAACAGGATGATGTGTTTTAGCAACTATGAGTAGTTAAGGATGTCTGCAGTATAAAGTGATGAGAGATAAGAATCATGTGAGAAAAAAATGCCATATCAAGAATGAATGACTCTTCCCATTCTTACAGGTAATGCAGGAAAATCTTAGATTGGCTTCCCATATAATTTGTTTTCCAAACCAGGACACTTGAGAAGAGAGCTATTGATAATTAACTGAGATAACAAGTGTGAACTGGCCCAGTTCCAGTCTTTGGTCTCCCTATCCTTGAGCAACATGATGAACTTACTTTTGAAAGCAGTGAGCTGCAGTCACCAGGTGTCTTTCACTGATCAAAGATGCCCCGCAGTAGTGTCGGCCATTCTTTTTGAGAGTTGCTTGCCAAGGCCATTCTCCCTTCTGAGCATTGGAACCTCCTTTGATTCTATCATACGTAGCTGACATCCTTGCTCGTGTCCCACACCCTGTCAGAGTCAGTTTTGTTCCATTGAGAGTAGGAAGACACTTGTTTGATTATAAAGCAGAAACTGAGCTGAGTTATTCTTGTATGGTTCTATCTGACAATATCTTGCACTGAAGAGAACAGGATGTAATCTGCAAAGGAATCACTAGCAACCCCTAGATCACCTCCATACCCAGCACAGTATCTCCAAGATACCTCAGCACCTGGAGAATATGAGAGCTCTGGGAGGCAGATAAAGTCACAGTTAAGTCCATGGGCTCTGCAACCAGACTCCCTGGTTTGAATTCTGACCACACCATTCACAAGCTGGTTGAATTTAGGCAAATTATTTCACTTCTTTGTGCTTCAGTTTCCCCAACTCTAACATGGAATGATAATAAATAATATCTATCTTTAGGATTATTGTGAGGATTAAATGAGTTGTATGTAAGGTACCTAGTTAGAATTGTAACTAGCCAACAGTAACAAATCTTGACTGTTATGTCTTAGATCATCTCACACATTGAATTAAGAAGATCTGAACTTACGGTTGTTGATAATCTTTTCAGCATCAACCTTACTGATTTCTGAAATAGAACAAAAAGCTCATGGTAAATATAATACCTAGCATAAGCCATTGACCTTGGAGACAATGGAGTAAGATGCTAGCTAGGTTCAGCAGAGAGGAGGTCAGAAATAATTTTGAATCTCAGGAGAAAATGTTAGTAGAAAGGAGAGAATATTGGTTTATTTGAATTGTTCTTTTACTATATGCAAATGTATGATATGGAAATACCACTTCCATAGCTCCAAATGAGAGACTTCATTTTTATTTAATTGGAATATAATCTTTATCATCTAAGGTGGAAAACGGTCAGTATCTTTTCTTAGAAGATCAAAAAGACCCACAAGTGAAACTGATTCCTGTCAGTAGACAAAAATAACTTAAAAACTGACCTGTCTTGTAATGGCAGATTGTTTGATATTTTTGAAGTTTATAGGAGATCATGAAAATATATACAAGACACACTGTTACTTATAAGGACTGTTCAAAGTCTTACTATTTGCTTTATAATCAGAAGCAGCTTTTCTCCCAGAAGTGCTTTAAAGTGTGGTATTATTATGATTTGATTATAATGTTTTTAGTAATGAAGAATACAAATTATTTCTCTGAAATAAAATAATGGTCTATTCATTTAAAAAATTCAGGATCGGCTTTGTTCCTGGTACTTGTGATATATGTTAGAAATAAAAAGATGAAATAACACTGCTCCTATTTAATTCATAAGCTTACCCTTGAGCCTAAGAGAATTAGGATCTGTAGTCAGAGAGCCTGCGTGGTTTCTCAGCATCTGATGTAAGACACTTTCAATTCTTCTTCTGGTGTTTTCCTTCATTGATCTGGGAGCCTTGAATATCAGCCATATATGTGCAGTTAGACTGTTGTTATGAGGACTGGAAGCAAGATAAGTATGTTTCAACAAGATAAGCATATTTCTTATGTTGCTAAGAAAATAGCATTTCCTTCCTCATTCCCTGATCTTTCATATTTTTGTATCTTCTGTCTTTTTATGGGTTTGTGCAGTACCTTCACTTTTGGTTAATCACAGGATCATCCATCTGCCTACATTTACGTGGTGACAGTATGCAAGCAGCTACAGCATTCATCTTAGAGGACAAGTAGTTCTACAAATCTGAAAAGTAGGAAAGGCCTGCGGCACAGGGTGGAAATATCATGTGAGAACTGGGCTCGCTTATTCATGTATTCATCAATCATTTATTGGGCAACTGCTATAGACAAGTGACTGGAATGGGTGCTAGTCGGTGATGCAAGCGTGACTAAGACATGGCACCTACCCTCCAAGAATTTCCAGATTTCTAGGAAATTAGACATGTATACAAATGACTACAATAAATGAGGCAGAAGGGATAATATTTATTTTGTCTTATCTGCAAATAGAGGAAGGATAAGTTATTTTTTATTTAAAGAATTAGAGTAATTTTCATGAAAGAGGTGGCATACACACTGGGATTTAAAGTGTTTTTATCACTACTTCAACATCAAGCAGACAATTTCATCAGGTAGAGAAGAGTAACACTCCAGAATAACTGGCTAGCGATAATTAATTTGCATTTACTGGGGATCTGCTGTGTTCTAGGTACTTATTTTCACATTTATTGTCACACTTAGACTTCACAACAAGCCTGCAGCATGGGTGTCATTGTCTTCATTTTGTAGACAAGGAAAAACGGAGGCTCTGACAGGTTACCTAATAGGCTCAAGATTATACAGCTACTAAACTCAAATCAGATTCAGTACAACTGACTCTATAACCCAGAGTCTTTACACTGTTTTGTCTCCCTGTGCCAGGTCACAGAGACAGCAGTGTCTAAGAGATTGGGCTCAGATGGAGGAGGACTTTTAATGTGAGCCAAGAGATAGAAGTAAAGAGAAGTTGTTGAATAAAACTGTGCTTGAGGAAGATGAACCTGACCATGTCATTCAGGGAAGATTTGTTTGGAATTCAGATAGGGGTAAGCAACCCAAGAAGGTGACGGGTGGACATGTAGGAATTGTCAAACAGCTTTGAGGATAGTGTCCAAAGTGGCATTTTTATGCTTTGGCTCTCCCTGACAGATGATTAACCTTTTGGCATATAAATCAGTAATCAGTGCTAGGAAGCACTCAGCTCATGCAGGTTTGATTATCATAGAAAGGGGTGTCAAAATGAAAACGTCTGTCCTGTAGCCTCTCCATCGCTTCCTTTGGAAGTGATTGCAGTGGTTGCAGACTTCTCTGAAAGATACCTGGGCCCTTCAATTTTAGCTCCCATCTCTTTCCAATACTAAAATCATCTCTCAAGGTTAATTGTAGTGGAGATCTTGATGTGTTCTGCAATTCCAGGAGTCCCATGAATTCCAGGAGCAGGCATAGCTGGTGACACTGATGAAGGTAAAAGCAATAATTGCCTTCACTGGAAATGTGTTTATTTACAAATCTTTCCATACACATTACCTTCTTTGACCCTAAGTGCATTTACATGAGAGAGGCAGCGAAGGTGCTATGACAGTATTTCACAGAGAGGTAAATAGAGTCAAAGTGATTTAATGACTCTGGGATTACTAAGTGGTAAAGACTGGGATCAAGTTGCCTAACTTCTGTTCTAGGCCTTCCTCTGCTATTACCTGCTACTCTAAACCCACATACGATAGCTATTTTACTTCTTGTTATGGTGACTACAAGGACTTCCTTGACATCAAAGCCTGATGTAGATATGCTCTTTTCTACCCTAAAAGAACTCCAGGGTATTTCCACAAGGTGTCTGGCTGATTTGCAAGTAGAAGGACATGAGTCATTAAATAGATTTACATAAGACCAAAAAAGGAAAAAGAAAGACATGAGAAAACAGGGTCTGTATTTATACAACTACTAAATAAAAATTTTAGACTATCAAACATTGGTCTAAGGGATCACCTACTATTTGCTAGACATAAAAACTTAAGAAGCTTGAGTGATGAGGCAATTATAATTTAACGCATTATATGAATAACAAATTCTCAATAGATCTAGTGGATAAAACTAGATAGCCCCATCTTTGCTTTGGTTTTATATTGAACAATTAGTCTGGCATTTAACTTATGATAATACTGTATTAGTAACTTATTGGCTAATGACTGTGACATTTCACAGAGGTGCTTGAAATATGTATGTATGAATGAGTTGATCTCTTTTCTAACTGCTATTATTAGTTACTTACACCAGTGTGATGACTTGAGAATTGATATATTGTCTGTAAATGCTAGAACTTTGAAATGCATCAACCATCTGTTAAAGAGAACAGAATCAAACGTCATATTCCAATAATATATTTGTATTTCAGAGAACTAACAATGAAATAAATATAGGAAAATACCAGTTTACCTTAGTCTCAAGAATTTTGCTAAGATAGTTATTTTCTGGTGATGTCTCTCTTTGATAATTTCTGTTGTATGGGATATCCAGCACTTCGAAGCTACCTTGATAATAGTAAGTCGTGTTTTCTGTGAGATAAAAACATCATCCAAGAATTATTTAGGTGAAATGGATTTCAAATGCAGATACAAATTACATAGTAATATCAACTAGTAAATATTGTGTTCATATTAGACATTGATAAAGCCTGTGAATCTTTCTGGCACAGCCGGTTAGATATCCTGGGCATTGTGAAAAGTGTTTACGGGACCAATAATGCAGCATATATAGATATAGACAAAAGTCAGCAAGAAGAGTAATATCTTGATTGAGACAGATAGAACTATATACTGTAAGTGAGATTTCTGTCGTATAATTATTAAACTATGAGTAAAAATAGTTACCATTTATTAAGTATGTACCATGAGAAGATACTTTATAAAAGAACATATGAAGTATACCCCTTTTTTTTCTGGAAAAATGTAGTGTTGAGATATTCAGTAACTTGACTAATATCATATGGATACTAAAAGCCAAGAATCAACAAAAATTCGATTTGAGTACAAAGACTACACCTAATCCATTTTATTTCCTTAAATTCTCATAGATACTAAGATGCCTATCAGAGGTAAGACGTGTGATATATCTTACCTCTAATATGTGATAGATACTAACCACTTAGAAATATTCTAGATGCTATATAACAACACCTAGCGTATAGTAAGCACTGAATAAATATTAATACTATTGTGCAATATGATCATTGCTTTTGAAGACTATGTGATGGAAGTGACAGGCTCAATATGGTTGAAATCATTACACAAGGTACTAATAAGGATATAATGAAAAACATTAATCATCTAATTGCAGGTTCTATACAAATGCAGAGAAGGAAAGCACCATAATTAAAATGAAATATGACTTTCTATTATAAGTGGTGAAAATATTTTACAGTGAGAAGTGTGATAAAAAAAGAAGCCAGAAATGTCTAAACAAAATGCTGAAAATGGGTTGTTTATGAATAATAATTTGTGAACCAACACTGCTAATTATAGTTAGTTTGTCTGGGGATCATGGATCTTTTACTATAGAGACCGAATTTTGCAATGGTAGCTTATTAGATTTTAACATAAGTAGTAAAACATAGATCTTTAAACTATTCAACTTTCTTTTTTTATAATTCAGTGTTCATAGTGTATCTTTCAGTTCTTTATTTAGATTCCTAAATATTTCTACCTACTATGATAATTAGGCTGCCATGAATATTCCTCAGTGTAGACTAATAAATTGACAAGATACAAACTTTTTATTACAACTGCATGGAACACTTTTCCAAGAGCCAGTGCATAAACTAAACATTTAATGTCTAAGACATTAAGACTAAGAAACCATACCCTAAAACAAGGAATTGAGTATTAATTTAATTCCACACAGCATTCAGCCACAGAGATGGCTCACTATGCTGAGGTCACTGTGAAATCAGTCACTGAGATCTGTTGGTACCTGATGAAATGAAAACAACCCTTAGGGATGAGATATCCATAAGGCACATCTGCACCTTATGATTGATATTCCCATTTCTATAAGTGGTTCAAATGCCAATATGAATTGAGATGGATAAGGGACAGAAAGAAATTGTTTTATGACTTTTTCATGACTTGATTACTTAGAAGTTATTTCTATAAAGAAAACTTACAACTTACATGTAACACACACATACAAACATACACACATTTTTGGTTTTGGTTTTGTGCAGTGTTTTGAAGTGCGATAATATTTTAAGCATAAATTATGAGAACACTTCTATTTAAATCTGACAGAGTTAAGGCATTTCTTTTATGTTCTCCTTCCTCTAACTTATAAAAACACCCAAAGACAAGGGTAAAGGGCTCATTTCCAAGGAAGCAAAAGAAAGACACAACTCCAGGCTAAAAACTATGAAGCAAATATTCCCCCAAATGTGAAATATAAACTAGGCTGAAAAATGATACATATCAGAGATACATCTCCTCACAAGCTGAGTTCATTGAGGATTTTTCTAAATTCTCAATGACTCTGTTATTACTGTAATGAGACTTCAGGGCCTGGAAGAAAGACAAGGAATATTTCCAAAGGTCCTATTTTGACCCTGCAGAATGACAGCAGTGAAAATAAATGTGAATCCATAGTAATGTGCCATTTTTATTATATGTGCTCTAATCTCCCGGTTAAGGCAACCTTCTGGAGGTGAGTTGGGATGAACAAAGGAGAGACGTCAGGATCACTATATTATAGTTCAGAGAGTCTGTATATTAAGGAGCTTTCCTCAGGGCTACCCCAGCTTCTTGTGTTAAAAACTGAAGACAAGTGTTCCATGGAGTTAAAATAACAGATTGCATAAGAGAATGTTTGAGATGATGAATCAAAATATAAGCTGCAAACTCCCTATGTCCCACCCCTAGAATCACTTCCCATAGTATTCTTTAGAAAACATCTAGTAATTATGATTGCAAATGAAGTATTATAAAGGTTGAGAATATAAAAAGAATAATATTGCTAACAAACTACTGGGAAGTTGGGAGAAAAATGAGCAGTGTAAGCATATGCTGATTTTCTTGTCTTTCTTGTCTTAGTATTTTAATTACAAGGTAACACATATTAATACCAACTTGGTAGATTACTTTTTCTGCCTATCAACTGTCTATCTGTGTATTCATGTCGCTGTATCATATATATTCTTTTACTTGTGTATATACAAAAGATGTCTGCAATAGGGAGCTTGGCAAATGCTTCTTTCTGGGATCTTGGGTCACTGATGGCCATTTTAAAGGAACATAGAGGGGTGCCTGTGTGGCTCAGTTGGTTAAGTGTCTGACTCTTGAATTTGGCTCGGTCATGATCTCATGGCTCGTGAGATAGAGCCCCGCTTGGGGCTCTGTGCTGACAGCACAGAGCCTGCTTGGGATTCTGTCTCTCCCTCTCTCTCTCTCCCCTTCCCCTGCTTATGCTCTCTCAAAATAAATAAAATAAACTTTTAAAAAAATAAAGGAAGACAGATAATTTATTATTTGCAATTATCTCTTTGTCTTTGGTAGAAATGTAAATAAAGTTTACAACAAACTGAAATAAATAAAAATGTGTTCTTTACCAACCTACTGCCAGAAAATGAACCAGGAGACCAATGGTTATTCCCAGGATTGCCAACACTCCGAACACAATCAGTGCAATCATCCATAGTGGCAAAGATGGACGGGAAGCTGTGACTGGTCTGCAAGTAAAGGATATCAAAAAAAAAAAAAGTCACAGACACTCCAAATCTTTACTCTTGCTCACCCTTATTGGCTCAATTTAGGCATAGGGGTAGCAAAAGATATATGAAGAAAGGACAGGAAAGGGAAGGTAAGGAAAGGGAAGGGAAAAAGTAAGAAAGAAAGAAAGAAAAACGAGGAAGGGGAGGAAGAGAAAGAAGGAAAGAAATTTACAATTAAACCTCTTTGGATCTGTGCTGTGAAATTATTTTTCAGGAATACGATAATGTCAAGTTATCTATACTTAGCATCTAGTTGTCTCCCATGACCAATGGGGTAGTGACAGAGTTAGTATCAACTAGTGAAGACCTTGCCAGGTTGGGGAGGAAGAAGAGAGGAAAATAGAAATGTCTTATAAGTTCTTTATGCCAAAGCTTATCATAATTTTTGAATTATGATCACAATTCTATTTTATTATGTCCTTGTTATATCCAGAGAACACAGGCAAATATGAAGTGCTATATTGGGTGAGAGCAGTGTCCATCTTTCTTGCTAGCTTACTAGCCAGGAATTCAATTTTCTTGCTGCAAACTGTCATGGATTGACCAAAGATAAAGCTGGACAGTATAATGTCTAATTTTAAATGTCAATTTTAGCTAGGCTATGATGCCAGGTTGTTTGGTCAAACATGAGTCTACATGTTGCCATGAAAGTATTCTGTGGCTGAAATAAACATTTCTAATCAGTTGACTGTAAGGAGATTACCCTCTGCAAGTGGGTGGGCCTCATTCAATCAGGTGAAGGCCATAAGAGATAAAACTGAGATTTTCATCAGAAGAAAAAAACAGTCTGCCTTGGAAGTATGACATAGAAATCCTGCCTGAGTTTCCAGCCGTGCTAACTTTACAACTGTGTGAAGCTACCTTAGGTACATAGATATATCTTATGTTTATGTATCTATATATTTGTATAGATCTATTATCTACCATCTATTGATAGAGAAAAGGAGAGAAAGAGAGAGAGGAGGAGGAGGCAATAGAGACAGAAAGAGATATCCTCTTGTTTCTGTTTCTCTGGAAAATCCTGATATGGAGGCAACAACAAGGACTTTGTTGCCACACAAAGGTTTTGAGATTTTGTCTTAAATATTGAGGCTCCTCCAAGTATGGTTGGAGGATGGCTTTTATCAAAATCACCTGAGAGTGGTTGTTACATATGCAGATTATGGTATCCTACCCCAGATCTAATTAACTCAAATTCCCAAAAGAGTCTGAGAATCTTCAGTTTAACACTGTTAGTGATACAGATTCTTACTAAACTGTATGCTATCTTCATGGCAAAACTGGAAAACTTTAATATAGCTGGACATATTGTGAGAGTTTTCAGATTAGAAACGGCATTGGAGAGGAGTATGTATGATGTATTAGGTCTCAGATAAAAATAAATTGGGTTGATACTTCCAGGAGAACAAGTTTGTTGTTGTTGTTGTTGTTTTAAATACATCCTCTACGGAGTTTTTTCCACTCTCTTTAAAAATGACTTCATACTTCTCCTTTTTACCTCAAACCTCCAGCACCATTTGCCCCATTCTCAAGCTTAGCTGGTAACCTTACTTCCTAGTCCACTGAGAAAATGAAAAGCATCAGAAGAGAATATTTACAACTCCATCATCACATTTGTGAACTTCTCTTCATCTGTACCCCACATCCTTCTTTTTCCTCGTGTTTCCACATATAAATTGTGCCCCTGACTTAAGACAAGCCCTCCACCATCTCATCTCATTCCAAGCCTGTTTCTAATCTATGTTTCAGCCATTTCAAACTACTCAGAGTTCCACAAACAACCAGACTCTTCCACACCTCCATGGCCTTGCACGCTCTGGTCCTTCTGCCTAAAATGTCTGCCTCAAGCCTACCCAGTGAGCCCCCACTCAAACTTTATCCTCAACTCTGTCATCTCCTCTTTCTTGAGGCCTTCCATGGCTCACCCTAATATGGATCTACACTGAGAGTATTTTTTATTTTTACATGGCAGTCTTTTCACCTCTGGTCGAGGTCTTGTTATCATCTGGCCCATGTCATTATTTGTTATTCATGATGTTATTATTTTATACCCAGGCCATATTGTGGTGTCTAGCACATTATTGATAATATTTGTTGAAATAGTATATAAATGAAGCCAAGGGATATCAAGGACAATGAGACTCTGAAGGATAAATAGATCAGAGGGTTACAAATTATGGAAGGCCTTCAGTGCTAATCAGAAGAGATTTTGATTTTATCTGGTGGAAATGACTAACATGAGGACATGCAGTGCTTAGGAAGATGAATCTTCAGTCTGGATAACTGTAGTTTAAAGGAGGGAGAAAAATGAAAGGGGAGGACCAATGAGCAAAGAGGCTAATATAATCAATGGGAATGGAATGATAGCATTCTGGATTGTGGTAGTAAGAAAAGAAACAAAGTGATGAATTTGAGAACATTTACAGTAGAATCTTTGTCAGAATTTGGTAATTAGTTAGCTATGTTTGTAAAGAATAGGTAAAAGAGAGTCAGATGAAGCCTAAGAGATATGTATCTGGAATTTAAGAGACATTTAAATTTCTAGTACACAAATGGAGATGTCACACCAGTAGTTAACTGAGGAACCATAGTTGGGGTTAATTTAGGATTCATCTGAAAACAGGGAACAAACAAAGCTGTGAAACTGAATTAGTAAATTACAGTGCTTGTTATATAAAACATAGTACAGAATCGACACTTCTCTTTCCAAGGCAAACATTTGTTTCCATTCTGACTACAACTAATTTATCTCCATGTTTCGTGGCTTTCCTGAATTTCACAGTCTCATTGTTTGAAATCACTCAAAAGACTTTAAATTGTCAGCATATGTTCCTTAACTGTCCAATTCAAAATCTTGTCCACCTTTCAGAGATGGGTAAGTACTTACCTCATCTCCTAGGCATTTGGCTCCACCAAGACTACTTTGCTCACTGCTTGATTCTCTAATCTTTGTTCCACACCCTTTCCTTACTTTTCTGTCTCCCATAAACTCTCACGAATTACTTTTCTTAGGAGTGTCTTAACTGGGGATATACTGGTACATTTCTTGTTTTGTCTAGTTTTATTTTTAGAACTTTACCTCCGGACACGACTTCATATAGATTTGGGCAATTTTTTTCTTTTATCTTTGCAATCTGTTTTAGAACTGGTATTTTTATAAGAACATAAATAAATCTATTAAAATGTGATCAAATAAGCTATCTTAGAATTCATCCAGACGCTATGGCTTGAAAGTGGAGGACTGAAATCACTTCCTAATTTCCAGTTGCCCTTCATTGAAAATGCTGTAGAATTTCATATTTATGTTGCCTATCCTCTTTTTCCATTTTGATTATTGCTTGTCACCAGCTCAGATGCTTCTCCCAGTTGTAGCTACCTTTAACTGATAACCTAAAGATCTTACGAACCATGATGCAGATGAAATATCTGCTTAAAAATGAAATACTTCCCACGCAGAAAAACCACTCAGCTATTCAGCCAATATTTCTGGTACTGCATACTATAAATTCTGAAAAATCACATAAGGGGAATTACTGAATAGAGGATACATAAGAGGATACAGAATATCAATTATATCTTGCCATTAAAAAATATAAAAATAACAAACTCTTGGCTGTGAATTCTCAATGCTACCTTGGCAAGGATCTAAAACATCACTTTCTTCTGAGACCTTTTCCGTTCTGTCCTAGAGAACTAACCCTAAGAGAACAATTGAAATTGATATAATATGGCATTGAAGTTTTTATTTCCATGTCTAGTGTTTCTTTTCTTCCTCTTGGCTATTCATTGTTTAGGCACCCAAATGCAACCACAAAATTGATTAAGGTCTCCTCAAAAGCACCTGCAGAAACAACCATGTTTCCAAATCCCTTTAAGTTCTTCTGGGCAGATTAATGCCTCAGCCTGAAACTAACCACTAAATTAAGGTTTGAAACTTTTCTAAGTAACTAGGAGTGCTTGTAAACAATGCATTAATAATCCTTTGAAATCTTTCAGGTGAAGACTTCACAAAAGTGTTAAGGTGTACAAAAAGAAGAAGGGACACTATAAACACAAAACCAAACCTAACCAAAATCAAAAAAAAAAAAAATCCACATCTATCCAGCATAAAAGTGATGTCTTTTAATAATTATGCTGTTTATGGGGCGCCTGGGTGGCTCAGTCGGTTAAGCGTCCGACTTCAGCCCAGGTCACGATCTCACGGTCCGTGAGTTCGAGCCCCGCGTCGGGCTCTGGGCTGATGGCTCAGAGCCTGGAGCCTGCTTCCGATTCTGTGTCTCCCTCTCTCTCTGCCCCTCCCCCGTTCATGCTCTGTCTCTCTCTGTCTCAAAAATAAATAATCGTTAAAAAAAAAAAAATAATTAAAAAAAAATAATTATGCTGTTTACTTTCCACTTATTAAATGTGTATGATCACCCTTTCCTTTACTGATAAATCAGAGATGTGACTAAAAGAAAACATCAGGGTTATGAATAATATGATATTTTTAATAAAGAAATTGCACAAAAGTAAATTATTTACTTTAGTTCAAAAAATGTTCTTAGTATATTCTGTCTCTGTGAGTATGCTCTTTCTAATCACATTTTTACATGAATACTGACACTGTAAATTGTGTGTGTTTGTGTGTGTGTATGTGTACTTAGAGGGCTAAAAATTTGACTCAAGATGCAAATTTTAAGAGAAATATTTGTGTAAGGCCTGCATTTATATTTTACACTTATCTGAACATTAAATATTTTATAATTAGTTCCACTTCATTTTGCTATTTGCATATATTTTGATGAAAACGTCTTGTAAGCTAAAAGTGTATTTTCAAAATGGCATTGATGATCACTGTTCACTTAACATAATAACTATCTAGTTATATACTTTGAAAATAAATAGCACATGTCTATGCATAATGATTCTATTCTAGTTCATGAACATTTTACAGATAAAAATACATGGTTTATATGCAATTCTACAGAGTGTACCTATAAAGAAATGGTACTGTGAGAATCAAGGCAATATTTATGAAAGCAGTTTAGAAAACACAAGATATTAAACAAATCAGAGGAGTCATAATCATCATTAATAACAATTTAATATTTGGTTTATAAGGGAAATTTTTCTCTCTGTTTCCTCCTCTCTACAACAGTCACACCGTCATTTTTCATTCATAGGATGTTAAGCTACCTGTCACCCTTCTGAAGCATTCTCCAAAACATGACATAAAACTACAGATTCCAGACACAAATGCACGTATGTGACAGGAGTGTCTCCATGCAGAAAATCCAAAATGCTGTAGAAAAATATTACAAACCCCCTCTAAAGTGAGTTATTTTACTGCAACCCTTGGGTGGGAGTCATTGGCGAAACAGTTAATTCTAATTATGTCAGAATTCTGGGCAAGCAAATCTCTACTTACCTGTACATAATGTGCTGATATAATGGCTGTTGACGTTAATGAAGATAAAGGAAACTTCTGCACTTCCTTTGTCCTGGTCGGTGGTTCTCAGTAACTGTGCTAACCACAATGATACTTGGGGTTTTAAGGGTTGGGTTGCAATAGCAGAAAGCAATTAAAAGGAAACTCGTTTAGCAAGTGTTGATGACAGCTATGGATCTGTGGTTTAAAGGAAGACGTGAAAATTATCTTTGAGTTGGATACTTAGAAAAAGAATAGACATAACTTGGATTGGTCGCTGAGAGATCCACCCAGGAAATACTACCACAGTTTGATGAATCAGTGTTCTGACTCAAACCCCATCCATTCCTTTCATGGAAAACTCCTCCTCAGTGAAACCAGCTGTATCCACCAGAGCAGTCTCTGACAAATGACAAATATACATTATTTTGTTGTGTTTTTTTTTTTTTTGATATGAAAATTCTACTACAGCATTACTATTTGAAACATGCTTAATCTAAAAATTCTCTCTGGAACTGTGTACATACTTTTGTAGAAATGGATTTGCAGGTGGAGATAGGTTTTGGTGTAAGAAATATCAGTCCTATTTTGGTAAATGTTTATAGGAATTAATCTAGTCAAGAGTTGTTTTACTAAATGAATATGGATTAGGCTTTTGGGTGACACCAACTTCTTATGAAAACAAAAAAATCAGGAGGTCATTAAGATATTTTGGATATAAATATATAGACTATTGGCACTATCTTTCATATATTTCACCATTTATTCACTTCATTCATTCATTTAATAAATACTTGTTGAAAACTTCCTGAGGTTTACATATCGTTCCTAGTAGTGGAAATACAACAAGGAATATGATAAAGTCCCTGTCTTCATGGAGCTTACACTTTAATGAGAAAAACAGATAAACACTCAAAATAGTAAATGCATAATTTAATATATTTATATATGTTATAAAGAAAATGAAGCAGGGCAATTGGATAGAGAGTGCTGTGTGTGTTGGGAGGGCGGAGGGTAGCAGCTATCTTTAGGGTGGTCAGGAAAGGCATCTCTGAAGAGGAGGCTTTTGAACAGAGACCTGAATGATGATATTAACATGAATCATCTTCCTAAAACACATATTCATGACACTTGTCTATTTAAAATCTTCAAAATTTTCAACTGCTTTCAGGATAAAATATAAATTTCTCTGGTTAATATTCAAGGCTCTCTAGAACATCATTTCTTTTTATTTATGTTGTTCCAAAGTAGTTTGGTGAAACAAAGGGCATGACCTCTATCCCAATGCCAGGTCTACTGGTAACTAGCTATTGGTATAAATCTTTTGAGCTTCAGCTTTCTTATAGGTAAAAATGCAGTCTAACAATATCATACCTGTAAGTTTGTTATATCAGCTGAGACCAAGTGCTTGGCACAATATCCAGGACATTGTATTACCTTAATAATGACTTTGCCCAAAACTTGACTTTACTTTAGCCATTTCTGACAGTTCCATTCCTTGAATGGCAAGTGTTTTCCTACATCCATGCATTTATTCATGCTGTTTAATACTCTCAGGATTGTCATTTCTACCCATTCAATGTTTATTCATGCGTCATGGTCCAACTTAATTGCCACTTCCTTCATGAAGCTTTCCCTGTAAAGTATTATTCTCTTTGATCTCTTTTTTTCTGGCTTCTAATATTTACTGTCATTAGTGCTCATTTTAGATTTAATCATCTATGTTGTATTGATTTCTACTTAAATATGTCCTGTGGATGGTCCTATGACCCCAGTGAAAGTGTAACCTGCTTGAACTTAAAGGCAAAGACTATATCTTGTATTTCTATTTTTCATAATGATCATCAGAGTGCTTGGTATCCAGTAGATGTTCAGTAAATAAACTATATGTTTAAAATACTGATTAACAACCAAAATATATGTAGATCTCCTAAAAGCTAATAAAATATTTTAAAAACTCAGTATTAAGTGTAGATAGGGTTTTAAAAGAATATTCACAGAAGAAATGTGTATGGACAATATAAAAAATGCTTAATATCATCCATTAATAATTATGTAAATATACATCAGCACAATAATACAGCACTACCCAGATCAAACATTTTATTTTAAGATTTGGTAAGCATGTGGGGAAATGGGCCCCCATATGTTGACGGTAGGAGAATCAAAGCAGCAACCTTAGAGGGAGAACCTGTTTAATTTTATACCTTTATCCCCTATAACCAGGCAGTTTCACTTTTAGGTATCCACCTAGATTTCTATCCTGGCATAGGTAATCAAACAGGATTATATGAAAATATTTATTAAAAAGTTTGCAATAGCAAAAAAAAAGGAAACTATTAATTGGAAGAAAAACGGTTAAATAAACTATGACATATCGAGACACCTCGGTGGCTCAGTCGGTTAAGCCTCTGCTTCTTGATTTCAGCTCAGGTCATGATCCCAGGGCCATGGGATTGAGCTCCAAGTCGGGCTCCGTGCTGAGCATGGAGCTTGCTTAAGATTCTCTCTCTCTCTCTCTCTCTCTCTCTCTCTCTCTCTCCCTCTCCCTCTCCCTCTCCCTCTCCCTCTCTCCGTCCCCCTCTCCCTCTCCCTCTCTCCGTCCCCCTCTCCCTCTCCGTCTCCCTCTGCCCCTCCCCACTGTCTGTCTGTCTCTCTGTCTGTCTCTCTCTCTCAAAAAAAAATTAAACAAACATACAGTGGTGTATCAATATTCTGGAATGTTATTAGGTGTTAAAAGGAAAGAGTTTATAGTAAAATATAGTGGGTTGATGTGCTCATCCTCATTCTAAGATCCCTTTTTCTGCTGCAGAGATTGGAAAGCTAAACATGACATCTCCCAGACTCCTTTGCATTTAGGATTCTGGCTACAATTTGGGTTTTGCCAGCTAGATCCACTCACATGAAACTTGAAAGGGAGAAGCATGTCAGATGCCTTCTAAGGCAGAAATGAAGTCACTTGTGGATTTATGCTGGTAAAAGCTCATGGATATATGATGTGTTCTGTAGCAGCATTTCACTCTCTGTTCTTCAGCTTTCTGGGGGCCAAGAAATAATTTTAGAGACAAAAGACCAGACCAGCTTGTGAGTATCAGGAGGATGCAGTGATAATATCATCAGTGCTGGTGCTTTCTTTTTTCTTTTCTTTTCTTTTCTTTTCTTTTCTTTTCTTTCCTTTCCTTTTCATTTTTCTTTTTTCTTTCCCCTGCCTCCTTCCCTGTTGTTCTCTCTCTTCCTTTCTTTTCCTTTTTTTCTTTTCTTTCTTTTCTTTCTTTCTTTCTTTCTTTCTTTCTTTCTTTCGGTATTACTTAATAAGTTTAATGAGTTAGTTGGTGTAAGGAAAATATCCACGTATCCACTGTCACGGTTAAGAAATGGAATTTTGGGGGCACCTGGGTGGCTCAGTTGGTTAAGCACCAAATCTCGATTTTGGCTCAGGTCATGAGCCCCAAGTCGGGCTCTGCACCAAGTGTGGAGCCTGCTTGGGATTCTCTCTCTCTCTCCCCCTCTGCCCCTCTTCCCCATTCGCTCTCACTCTCTCTCTCTCTAAAAATATTTTTTTTTTAAAAAAAGGAACTTTGTCTGCCACCTCAACCGCTCCCCAGTACCCTATCACAGCCTTAGCCTCCCACCCTCCCCCAAAAGTAACCTCTATCCTGTTTTTCTTTTGAAGTATAATTAACATACAGTGTTATATTAGTTTCAGGTGTACAAAAATAGTGACTCAACAATTCTATCCATTACTCAGTGCTCATCAAGATAAGTGTGCTCTTGGGGCATCTGAGTGGCTCAGTTGGTTAAGCATTCAACTCTTGATTTTGGCTCAAGTCATGATCTCATGATTCCTAAGATTGAGCCCCACATCAGGCTCTGTGCTGACATTATGGAACCTGCTTAGGATTCTCTCTCTTCCCCTCTCTAACCCTTCTGTGCATTCTCATGTGCGCTCTCTCTCTCTCTCAAAATAAATAATTAAACTTAAAAAAAAATAAGTGTGCTATTGATCTCATTTATCTGATTCACCCCTCACCCCACCATTTCCCCTCTGGCAGCCACTAGGTTGTTCTCTGTATATAAGAATCTTTTGGGGGGGACACCCAGGTGGTTCAGCTGGTTAAGCTTTGGACTCTTGATTTCAGCACAGATCATATCTCACACTTTGTGGGATCAAGCTATCAGTGCAGAGACTGCTTGGGATTCTCTCTCTCCCTCTCTCTCTTCCCTTCCTCCCTAAATTAAATAAATGAACTTTTTTTTAGAAGTCTTTTTTTGTTGGTCTCTTTTTTGTTCATTTGTTTTGTTTCTTACATTTTACATATGAGTGAAAGTATATAGTGTATATAGTATATACTGATGTATTTTGCTTAGCATAATACCCTTTAGCTCCATCCATGTTGTTTTAAATGGCAACATTTAAATGGCACATTCTTTTTTGTGGTTGAGTAATATTCCAATGTATCTTCTCTATCACATCTTCTTTATCCATTCATCTATGGGTAGACATTGGGTTGCTTCCATATCTTGTCTATTATAAATAATGCTGCAATAAATACAAGGGTTTATGTATCTTTTTGAATTATTGTTTTTGTATTCTTTGGGTAAATGCCCAGTAGTAGAATTACTGGGTCATATGGTAATTCTATTTTTAATTTTTTGAGGAACTTTCATGCGATATTCCACAATGGCTGCACCAATTTGCATTCCCACCAGCAGTGCATGAGTGTTCATTTCTTTCCACATTCTCATCAACACTCGTTATTTCTTACGTTTTTCATTCTAGCCATTCTGACAGTTGTAAGGTAATATCTCATTATGGTTTTTATTTACATTTCCCTAATGATTAGTATGTCTGTTAACCATCTGTATGTCTTCTTTGGAAAAATGTCTGTTCAGATCCTCTGCCCATTTTTAAATTGGATCATTTTATTTTGGTGTTGAGTTGTATAAGCCCTTTATATATTTTGTATATTAAACCCTTGTCAGATATATCATTTGCAAATATCTTCTCCCATTGAAGAAGTTGCCTTTCAGTTCTGTTGATGGTTTCTTTTGCTGTGCAGAAGACCCTGAATAGCCAAAGCAGTCTTGAGAAAAAAGAATGGGGCTGGAGTTACCACAATCCCATATTTCAAGATATGCTACAAAGCTGTGGCAATCAAGACAGTGTGGTACTGATACAGAAGTAGACACATAGACCAATAGGACAGAATAAAGAGCCCAGAAATAAACCCATGATTATATGATCAATTAATCTACAACAAAGGAGGCAAGAATATACAATGGGGAAAACAAGTGGTTTTCTCTTCAACAAGTGGTGCTGGGAAAACTGGAAAGCTACATGCAAAAGATTGAAACTAGACCACTTTCTTACACTATACACAAAATAAATTCAAAATAGATTATAGACCTAAATAGAAGACAGGAAACCATAAAACTCCTAGAAGAAAATGTAGCAGTAATTTCTTTGAAATCAGCCATAGAAATATTTTTCTAGATATGTATCCTCAGGCAAGGGACACAAAAGCAACATTAAACTGAGACCACACCAAAATAAATGCTTTTGCACAGTGAAGGGTACTATTAACAAAACAAAGTGTTGCCAATGCTTTCTGTCCTTTGGATCTTAACTATTAAAATCAGAAATGCCAGTTTCTATCCCTTCCCCTGGCATCAGTTTTCCATTATTCTATGAATTACCCTTGAGGCTTAGCCTAGAGCCTTCATCCCCAGCTGTTATGACAATTTTTGACAACATAGTTTTCTGCTTCAAACTCCTTTCTGTTTAACAAGCCTTTCCTGCTCTGAACTATGACTGATACATTTGTAGATCAATATAGAAAGACTTCAAGAAAAAGTATTGAGTGAAAATATGAAATGCAGAGGTGCACCTGGGTGGCTCATTGGTTAAATGTCCGACACTTGATTTCAGCTAAGATCATGACCTCACAATTTGTGGGTTCAAGCATGTCTCCATGCAGACAGTGTGGAGCCTGTTTGGGATTCTCTCTTCCTCCCTTCTCTCTGTCACTTGCATGCATGTGCTCTCTCTTTCTCCCCAAACTAAATAAATAAACTTAAAAAAAAGAAAATACGGAATGATAATTCAATATGATATCATTAATACTTCAAAGGAAGAGTAAATAATACTTCACATTTAAATGGATGCTAATATGTGTACTTAAATCGATGTATTAATTTATGAAATATTATTTTTTTTTCAAGTATGCTTATTGAAATGAAATAAAACTTTGTCCTTAATATGATCTGAGTCGAGGAAAAAAGTGAAATTGGCAATAAAAGACAAGCTCCCTGTAGCCATACTTATATCAGACAAACTAGACTTTAAATTAAAGGCTGTAACAAGAGATGAAGAAGGGCATTATATAATAATCACAGGGTCTATCCACCAGGAAGAGCTAACTATTATAAATGTCTATGCGCCAAATACCCGAGCCCCCAGATATATAAAACAATTACTCATAAACATAAGCAACCTTATTGATAAGAATGTGGTCATTGCAGGGGACTTTAACACCCCACTTACAGAAATGGATAGATCATCTAGACACACAGTCAATAAAGAAACAAGGGCCTCTGAATGATACATTGGATCAGATGGACTTGACAGATATATTTAGAACTCTGCATCCCAAAGCAACAGAATATACTTTCTTCTCGAGTGCACATGGAACATTCTCCAAGATAGATCATATACTGGGTCACAAAACAGCCCTTCATAAGTTTACAAGAATTGAAATTATACCATGCATACTTTCAGACCACAATGCTATGAAGCTTGAAATCAACCACAGGAAAAAGTCTGGAAAACCTCCAAAAGCATGGAGGTTAAAGAACACCCTACTCACGAATGAGTGGGTCAACCAGGCAATTAGAGAAGAAATTAAAATATATATGGAAACAAACGAAAATGAAAATACAACAATCCAAACGCTTTGGGATGCAGCGAAGGCAGTCCTGAGAGGAAAATACATTGCAATCCAGGCCTATCTCAAGAAACAAGAAAAATCCCAAATACAAAATCTAACAACACACCTAAAGGAAATAGAAGCAGAACAGCAAAGGCAGCCTAAACCCAGCAGCAGAAGAGAAATAATAAAGATCAGAGCAGAAATAAACAATATAGAATCTAAAAAAACTGTAGAGCAGATCAACGAAACCAAGAGTTGGTTTTTTGAAAAAATAAACAAAATTGACAAACCTCTAGCCAGGCTTCTCAAAAAGAAAAGGGAGATGACCCAAATAGATAAAATCATGAATGAAAATGGAATGATTACAACCAATCCCTCAGAGATACAAACAATTATCAGGGAATACTATGAAAAATTATATGCCAGCAAATTGGACAACCTGGAAGAAATGGACAAATTTCTAAACACCCACACTCTTCCAAAACTCAATCAGGAGGAAATAGAAAGCTTGAACAGACCCATAACCAGTGAAGAAATTGAATCGGTTATCAAAAATCTCCCAACAAATAAGAGTCCAGGACCAGATGGCTTCCCAGGGGAGTTCTACCAGACATTTAAAGCAGAGATAATACCTATCCTTCTCAAGCTATTCCAAGAAATAGAAAGGGAAGGAAAACTTCCAGACTCATTCTATGAAGCCAGTATTACTTTGATTCCTAAACCAGACAGAGACCCAGTAAAAAAAGAGAACTACAGGCCAATATCCCTGATAAATATGGATGCAAAAATTCTTAATAAGATACTAGCAAATCGAATTCAACAGCATATAAAAAGAATTATTCACCATGATCAAGTGGGATTCATTCCTGGGATGCAGGGCTGGTTCAACATTCGCAAATCGATCAACGTGATACATCACATTAACAAAAAAAAAGAGAAGAACCATATGATCCTGTCAATCGATGCAGAAAAGGCCTTTGACAAAATCCAGCACCCTTTCTTAATAAAAACCCTTGAGAAAGTCGGGATAGAAGGAACATACTTAAAGATCATAAAGGCCATTTATGAAAAGCCCACAGCTAACATCATCCTCAACGGGGAAAAACAGAGCTTTTTCCCTGAGATCAGGAACACGACAGGGATGCCCACTGTCACCGCTGTTGTTTAATATAGTGCTGGAAATTCTAGCATCAGCAATCAGACAACAAAAGGAAATCAAAGGCATCAAAATTGGCAAAGATGAAGTCAAGCTTTCGCTTTTTGCAGATGACATGATATTATACATGGAAAATCCGATAGACTCCACCAAAAGTCTGCTAGAACTGATACATGAATTCAGCAAAGTTGCAGGATACAAAATCAATGTGCAGAAATCAGTTGCATTCTTATACACTAACAATGAAGCAACAGAAAGACAAATGAAGAAACTGATCCCATTCACAATTGCACCAAGAAGCATAAAATACCTAGGAATAAATCTAACCAAAGATGTAAAAGATCTGTATGCTGAAAACTATAGAAAGCTTATGCAGGTAATTGAAGAAGATATAAAGAAATGGAAAGACATTCCCTGCTCATGGATTGGAAGAATAAATATTGTCAAAATGTCAATACTACCCAAAGCTATCTACACATTCAATGCAATCCCAATCAAAATTGCACCAGCATTCTTCTCGAAACTAGAACAAGCAATCCTAAAATTCATATGGAACCACAAAAGGCCCCGAATAGCCAAAGTAATTTTGAAGAAGACCAAAGCAGGAGGCATCACAATCCCAGACTTTAGCCTCTACTACAAAGCTGTCATCATCAAGACAGCATGGTATTGGCATAAAAACAGACACATAGACCAATGGAATAGAATAGAAACCCCAGAACTAGACCCACAAACGTATGGCCAACTCATCTTTGACAAAGCAGGAAAGAACATCCAATGGAAAAAAGACAGTCTCTTTAACAAATGGTGCTGGGAGAACTGGACAGCAACATGCAGAAGGTTGAAACTAGACCACTTTCTCACACCATTCACAAAAATAAACTCAAAATGGATAAAGGACCTGAATGTGAGACAGGAAACCATCAAAACCTTAGAGGAGAAAGCAGGAAAAGACCTCTCTGACCTCAGCCGTAGCAATCTCTTACTCGGCACATCCCCAAAGGCAAGGGAATTAAAAGCAAAAGTGAATTACTGGGACCTTATGAAGATAAAAAGCTTCTGCACAGCAAAGGAAACAACCAACAAAACTAAAAGGCAACCAACGGAATCGGAAAAGATATTTGCAAATGACACATCGGACAAAGGGCTAGTATCCAAAATCTATAAAGAGCTCATCAAACTCCACACCCGAAAAACAAATAACCCAGTGAAGAAATGGGCAGAAAACATGAATAGACACTTCTCTAAAGAAGACATCCGGATGGCCAACAGGCACATGAAAAGATGTTCAACGTCGCTCCTTATCAGGGAAATACAAATCAAAACCACACTCAGATACCACCTCACGCCAGTCAGAGTGGCCAAAATGAAGAAATCAGGAGACTATAGATGCTGGAGAGGATGTGGAGAAACAGGAACCCTCTTGCACTGTTGGTGGGAATGCAAATTGGTGCAGCCGCTCTGGAAAGCAGTGTGGAGGTTCCTCAGAAAATTAAAAATAGACCTACCCTATGACCCAGCAATAGCACTGCTAGGAATTTATCCAAGGGATACAGGAGTACTGATGCATAGGGGCACCTGTACCCCAATGTTTATAGCGGCACTCTCAACAATAGCCAAATTATGGAAAGAGCCTAAATGTCCATCAACTGATGAATGGATAAAGAAATTGTGGTTTATATAGACAATGGAATACTACGTGGCAATGAGAAAAAATGAAATATGGCCTTTTGTAGCAACATGGATGGAACTGGAGAGTGTGATGCTAAGTGAAATAAGCCATACAGAGAAAGACAGATACCATATGGTTTCACTCTTAGGTGGATCCTGAGAAACATAACAGAAACCCATGGGGGAGGGGAAGGAAAAAAAAAAAAAAAAGAGGTTAGAGTGGGAGAGAGCCAAAGCATAAGAGACTGTTAAAAACTGAGAACAAACTGAGGGTTGATGGGGGGTGGGAGGGAGGGCAGGGTGGGTGATGGGTATTGTATTGAGGAGGGCACCTTTTGGGATGAGCACTGGGTGTTGTATGGAAACCAATTTGACAGTAAATTTCATATATTAAAAAATAAAAAAAAAATATATAAAAAAAAAAAAAAAAAAAAGACAAGCTCCCAGGGAGTCAGGTCAAGTTAATACTGACTAAAAATAAATCATATCTGTTGGCTTTGTAGGACTTTCCAGGGTGAGATGATGGCTTGATGACAATAAGCACAAAATCCATGAGAGCACAAAGGATAAAAATCTCCCAAAGGTGTCAGATAATTTTTAAAGGATGGAAGGGGTTTACCAGAAAAAAAAATCAGGGAAAGACATTCTAGACAAGGAGTATATCATTTGGAAAGGCCTGGGATAGCACATTTCAGAAATCTCCAGTAACAGGAGATTGGAGAACAGGTTAAATGCAAGGGCCCAATGGGTGATATAACAGAAATATATGTAACAGCCAGATCCCAACAGTGCATTTCAGCATCATTCCTTTGGACACAATGATTACCTCCATTGAACCAGCCACAGGTCCAGGAACACAGAGATGAAAAAGAGCCCTTGAGAAGCTCATGGTCTAGTAGGATATTCAGATGCATAAATAAAAGTTTTGCATCTTGTGGAAAGCATAAGGACCAGATGTACGCCTGGGGCAATCTGGAGCACCAGCCGGGGGATGTCAGGAAAAGCTTCCAGGTAAAGTAACACCTGAACTGTGTCTTGAATGAAGAATAGGAAGAGTGAGTCAAGGCTTTTATGGATTCACAAGTCATAATACAGAGTTTAGGTTTTATTCTCTGAGGGTGTTGAGGTTAGGGTGGAGTAGGATGTTAATTAAGGAGGAGAAAGAGATGCTCCTAGACTAATTCTCCCTATTACTAAAACTTTGTCCTTCCTCTGATTGTGGCTTTGTTTGATTGCTCCTAATTCTCTTTTATCAGTGAGCTAGAAGGAAAATGTGCAGACAATCTCCCATTACCCTGGCTAGTAATTCCTCCCTTGCTGAATCACTTTTTCAGAGATAAATGTGACTTAAAGAGTATAAACATAGGCTTTTAAAACCAGAGATGGTTATTTAATTGAATTCTCACATAATACGTACTCCTATATTTAGTGTAAATAAAATTTTTTTACTCAGCTATGTCAACTGTGACAAATTTTAAGTGAAGATAATTAAATTTTTTGAAGAAACAACATAAGAAAATAAGATAGGATTATTTTATTTCCATAATTAAATGTAATAATTGTAGAGGATACAACACATTGTAATAATAAATAATTGTCTTTTCTGGAATCCTTTAATCACTACAAACTGCAAATCTGAAATGTCCTTGACAAATCATTATGACATGTTTCAAAGATAGCTTCTTCTGGAACTTCCTTTTGCATTAAAATTACGAAAAATGAAAACCAGTATCAAGCCTCATTCACCTCAGTGATGAGCACTTAAGGCACTCAATAAAACATCTGGCACAATGACCAAAAACCCAGTTTGTAATGTCAAGATATAGAAATTGTGCTCCAGTTGCATTATCTGGTGGTTTTTTTTAAAGCATAAATGAAGAATAGGTACATTCAGTGATGTACTGGTACGTATTTAAACCAGGTGTCAGGGTTAGGGGTTTGTGTCACTAATTTGTGACATTGGTCAATTTCTATGGTATAAATACTGACAACATGGACAATTTAGAACTACGCACATTATATCACTGAACATGAATTTGGGAAGGGATGAACAATAGCACTCTATTATATTTATTTTTAACATACAGATACCATAGATATAAATAACCTCAAGACCCAAAGTACTAGTAAAATGTAGTAACATAATTAGGACATGATGAGTTTTGGATATTTAGTACTCTTAATTTTCAACTGCAGTGTGTTTCACAACTGGCTAACATAATTCCTGAAATTTTAACATTAAACTCATACATTGGTACAAGCTAGTTTCAGCACACCACTGCTGCACTTTTAAATATTAAACTTCAAAAAGATTTCACAAGTTTACATATTTGAAAGGAAGCATAAGATTCCACAGGGAACACTTACATAAAGCTTGTATAACACTTACATTCCATAGGGAATACTTACATAAAAAAAGCAAAGGATACAGTACATTGAGAGAGTACAGGCAAGCATTGGAAGACCAAAAGATACACAGGTGTAAACTCCCACTGTCCTTATTCACACATACATATATATTTTGTCTCCAGATTGAACCACCAAACTCTGTTAACATCAAGATCCAGAGGAAACATACTGGCTCAGAGTCTGCAAGGACAGTTTCTGATTTTAAACCTCATGTAAATCTCACACAAATCCTTTGGCCTTATTTTAGCCAAGAGTCAAAACCACATATCCAGGCATTTCCAAAGATAAGGACAGACCTTTCCTAATCCAATTGTAAGTTCTACATGAAACCCAATAAGGAAAATTACGAAGGATAGCATTTCAAATATATTCCTACCCAGGATGACTCCAGGATCTTTTCCCTTTTTTAGATGTAGAAGACTCAGGAAATATGAAGAATTCTGTTTTGAAATGCTAATATAAGTTGTCTATTAGACCTTCAAGTAGAAATTTTAGTCATGCAACTGAAGATCCAAGGGGAAGTCAGAACTAAAGTTAATACGTTTAGAAATTGTCAGCAAGCAGTTAGTATTGAAAATACTGGACTGGATATGATGATATAGGGTATGAGTGTAAGTGGAGAAGAGGAGAGATCTGAGGATTGAGTCCTGGGACACACCAATGTTCAGAGCTGGGGAAAAGCTAGTAGCAGTTCTGGCAGTACAAACTGAGAAAGAATAGCTGATGACATAGAAAGATTGCAAAAAAGTACTCTTTTTTTTTTCCCCCTGGAATCCAAGTAAAGAGAATATTTCATAAATCAGACAGAGAAGGACAAGTACCATATGATTTCACTTACATGTGGAACCTAAAAAACAAAACAAACAAACAAGCAAATCAAAACAGACTCACAAATACAGAGAACAAACTGGTGGTTGCCAGAGGGGAGGGGTGAAGCAGGGAAGGGGTAGAGTTAATATGTGTCACCTGCCTGAGAAGAGAGTGAGGAGAGAAAAACACCAGCTTGTCACACCTGGCTATGGTTTGGTTTGACATCATGGCATTTGAGTCCTACTTTATAATAAAGAAAGAATGAGAGAGTAACATCACAAACAGTTGAAGGAAGGAGTATTTTTTTCTAGATTGTTTTGGCTGCTTTTGAAAACTTCAGCTGCTTTTACCTATTTTAGGAAATTAGAAAAAGTAAATTATTTTCAGAGACTACAAAATCAGCCCCCATACATTTATTTGCACATACACTATAAAGAGACTTATTATAATAGATGCCACACAGTCACCTGCCTTTGAGGACCTCACATTATTTTTGCTACAAGTGAAGACAAACACATGACAAAAAGAGGACATGAGAAGAATGTTATATAAGTAATTGCAACCTAAAAATCATTTAAAACTTCCAACTAATTTTGCATCTAAATTCTACCACATGAGGGTCACAACTTATAGGAGAGGCTGAAGAGTGACTTTAAGCAAGCAAACTTTCCTCTCTAGTCTTCAGTTTTCTTATCTATAAATTGAGAAACTTTTTCTAGCTCACACATCCCTTCTCCACTCCAAGATTATATGATTATGCAAGGTATGCAAACGATTTCATACATAAATAAGAAATGAATGTGTGTTATTTATCTGACATATTCCAGTTTAACATATTCCATAATTTACAGAATTAAAAACAACTTATTTGGTAGTTCCATCATATATAACAAAATGTATATTTTTCAAAATTCTGATAAATATGTGTGCCTGGGTGGCTCAGTAGGTTAAATGGCTGACTTCAGCTCAGGTCATGATCTCATGGTTCATGAGTTGAAGCCCCATATTGGACTCTGCTGTCAGCACAAAACCCTCTTCAGATCATCTGTCACCCTCTCTCTCTGCCCCTCCCCCGCTCATGCGTGGGCGCTCTCTTTCAAAAACAAATAAACATTTAAAAAAATTCTGAAAATTAATTAAGGCGAATTCTAAATATAGTGGTAAGATAAATCTGAACTAGGCTATTAATAAAATATTTTGGCCTTCGTTTCTTTTTCCCCCTATATTCATTAAATAGATAAATATATGAATGGATAGCATTTTAGATATTATAAAATATTAAAGAACTTTAGGTATTTGAATGTAAGAAAATGATTTATATCAACAATCAAAAGTGAAAAAGATTTGAAGCAACGGATAAGAATACCCTGTGGCTAGCTGTCTTTATGGTCCTTTCCAAAGTTACTTTTCTTTCAGAGCCCAGTCTTGGATGTAATCAAATCATGATAAGCAGTGACTGGAGTATAAACACCTGGCTTATTCCTTTTAGCACATCCATCACCCCAGCTTATTATTCCAACAAGGTGCCAGACTTTTCTAGAGTCAGGATAAGCTAGCAGTCCACCAGAATCATTCTAGAAGAAGATAGGAAGACATGTTTCTTGTCCTATCAAAGAATATCCTTTTAATGCTTCTCTGGACTTATCAGAAGCCCCTGGGTACTGAAAAGAGTCCACTTTCTTTTGAGCTTAGAACTGTGGAGCTTAGGTTTATTCAAAACCAAGGGTAACTACAAATCAGAATATACTGCCTACAGCTGCCATATGTTGGATTGACCAGAATTGAACTTTATAATGAGTTCAGCCTTGACTATGAAGAAAAAGTGACTTGGCTGCTTCATCATGAATGAAGCCTGAGAAATGGGTGACGTGTATACATGCTAAACCTCCGGCCACATTTCTGGATAAGGAAGAAACAGCAGTGCATTGTGCAGATGGCTCAGAAAATAGGGCCAAATTTATTTTATCACCGTGTATTATCCTTTGTATGGATTCCTAGACTGCCATGAAGGCAGAGATTTTGTTCAGCAATACATCCCCAGCATCTAGGCTGGTGTCTGATATATAAGTGGGATTAATAAATATCTGTTATGTGGATCAAAATAAGCTACTCTATGGAAATCATTAATACACACACAAAAAAATTGTACTGATAAACACTTCAATTCAATTAGTACTTTGGGACAAAATGATTTGATAATATGTCTAGACATACCTGACAGGCATCAGCTTTTCCTGACTTAAATACAGCACATAGCATTTTGTTGGTAACCAGACCAGATAATGAATGTGGATGATTGCAAACTTTGTTGTCGATAACCTTCCCAAAGGCCTCTTGAAGTATCACTGGAAGAGGACCTAAAGGCAACAAATTCTGTGTATCATGGGGATCTTAACCTTGGTTGTAGAGACAAAGAATGTCTATAGAATAGATATTCTTTTTTTTTTTTTTTTTTTTTGGTCAGCAAGAACCAGGCCAGTCCCAGGGTAGATTTCTCCCTTTCTGGTGTTTATTGTAACTGGCTGCCTCACACATAATTCCAATTTTTCCACTTCTTATTCCCAAAGGCATTTTAGGAATTGAAGACAATGCCAAGTTTTTGGTCCCAACACTTGTTTGTTTGTTTGATATATTTAGTGACTGATTAATTGCACGAGAGAGTGGTTAATTGGCTAACTGATTGTTTAAATAATTATTCCCATGAAGCTATTACCCTTTTACAGAAAAACTTACCATTCATAAAGTGTTCCCATCCAGTAACTACAACACTGGCATTTTCCGGAAGCTTCATTTTGGCTTCAGGAAGACAAATCCTGCGAACATACTTTGTAAAAGAGACTTCTTCAGGGGCTCCTGGGTGGCTCAGTTGGTTGAGCGGCCAACTTTGGCCCAGGTCACGATCTCACGGTTTGTGAGTTCAAGCCCTGCGTCGGGCTCCATGCTGACAGCTCTGAACCTGGAGCCTGCTTCGGATTCTGTGTCTCCCTCTCTCTCTCTCCCCCTCCCCCACTCATGATCTGTCTCTCTCTGTCTCAGAAATAAATAAGCATTAAAAAAAATTAAAAAAAAAGAGACTTCTTCAGCAAGCTGTACAAGGGCAATATCATTAAAAACCACAACGCTGCTGTAATTTTCATGAAAAATAATGTTTTGGACTTTCTGTGTCATATATGGTTTATTTACTATAGTTCCAAAGTTGACAGTCCAATCTCCTGAATTATTTTTCCTGGAAAACACAATTTAATTAAAATATATGTAGTTTTCGAGTGACAATAGTGTTCATTAGTGGTCATTATCTTATAAAGCGTTAGGCTCCCAACCAACACTAGAAAGCACCAAATTTTAATTTTTAAAGATGTCTTTGACATGGAGATGTTACAAATAAAATAGTTCAAAGGACAATTAGAGCTGTCAGCCTTCTGCAAATACTTCTAAGTAGAGTCACCGATGTCTTCTGCTACTAAACCCCCATCCAGTTCCTGAGTATTCGACTTAAGTGGGAGTCATAGAAGCAGCCTCAATGGATGGGGTCCAGAATCACTTAGTGCCAAACACCCGGATTCCATGAATCTACATCTTTGTCCATAAAAAAATTGCCACTTGTTCTCACCCAATTACCCTATTATGTTTACCAAGTCAACGCATCTTGACTTCTAATTTAAATTTTCTGGTCATTTCTCCAGTTCCCCACTGAAACTCTTTCTCAATTTAAGACATAACATACTGTCTAACTATTCTCACTTTCCTTCAAAATGTCAGGTGCTGTTTTTTTTTTTAATTTTAATTTCTAAGAACTTTATATAATGGTGACATTGTTCAATCCTTCTCCCGTTCTATAACCTTCAGTGATTCCACACTCTTAATGTGTTTCTTAAACTCAACTCCCTTAGAATCAATTCAGGCTTCACCTCTTGAGATTTATATTTAAAAGGTCTGGTGTGATGCTTAAAGATCTATACTTTTAACAAGTCCCCTGTGTAGTTCACGATCCATGGACTACTGTTTGAAAATTGCTTCAGAAACACAAATCCTGCAAACATTCTTTCTAAAAGAGATCTTCAGGAAGTAAGCATCTTGTCATTTAGAGACATGCCCAATCAATATAACAAATTTTCTGAATATATTTTCTAATAATGTTTTCTTTTTTTTTTGATTTAACTTTATTTTTTATTTTTTAAAATTTACATCCAAATTAGTTAGTATATAGTGAAGCAATGACTTCAGTAGATTCCTTAATGCCCCTTACCCACTTTGCCCATCCCCCCCCACAAACCCTCCAGCAACCCTCAGTTTGTTCTCCATATTTATGAGTCTCTTCTGTTTTGTCCCCCTCCCTGTTTTTATATTATTTTTGCTTCCCTTCCTTTATGTTCATCTGTTTGTCTCTTAAAGTCCTCATATGAGTGAAGTCATATGATTTGTGTCTTTCTCTGACTGACTAATTTCACTTAGTATAACACCCTCCAGTTCCATCCACGTAGTTGCAAATGGCAAGATTTCATTCTTTTTGATTGCCGAGTAATACTCCATTGTATATATATATACCACCTCTTCTTTATCCATTCATCCATAAGTGGACATTTCGGCTCTTCCCATACTTTGGCTATTGTTGATAGTGCTGCTATAAACATGGGGGTGCATGTGTCCCTTCGAAACAGCACACCTGTATCCCATGGATAAATATCTAGTAGTGCAATTGCTGGGTGGTAGGGTAGGTCTATTTTTAGGTTTTTGAGAAACCTCCATACTGTTTTCCAGAGTGGCTGCACAAGCTTGCATTGCCACCAACAATGCAAAAGAGATCCTCTTTCTCTGCATCCTCACCAACATCTGTTTTTGCCTGAGTTGTTAATGTTAGCCATTCTGACAGGTGTAAGGTGATATCTCATTGTGGTTTTGATTTGTATTTCCCTGATGATAAGTGATGTTGAGCATTTTTTCATGTGTCATTTGGCCATCTGGATGTCTTTGGAGAAGTGTCTATTCATGTGTTTTTCCCATTTCTTCACTGGATTATTTGTTTTTTGGGTGTTGAGTTTGATAAGTTCTTTGTAGATTTTGGATACTAACCCTTTCTCTGATATGTCATTTGCAAATATCTTCTCCCATTCTGTCAGTTGCCTTTTACTTTTGCTGATTGTTTCCTTCGCTGTGCAGAAGCTTTTTATTTTGATGAGGTCCCAGTAGTTCATTTTTGCTTTTGTTTCCCTTGCCTCCAGAGACGTGTTGAGTGAGAAATTGCTGCAGGCAAGATCAAAGAGGTTTTTGCCTGCTTTCTCCTCAAGGATTTTGATGGCTTCCTGTCTTGCATTCAGGTCTTTCATCTGCTTTGAGCTTATTTTTGTGTATTATGTAACAAAGTGGTCCAGGTTCATTCTTCTGCATGTCGCTGTCCAGTTTCCCAGCACCACTTGCTGAAGAGACTGTCTTTATTCCACTGGATATTCTTTCCTGCTTTGTCAAAGATTAGTTCCCCATACATTTGTGGGTCCATTTCTGGGTTCTCTATTCTGTTTCGTTGGTCTGAGTGTCTGTTTTTGTGCCAGTATCATACTCTTTTGATGATTACAGCTTTGTAGTATAGCTTGAAGTCTGGGATTGTGATGCCTCCTGCTTTGGTTTTCTTTTTCAAGATTGCTTGGGCTATTCGGGGTCTTTTCTAGTTCCATACAAATTTTAGGAGTATTTGTTCTAGCTCTGTGAAGAATTCTGGTGTTATTTTGATAGCAATTGCATTGAATATGTAGATTGCTTTGGGTAGTATCAACATTTTAACAATATTTGTTCTTCCTATCCAGGAGCATGGAATCTTTTTCCATTTCTTTGTGTCTTCTTCAATTTCTTTCATCAGCTTTCTATAGTTTTCAGTGTATAGATTTTTCACCTCTTTGGCTAGATTTATTCCTAGGTATTTTATGGGTTTTGGTGCAACTGTAAATGGGATCGATTCCTTGATTTCTCTTTCTGTTGCTTCATTGTTGGCGTATAGGAATGCAACCAATTTCTGTGCATTGATTTTATATCCTGCAACTTTGCTGAATTCATGAATCAGTTCTAGCAGTTTTTTGGTAGAATCTTTTGGGCTTTACGTATAGAGTATCATGTCATCTGCAAAGAGTGAAAGTTTGACCTCCTCCTGGCCTATTTAGATGCCTTTTATTTCTTTGTGTTGTCTGATTGCAGAGGCTAAGACTTCCAATACCATGTTGAATAACAGTGGCAAGAGTGGACATCCCTGTCTTGTTCCTGACCTTAGGGGGAAAGCTCTCAGTTTTTCCCCATTGAGGATGATATTAGTGTTGGGTCGTTCATATATGGCTTTTATGATCTCGAGGTATGCTCCTTCTATCCCTACTTTCTTGAGTGTTTTTATCAAGAAAGGATGCTGTATTTTGTCAAATGCTTTCTCTGCAGCTATTGAGAGGATCATATGGTTCTTGTCCTTTCTTTTATTGATGTGATGAATCACGTTAATTGTTTTGTGGATATTGAACCAGCCCTGCATCCCAGGTATAAATCCCACTTGGTCATGGTAAATAATTTTTTAATGTATTGTTGGATCTGGTTGGCTAATATCTTTTTGAGGATTTTTGCATCCATGTTCATCAGGGAAATTGGTCTATAGTTCTCCTTTTTAGTGGGGTCTCCGTCTGGTTTTGGAATCAAGGTAATGCTGGCCTTATAGCAAGAGTTTGGAATTTTTCCTTCCATTTCTATTTTTTAGAACAGTTTCAAGAGAATAGGTGTTAACTCTTCCTTAAATGTTTGGTAGAATTCCCCTGGAAAGCCATCTGGCCCTGGACTCTTGTTTTTGGCAGATTTTTTATTACGAATTCGATTTCCTTACTGATTATGGGTCTGTTCAAATTTTCTCTTTCTTCCTGTTTCAGTTTTGGTAGTGTATCTGTTTCTAGGAATTTGTCCATTTATTCCAGATTGCCCATTTTGTTGGCATATAATTGCTCATAATATTCTCTTATTATTGTTTTTATTTCTGTTGTGTTGGTTGTGATTTCTCCTCTTTCATTCTTGATTTTAATTATTTGGGTCCTTTCCTTTTTCTTTGATCAAACTGGCTAATTGTTTATCAATTTTGTGAATTCTTTCAAAGAACCAGCTTCTGGTTACATTGATCTGTTCTACTGGGATTTTTTTTTGGTTTCGATAGCATTAATTTCTGCTCTAATCTTTATTATTTCCTGTCTTCTGCTGGTTTTGGGTTTTATTTGCTGTTCTTTTTCCAGCTCCTTAAGGCATAAGGTTAGGTTGTGTATCTGAGATCTTTCTTCCTTCTTTAGGAAGGCCTGGATTGGTATATACTTTCCTCTTATGACCACATTTGCTGCATCCCTGAGGATTTGGGTTGTGGTGCTATCATTTTCATTGACTTCCATATACTTTTTAATTTCTTCTTTAACTGCTTGGTTAGCCCATTCATTCTTTAGTAGGATGTTCTTCAGTCTCCAAGTATTTGTTACCTTTCCAAATTTTTTCTTGTTGATTTCGAATTTCAGGGCGTTGTGGTCAGAAAATATGCATGGTATGATCTCAATCTTTTTGTACTTACTGAGGGCTGATTTGTGTCCCAGTATATGGTCTATTCTGGAGAACGTTCTATGTGCACTGTAGAAGAATGTGTATTATGCTGCTTTAGGATGAAATGTTCTGAATATATCTGTTAAGTCCATCTGGTCCAGTGTGTCATCCAAAGCCATTATTTCCTTGTTGATTTTTTAATTAGATGATCTGTCCATTGCTGTGAGTGGGGTGTTGAAATCTCCTACTATTATGGTATTACTCTTGATGAGTTTCTTTATGTTTGTGGTTAATTGATTTATGTATTTGGGTGCTCTCACATTTGGCACATAAATCTTTACAATTGTTAGGTCTTCTTGGTAATAGACCCCTTGATTATGATATAATGCCCTTCTGCATCTCTTGATACCATCTTTATTTTAAAGTCTAGATTGTCTGATATAAGTATGGCTACTCTGGCTTGCTTTTGTTGATCATTAGCATGGTAGATGGTTCTCCATCCCCTTATTTTCAATCTGTAGGTGTCTTTGGGTCTAAAGTGGGTCTGTTGTAAACAGCATATAGATGGGTCTTGTTTTCTTATCCATTGTGTTACCCTATGTCTTCTGATTGGAGCATTGAGTCCATTAACGTTTAGAGTGAGTACTGAAAGATATGAATTTATTGCCATTATGATGCCTGTAGAGATGGAGTTTCTGGTCCTTTCTAATCTTTTGTTGCTTTTTTTCCATCTTTTGTCCCCTCAGAGAGTCCTCCTTAATATTTCTTGCAGGGCTGGTTTAGTGGTCAGAAACTCCTTTAATTTTTGTTTGTCTGGGAAACTTTTTATCTCTCCTTCTATTTTGAATGACAGCCTTGCTGGATAAAGAATTCTTGGCTGCATATTTTTCTGATTCAGCACACTGAATATATCCTGCCACTCCTTTCTGGCCTGCCAGTTTTCTATGGATAGGGCTGCTGCAAACATGATCTGTCTTCCCTTGTAGGTTAGGGACTTTTTTCCCCTTGCTGCTTTCCTGATTCTCTCCTTGCCTGAGTATTTTGTGAATTTGACTATGTTGATGGTCGGTTTTATTTTAATCGAATGGGAGTTCTCTGTGCTTCCTGGATTTTGATGTCTGTGTCTTTTCCCAGGTTAGGAAAGTTTTCTGCTATGATTTGCTCACATAACCCTTCTACCCCTATTTCTTTCTCTTCCTCTTCTGGGACCCCTATGATTCTGATGTTGTTCCTTTTTAGTGAGTCACTGATTTCTGTAATTCTTAAATCGTGCTCTTTTGCCTTAATCTCCCTCTTTTTTCTCTGCTTCATTATTCTCTATAAATTTGTCCTCTCTATCGCTGATTCTCTGTTCTGCCTTGTCCATCCTTGGTGCTGCTGCATCCGTCCATGATTGCAGCTCAGTTATAGCATTTTTAATTTCATTCTGGCTATTTTTTACTTCTTTTATCTCTGCAGAAAGGGATTCTAATCTATTCTAATCTAATCTAGTCTATCGACTCCAGCTAGTATTATTATTATCGCGATTCTAAATTCTGGTTCAGACATCTTGCTTGTGTCTGTGTTGGTTAAATCCAACACAGTGGATTGTTGCAGTGCTCGTGGGTGTGCATGCGCATGCGCGGGAGGGGTGAAAAATGGTGCCACGCAGCCACACGGTCTGTTCTCCCGGATCAGCAGTCGTGCCCGATCCTCTGTCTTCAGCTCTTGTCCACTCCCCACTTTTCCACTCTCCATGACTACGCCCCAGGGAATACCTCTCTCCCAAGTTTTGTCTCAGATGCAGCTGTTTTCCCCAGCCCTTTACTTTCAAAGGACTGCGGCTTTAACCAGGTCTGCTCACCGAGCGATGGCTGAATGAGCAATGGCCGAATGTCGACTGCACCTAGGAATGCCTGCTGGATCCTGCTGTTTCCAGTGCCCTGAGACTGCAGCCAGGTGCCAGCCCGCCCCCCCAAAAAATCGCGAGACAGTGTAGCCTCAGCTTTTCCGGGACCATGGAAAATCGCAACACACATCTGACACCAGGCTTCACCCTCAACAACCTTGCCCCAGCACCAGCGAATGTGGCTGCCTTCTGGGGTCTGCTGGGACCAGGTGACTTCAACAGTGTCTACCAAATGTCCTTCCAGCAGTGGAACCACTTTTCCCCATGTGGCCCGAGAACCTCCCGGACCCCACTCTCTTCCTGGGGATTTACCTTTCCCACCAGAGCACCACCAGGTATCAAGCTGCTGAGTTGCAGCCTTTGCACTCCCCTTGTTTACAGTCTTAGTGAAATTGAAACCCTCTCCTTTCTCCTTTCTCCCTTTTTAGTTTAGTGCCTGCGACTGTTTCCAATTTTCCACTTTCTCTCCAGCTGCTTTTGGGGAGGGGTGCTTTTCCCATATGCTCCCCCCTCCCCAGACTCCATCCTCTCTCCTACCACTAGAGGGGTTCCCTACCTTTTGGGGCTTCTTGCTCCCCAAGTTCAGCTCTTCGTGTTGTGTACCTGCTGAATTCTGTGGTTCAGGTTGTGCAGATTGTTTTGTTAATCTTCCAATCGGTTTTCTAGGTGTGTAGGATGGTTTAGTGTTGGTCTGGTTGTATTTCATGGATGTGAGACACACAAAAAGCTTCCCTGCTGCTCCGCCATCTTGGCTCCTCCCTAATGTTTTCTTTTTTTTAACGTTTGTTTATTTTTGAGAGAGGGAGAGAGAGAGAGAGAGAGTCAGTGGAGGAGGGGCAGAGAGCAAGGGAGACAGAATCCGAAGCAGGCTCCAAGCTCTGACCTGTCAGCACAGAGCCCAACACAGGGCTTGAACTCACAACTGTGAGATCATGACTTGAGCCAAAGTCAGACACTTAATAAGCCACCAAGGAACCCTCTAATGTTTCTTTTAACAAAGTTTCTCTACTTCAAATTTGCTCTATTTGCTGTCCACAGAATGCAAATTGTGTTATTCTATCTCAACACATCTGAAGAAAGTGGTTTCCCCAACCCAAAATGCATATTATTCTTTCCCATCTACCCACTGTATCAATCATATCTTATATCTTTAGAGTCCTGGTCAAATCTTACACTTTCATACCTCAGCTGGAATGCTCCTTTCTTCATCAAATTTTCATAGAACTTACTATCTTGTTGTATATGTGACATTAACTGCACGATGCTGCCTACCAGTTTTAACATATCACATTTAAGTATCTTCAGTTAGGTAGTAAACCTCTGGAGGGCAAGAAAAATAAGCATATAATAACTGGAGTCAGACATACCTGGGCTTACATTCAATTTCTGTTATTTAGGAGCTGTATGAACTTTGCCAAGTTACATCACCATTTCTGAACCCTACTTTCCTCATCTTTAAATAGGTTAAATTATAACTTCCATACAGAACTATTGTTACGATTGAATAAAATGATGTAAATAAAGCACTTAATGTCAGGCCAAAGTAGCTTTTTGGAAAATGTGAATTACTTCCTCTCACTTTTTCCTCTTTGACAAATTTAAATGCCTCTGCTGCCCTTTGGTTATTCAGGTTAATTATAAATTTCACTTGGCTTTGGTGAACATTCATGTATTTAGGTTAATCCCCACAGTTTATCCCAAATCCTACATTTAGTCAGATGTTCACACTTACTCAGCAAAGCAGTGAGCTGCAGATGATAGCCACCTGCTACTGATCAGAGATGCCCCACAGAAGTGCTGGCCTTTCCATTTCATGCTGGCTTGTCATGGCCATGCCCCCACCAGGGCATTCTTCCCATTCACAATTTGGTTGCCTGCCATGATACTGTTGGCTGGTCTTCCACAACCTGAAGAAAGGATGTATTTATATAAAAGCAGCCATCTTTGATTATGCTTTATGAGAAATACATCTTAAAACAATACTTGAAACCCTTCAGTGATTGTCCAGAATCTCCTAAGCAATGCTACCTCTTTCCTGGAATGTACTGTGATCATGGTACCTGACTGTATCTTGGCTTGGGTGACTTTTACTTATCCTCTTTTTCACTCTCAATCATCTTCCAATGACTGTTATGTTATCTATTTGTTGTAAGTCTCATCTCTCCAAGTAGATTGCAAAATTCTTGAAGGTAGAGACTTTACTTCTGTATGCCTGCATCTTGCATAGCATATGCAGTGCTGTCTGTAAAGCCCCATGTGGATAATAGATACACCATAAATATCCATTAAGTGAAAGAATGCATATATGTATCTTGTGGGCAACATGATAGTCTAAAGAGAATTTATTTAGAAGATACAAAACTATTTTTACTCTATAATAAATGTATTTGGGATAGCCTACTTTTATATTTTCTTATTATCCTTCGTTGTCCTTTTTCCCTTCAATCTTTTTTATTTTAACTTACTCAGATATGATATTCTTCACTAATGATTCCATTCTTTGGAAACAGCTCTTATTTCATCCTTTTGGACAACTCTTACAAAAGTTAAAATTCACTGGCCAGTGTTTTTCAAAAAGCAATTCCAGATATATATCTGATATAGCCAATAATTTCGAAAGACTACTATAGATTTCCATATTACATATTTCAAGATACTTTTTAAGAAAGTGATAGGGAAATATTTGTGAATGAGTTAAGTTTGTCATAATTTCTGAACTTACAGTTGTTGGTAAGCATTTCAACATTAGCCTTGCTGAGTTCTGAAATCAAAACAAAACATAAAATTAATAAAATATCACCAAGAAATTATCTTCAATCCAAGGACATACGTGCTAACTTTTCTAGCCCAATTACACCCAACATTTAACTATTCAGACTAATTCACATATTAGCTATCAGCCCCCCTACCTCCTACCTGTTATATTTTGACCATCTCTCCACATCTCTACTAGCTAGTAAAGGAAAGGGGAAAGGGAAATAAAAAAAAAACCAAAGTTCTCAATTTTACGATAGTTGCAGTAAAATATTTAGTGAGATAACAAGCTGACATTCTCACTAAAA
The DNA here is from genome assembly GCF_018350215.1 of Panthera leo. Classification (NCBI taxonomy): domain Eukaryota; kingdom Metazoa; phylum Chordata; class Mammalia; order Carnivora; family Felidae; genus Panthera; species Panthera leo. The sequence continues at coordinate 149,168,384 of NC_056682.1, read as the reverse complement.
AAGGCACTGGGAATTAATTATCTTTGGATTTATTTCCTTATGATAATTCTCATATGAATTACTCCAAGTTATCTATAAAGAAAAATTTTCCAATTAAAATCATATTTCATTGGGCTTATCCTTTTCTTTAGAGTCATCTCATTACCATGACTGAATTATGAAATTTTGAGAATTTAACTTAAATTCAAGTATCTTTTCTATTGGGAAGAGACTTGAGAGACAGAGAGAAGGTGGGGAACTACAAGAGGACCCACTAGCAAGTGTTCACTTTAAATCCCTAGGACACAGAGAGGCAACCTTCTTTCCCAATAGCTACCCACAGAGGAATTGTATTGTTCTTTTGAGAAGCTCTGCCTCAAACTCTGTTCTCATAAGTGGTCCAGTGATAACAGGTATTCTGAGGTAAAGGAGCTGTAACTGGCAGTTGTCAGCCTTGATAGCCTTAAAGGACACTAGGATCAACTGTTGGTCTGGAAGAACCACAAAACTGGGTTCTGGAACCACACACTTATCACCTAACAGGCCTTTTAACAATCCAAATGAGAGTTTCAAGACCTTTTCAGACACTCAAGATATTTACAGACTTCATTTTCTGAACTGGGGCAAAATCCTATCATTTTCTTTCCTTGTTTTCTAGGAAATTATTCCAGACAATTGGTTTTTCTTTGATAGTATCATTCCCATTCTTCCACAAGAGCAGTGAAAACTCCCTATCCCCAACTTCCTTCTTATTCTAGCAGTCTCCACAATGAATGATCAACTAAGCCCCAAATCTGTTTCCTGTAATGAGATCCTGACAAGAGTAGAGGGAAGGGAGGAATAATGCTTTGCTTAGAGTCCTTCATCCCATTTTTCAAACATAAACGTGAAACCTTCCAAGATCACATGCATGCCCATACTTTAGTCCTCCTTTCTATCACTCTTCAAAGATTTTATGCCACTGTCATTTCCAACTCGTTCATAGGATTGCCAAAATGTGAGAAGTATATTTTTCCCCAAAGCAAATACCTGAAACTCCTTATTAATTTTTTTCTAATATTTTTTCAAACAGTCCAAAAACCTAAGTAATAGAAAATAATGGAAATAAGTGAAATACCTATGAGTCTAAAGGAAGTATGGACTGCATTCCAGGATGCCATGTTGTTTTTCAATATCTGATGTAAGATAGCTTCAATTTCAGTCTTCATGCTGTGCCTTTTTGCTGGAGGAAACTTGAATGTCAGTTGTAACTGTACCCTTGAACCTTTGGGATCAGGACAAGAAACAACAGAAATGTTCTAGTGTGTTGTTTCTTGATATTTCAAGATGTCTTGTTAACACATTGAATTTCCCACATTTAATCATCGTATTTCCTTTACATATATATTAAAGAAGAATACACAGATATTATCTCAGTATATATAAAGTGCAAGTGTCCCTAAAAATCTTCTAACTGGTTCAAAGGTATTATTCATGGAATAAGATATGAACTACAAACTAGAAATCAGAATAATTCAAACATACATGAGAAACTGAGTACTGGCCAGCAAATGATTGGTGTAAGATTTTATTAAAACAGTAAAAACCATGTTTTTGTACAGATATTTTCTAATTACTTTAGATAAAGAGATAAATGGAAACAAAAATGCAGTACCAGGAAACATTCAAAAGATAACTCCTAGCATATATTCAGGAGTCAGTACTAAGCTTCTCCCTATAGTTTCTCATACATCTCTACCCCAGCAGAACTGCACAATGAGAAAGCTCAGAAAGATAACTCTAAAACATAGAGAGAATCTTTATTATCTATATATTCATTACATCCTTTTTATTAATTATGAAAGGAGATTAATTCATTTTTGGAGACTTTCAAAACAAATCACATTTTTAAAAAAATATCCACAACTCTATTTTCAAATAATTATGATCAATAGAAGAGTCTTTGAAAGTTTTTGTTTTTCTATAGGTAAGTAGGTTAGTTGGTTGGTTTTTTGGCAAGCTGAATTTTTTGTTTTATTTTGGTACTTCAGAATTCCCCACGAATGGATATTGGCAATTACCAAAATACAAGTACTGTCCCTCTTTATCACTCATCCCCAGTGTTCCATGATACTTCCTCCTTGCATCCTTCCTGTCTACCCCCATACTCAAACCACTTCAAAGACATATTCAGACAAGTATTATCTTAAATTATTCACTTTGCTCCACAGTCATTATAGTGATAGTAATTATTAAAGAGACCAAAAGAAAGTTATTATAGTAAAGATATAGCCAGATGGGAATGGATGGGAGAAGAGGAGGCTAGTATATGAATACCAAAACAATAAGATTGGACTCTGTTTTCCACAGGGTTACAATGATCTTTCATCATAGTAGTCAGTTAGGACTGGCTGCTATCAACAACCTTATAATTCCCCTTCAAGTATGGAGGTTACAGATTTGTACACAACAGTTCTTACTCTGAACAGAAATTTGTTAACTGCAATTATATTTTAATTTATGGAGATTTCTTCCTTCCTTTCTTTCTCTTTCTTTCTTTCTTTCTTTCTTCTTCTTTCCTTTTATTGTTGTTATTTAAAACCACAGTTGATGTGACATATCATCTACCTCCCTTTCCATAAGATCCTGACTGAATTTGTACTTACAGAAGTTTGATGACCTGAGAGTTGATATATTCTTTATATATACTAGAATTTTGAAAAACATCAGACATCTGTCAAGAGAAAAAAACAAAATAGCCATCATGTCTGTTTCAATCAAATTTATTATGAAATTATTAAAAGGAATCTCTGATTTACCTTAGTCTCTTTATTTTTGTCCAGATCTGTGTTGGCTTGTGAAGCTCCATTTTCACAACTATCATTGTGTGTAACTCCAGAAATATGAAAATCACCTTGGTAATAGAAAATATTTCCTGTGAAACAAAGAAATACTCCAAGAATTTAAAAATAACAGGTAGACTCAAATCCCTCCATACTTTTGTCTCAAAATTAACATTCGACCCAGATTTTTAAATTATCAGAGGGAGGGAGAAAGGAAGAGGAGGGAAATGAAGGGGAGTGAATATCCACCCATTCTAGAAATAGCAACTACCTAGTATTCATGAAGTGGTCCCCCTCCTTCCTTCATATGGTAATAGACACCACTGCCCTGCCAAGCCAGGTATACCCTCAGCATCCACAGCAGAATGGCAATCCAGGCAGCCACTAACAATCCACTTTAGTGTGCACTAGAAATGAAACCTACTTTTTATGTGTCATCTAAATTCTTGATCTAGTGATTACCCAGTTAAACTTTCTAAACACTTCTGACACAGGAAACATTACAAACATTTCCCTTTTCTTTCTGGATGATCTATACCCTTTTATAACTTTTCTTCTGCCCCATTTCCTATCTGCGTGCTTTCCACTCCTTTAAGTCATTCCTTGAATTCCTGCTGCCATCCTACTTCCCTCTAGCATATATGGTGGAGCATCACAAGGTCTCACATTCCCCATTCCTTCCTGTCCCCAAATGTAAAATGTCTCACCTAATATACTAGGGCCACTGTAATGTTAAAATAGGACAAGCCTAGAGGTAGTTCTTCTACATTATGCATGTACTTTTAAGAATAGAAACTCATATGAAATGGTACTCTGTTTTGGTTAAGCAATCATCCATTCATATATTTTGAGAGCAATTGTACTTTTGATTCACCTTAAAAAGTACTACAGAGTCTCTAAGAAGTGCTAATAATAATAATAGGCTTTGAAATATATATGATCTCTGAGATGAAATAAAGCATTATCCTGGGAATCAGAAATATCATTTCAATCCAAAATAAAAATTAGTTTCCTATATTCCAATGGTTTCCTATATTTTTCCTTAGAGCAACTGGTATATATGAAAAGCAAATGCTAGGTTCTAGCTAAGAAGTTACCTAAGGCCATTCTGAAAAAAATAATGCATATGAAGTTAGAGAAACTAGTTTAAGCTCTGCCACCAATGGGCTGTGCTGTATTGGTATATCACTTCAGCTTTCTGGGATTTTTTTTCACTAATCACAAACACTAAATTGCAATAAATAAACTCCAAGATCCTCTTTCATACCACTTCATGATTTTAATCTGTGAAGTCTTTCATCAAATAGAAGACTGACCAACTAGAATCTGCTAATTTTGTGTTATATCCAGTATGCTGAACTTGGGTATTTACAGGTAGGCAGATTAATTTGTCAAAAGTCACATATATCATGCCCATATTCAAAGAAACCATGATGTTTAGATACTTGAGTCTAGTTATATTACTGAAAATCAGATTGATTTGAGGTGCAATTTTTAAAAAATTTTTTTAAGGTTTATTCATTTTTCAGAGGCAGAGAGACAGAGTGTGAACGGGGGAGGGGCAGAGAGAGAGGGAGACACAAAATCCAAAACAGGCTCCAGGCTCTGAGTTGTCAGCACAGAGCCCGATGGGGTGCCCCAACCCATGGACAGCAAGATCATGACCTGAGTCAGCTCAGGTCTGACGGACGCTTAACCGACTGAGCCACCCAGGCGCCCCATTGAGGTGTAATTTTTAAGTTTATTTTCCCTTGGTTTTTATTTTTATTTTATGATTTGATTTGATTTGATTTGACTTGATTTGATTTGATTTTAGAAAGAGAGAGAGCGAGTAGAAGACAAGGCGGGGTGGGGGGGAGAGAAAGAGAGAGAGAGAATCTTAAACAGGCTCTATGTGCAGCACAGAGCCCAGTGTGACCCTGGGATCATGACCTGAGCCAAAATCAAGTGTTTGACACTCAACCAACTGAGCCACACAGGCGTCCCACCCTTGATTATCCTTATGAACTGAATTGTCCCCTTAAAATTTATATGTTGAAGCCCTAACCCCCAATGCACCTATATTTAGAGATATGGCCTTTAACAAGGTTATTAAGGTTAAATCAGATCATGAATCAGGTCATAGGGTTAAGTCAGATTCTAGTAGCCTTATAAGAAGAGACACCAGAGACCCTTCTCTCTTTCTCCACAAACTACCCACCAACTCCATATGCCACAGAAAAAAAGGCATGTGAGGCAACATTGACCATGCTGGCACTCTGATCTTGGCCTCCAAACTGCAAGAAAATGAATATCTGTTGTTTAAGCCACTCAGTCTCTGGTATTCTGTTATGGCAGCCTGAGCTGAATAATACAATTATTTAGACAACTTGAATGGGAATCTACCCTGTACCTTACACTGTGGCCTATAAAATCATAGTCAGTTTTACAGGCATAGCAATAGTCAGTATTTACATTAAATCTGAGCCCATCCCAAAGTTTATAATAAAATCTTTTATTTTAAGATAGAAATAAATGTTATTACCTTTATAAAACATTGCCTTAGATGCATAGATTGCAACACTGTCTATCAGAATAACACTATCAGAATAACTACAGAGCTCCTAAAGGCACACATGGACAGGTCCTGCCTCAGTTCCACTGAATCATAAAACATAAGGGAAGGGCCCAAGGAATGGATACTTCTTTAGAAGAGCTCTACATGTGATTCTGAGACAAAGCCAGGGCTTAGCACTGCTAGATAAACAATCTGAAGGACTTTTTAATTGTTTATAAATGTCTGGGTAAGCTTTTGGAAATAGTTTAAATAGTAGTTAAATAAAATAGTTAAGGGCTGAACCAGAGTCATTTCTAGAATAATGATCCTTGTGGAATATTAATTTCTGAGGTAACTCAAGAAGTAGAAACTCAAAACAATGTCTTGAGAAACAATATATTCAACAGACAAGCGAATTTCATACCACTTGAATGAGAGATTAGGTCTCATCCAACTCAAGTTGTTCTTAGTATTAACAAAGACTGTATTGGTTCCTAAGCCAGAATCTGAGAGCAAACCCGTCTTTTAAGCTGACTCTAGGTGACCTTTACAACAGAGTTTGGGTACCCATTTTTACTTCACAAGGAGCCCAGTTCAATTAACTTCAGGTAATAAAAGTCCATCTAGCCTTATATTTGAAATATTAGGTGGTTCACCATACAGAGAAAGTCAAGGGCAAATTCTCATCCCACACATATCTTGCTTAAGCCAGGATGCCTACAGTTCTCCTTTTGTCTCCTGTTCATGAATGCATTGTTTCTCCAGAAGAAGGGACTTATTAAAATGCAAATTATATTTTGGAAAGATTACTAATTAAGCTACTGGGCTTCTTCACTGGGCTTGATTTGGTAAACTCAGAGCACTTTCCTTAAGGAAATTATATAATGGATGTTATTCTTTAATGAGGAGAATCAAGCAGAGGGCAGAAGAACCCAGACTACAGAGAGTTCAAGGACAGAAATGGCACGCAAGAGACTGTAAGCATACATGACCCTTCTGAAGGACAAGTTTTGAAATTGGGAGATCAAGATGGTTAGAGAAAACAAAGGAGAGGCCAGAATGAAGGAAAAACTAGAATTTTCACTGTATTAGGCAAAATGTATCCTACACTGGATACATATCCTACACTATACAGGGTAATATATTTCAGAGGAATAAAAAAGAAAAACTTATGATAAAGTAAAATAATACACTTAAATATTAAGGTTTCAGTTTATGCTCATCTATGACATTTAAAAGCCTATGATAACAAGTGTTTGACTTTTCTTAATCTTGGTTTTTTGCATGTGAAAAAAGAGATAGTAAAACCTACCCTCCACTCAAAGGATTAGTATGAGGATCAAACAGAATAATGGATATCAAATTTATTTGAAAACATTAAATAGCTACACAGACTTAAGTGTTTATTTTTCTGAAAGGTAAAAATAAGTTGGAAAGCCAAACTTTCTGATTGTAGTATTAATTTTTTTTAAATAAGATCAAATTTACATAAACATTCAGCCATTTAGCCACTTCTACTATCTACTATTAGATGAGCCATTTGTGGATTATCCATTCTTATTTTGCAATTGTATCTTAACAACCAGAATTGAGCCGAGAAGAATAAGGATTTCCAAAATTTTAGGTATATTTACTAAAAGACATAACAGCTCAACTACTGACCTAATACATATGTTCCTTTATTGACAATGCATCTTGGCATCAAAATATTGAGCTTTTCAGTCTTGCCATACTCTCATAGTTGGTAATATGTCAGAGTGGCTCAAGGAGGCATTTGATTCAAAAAAATTTTTAACTGGTATTAAATAATAGAGAATGATTATGTTGGAACATAGTTAATAGATGAGAAAACTTCCATTAAGAAATTTAATATTTATATTATTTTTTATCAATTTCTAAAAGTAAAAGGAGATTTAGTAGTAAGGGTGAAAATGGAAAATAGTCAATACTGACGCACTGCCAGAAAATGAACAAGGAAACCAATAGTTACTCCCAAGACTGCTGTCACTCCAAGAAAGATAAGGATCACCATCCATACTGGCCAAGATCTTCTCTGGGAGAATATTCTATGCCTATGAAAAGAAGAAAATAGCTCAAACCATATGGGCTAGACAGTCTAAATTTGCCTGGCTCTCCTCACCTCATACAACACAATTTATAATTAGGCTCTTATGTTAGTATGAAACATAGAAACCTTAAACATCTCAGAGAAGATAGACTCTAATGTCCATTCCTTTAACAAATCATATTCGATTTGTTAGCTATGTTAGCTTCTAGGGATATAGCAGTGAGCAAGATACACATGGTTTTTGTCCTCAAAAAGAGAAATTAATTTGCTCTTTTTATTGATCTAAAGCAAGTTACAAAACATTAAGTGTGGTCTGATTGTATTCTTGTAAACTATAGTCACATCATGTACATTAATATATATAGACTTAAAAATAAATATATAACCATTTATAAGTTTTAATTAAATGTGAAAGGAAAATCATGAGGTCAACTAGAGTTGTCCCATGTTATGAGATTATGGGTAGATTATTTTCTTTTTTTGTTTACTTTTTTCCTAACTATATTTTCTAATCTTTCTATAATAAACATGGATTCTTTGCATCATATAAATTAAGAGACAGGCAAATTTCATCACTAAAACCAATCAATTAGATGAAGAATAATCAGAAAATATGGTGACTTGGCATCACCCTAATAGAGTGATCAAGGTTACAATTAGGTCTTATGGCTACCCTTAGTCTAATCTATATAAAGTTTGACACTAGTTATTTCATATACTTTGAAAGACATGATGTCATGAAATAGCTGATTTGGAGGAAGTACTATAACACATACACATAATAATCTGATTTCAAATTTCAAAATAGCCCCAGCTCTTTCCTCAATCTTTTGTGTTCATCATCCTAAACAAAACTTGCAAAACAGAGGAGTTTGTAATCAGGGGATATATGTGGCAGATTGGCAGATATTCCTTATGAATATGAGAATCTTTCTGTTTTGATTCCTCTAAGACCAATTTATTTTTCGGTAGAGAAGTTCCTTAAAAAAAAATTACCTTATGACACAACTGTGCAACTCCACCCAGTCTTATTTCCTCTCTGCCCTGTTCTCTACTCTTAATCCTGCCTCTTCTTGATACCCCTTTGATGATTTGTTAATGAGTGCTTCCCAAAACTGGGATTATTTGTCAAAGCTCTTCAAAGGAACTCCCTATTTCAGATGCATTGCATGCATGCCTTCATTCTGGAATCCTGCTGCTTAATCTCATCCTCAGAGCAAAAAGGCTATTCAGGTATTATGTTTCTTACACTAGATAAATCACACCTTAAAAGGAGTATGCAATTAAGGTAATTGATAATAATATTTACAACCTTATGAATATCTGATAATATGTCTCTTTTAATAACCAGAAAAGTTTACCGTGATACTGAGGTCTCAAATATGTTTTGGATTAGCCAGGTGGAGGTTAGTCTGGTAGCTTAGTCTTTCTGAGACATGCAAATTAGTTTGAGGGACTTAAACATTTATGTAGCCTGAGTGGTGACTCTAAAGTGGCTGAAATGGTTTCTATACAAAGAATCACTATGCTACAGCTTATAAAATATTTTTCTTTGAAAGCTTCTTTTAGAAGCTCTGGGAAGTGGTAGAGAATACATACTGTTGACTAGAGCACTGATGCTTTTCTCCCCCTCATTGTGGATGTCTTCCTATCATAAACAATTAAGGAGATACTTTTATATCTAAAAGATCACAGTGGTGTGTGATGTATTCAACCTTTCCTCCAGAAAATGTGATACTTGGGCTCGAGGAATTGGTCATTATTTTTGAATAATAGCTGAAATTATTAAAATGAAGTTCTAAATATTTTAAAAGTTCCATTCATGAAACAACTTACTTTCTCATTTACCAAATTAATCTTGGCCATTTTTTAAAAAAACTTTATTTATTTTTAGAGAGCGGGCAAGAGAGAGAGAGAGAAACAGGTGGGGGTGGTGGGGAGGAGCAGAGTGATAGCGAGAGAGAATCCCAAGCAGTTTCCACACTGTCAGCACAAAGCCCAAAGCAGGGCTGGAATTCACAAGCCTTGAGACCATGACCTGAGCCGAAATCAAGAGTTGGATTCTTAATCTCCTGAGCCACCTACATGTCCCTTGGCCATTTTTAAAGACAGAAACCTGCCTTCCAGGATGAACTCATTGAACAAAGAGAATTGGTTAAAAATTAATCTACAATGAATTTAACCAACTGTATGTACATAATTAAACTATAACTGCCTCATTTTTGTATTGAATCTAATTCAAGTTAGGGCTCATCAGTATTCTGGTATAATCAACTGTTCACCTTAATCAATTACAATAATAATGTCGATAAAAATAATGGTAACTACACGATTCACAATTTTAAAACATCAGTCTCACTATAATTTATCCCCACAGTCCATACTAGGAATCATTTCCTAGATTATATTCTAACTACATTCTGATATTGCATTAGCTGTTAAACCACAAAGCATAAACATAACTATAGTTTTCATTTATTAGAACTTCATTTACAAACCATTTGAATTAGATGCACCTGAATTCTGTTATACAGTGAACAGCGTGTTAAAAAGCAAGATTCCAGTGCGAAATTCCCCAAATTTTATAAAGATAAACCTCCCCCCCCCCCCAGAGGACTTTAAATCATTAGGGAAAGAGTTGTGAATAAGGAACAGGGAAATTAATGATCAAATGAGTTGAATGATCTCCACCTCTAACTTTCCCCTAAATTCTAGAAAAGCAGAGAGCCTACAGAAGGGAATTCATTTCAAAATCTATGAAGTTCTGAGCCCCTCTGTAGTCTGCCTGCTGCCAATTCAGGACCTAAGTTACAAAGTACATTATTCCAAAAATCCATGATGGAATTTATATTTTTAAATTATTTCCCAGAAAACATTTTCATATTAGAAGATACGATTTCAATTACATTACTAAAGAACAAAAATGGTAGGGTTCTTATAAAAAAAGTAAGCAAAATTTTGCTAAAACTGGATTCTTTTATTCCAACTTTGTAAAACTTTCCCAGAGACTTTGCAGAGCCTTTAAACCTCAAAAACAGTAGCATGTTTTTTAGCAGTGTCTAGAAATAAAAATCCAACTTATAGAAAGCAACCAGTTTTTAAAAAGCTAGAAGATACTCTAGCAACTTGCTAGGGTTTGTAACTTACCTCCCAGATAAAATCCCATTTACCTGTACATAATATTCTGATTGTTGTGGTGGTGTCAGGGACAATGGTGGTGGTGATGATGATGGTGACAACGATGATAGTGATAATTAAAATGACCTCTTAGAGTAGCTTTTAAGGTGATCAATGTTTCACAGGCTTATGTGCTACATTCAGTGTTGATTGGTTTGTTTTTATGGGCTGTGTGAAATGTACAGAACAAATATGATGAAACTTGTCTGACTAGTACTAATGACTACCATTTTTCTATGGTTTCAAGAGAGGAGTCATCCAGAGAATCACAAACTTCCTTGACTTGACTATTTAGAAAAAAATAACAGCCTAGTCTTAGATTGGTCACCTAGAAGGTACAGCCAAGAAACAGGTTTGTGGTAAAGAGGGATAATCCTAAATCTGTGTTTGACCGATCCATTATACTGGCTTCTTCTTCCACAGTTTGACATCGGCTATAACGAGGCAGAAGTTTCTGTCAAATGATTTTTCACAAGGTATCCATTTTAATATAACTAGTATTGCCATCATTCTGATGTAAATGAATTGTATTCATTATGGTTTACATTTAAATTTCCCTAATTGCCAGTGAGAATGATTCTCATTCTCATTCTGGGCTTCCTCTTCTGAGAATTCTATTCATATATCTAGCTTACTTTTTCTATTGGGTTATTTATCTTTTTTTTTTCCTATGGATATGTGTGAGTTCTCTCTGTATACCGGATATTGCAATTCTGCATGTAAGGAGCTTGGAGGTTGCCATTCCATCCTGGCTGATTTATTGTAGCAAATGTGGCATTATATTTGCTAGTGATTTCCTTATAGCATACGACATCTATGTTTTTCTAACATTACCTAATTTTAAAAACGTTCCTTTGTGTAATCAACCTTTAAGAAATAACATCGCGATTTTCCCGTAATGTTCCCACATACCCTTTGATTATTGATTAATTTCTTACATTATTCCATTATGCATCTGCGTTTATCTATAATTATCTATAGTCTATGAAGCATTTGCTTTGCTGTTCGCATGAAACACCTCAAGTGGAACAGTTACAGGGACATGACCTCCTAACCACTTGAAGCCAGAAGAACAATGTGTTTGCCTCAGTCCGAGGTGCCAGAAAGGGGCTGAAAAGGCCTTAGAAACCCATGCCTCCTACATTCTCAGAGAGACAATGCACCTAGGAACCAATGAACCATTCTGTACCTTAACCGACTAGGTTCAGTCATCATCTGGAATGCCTCCGGGGGGCCAGGTGGGGCTATGGGTTGAAATCACCTGTGCCCAGAGATACACTCCTTAGTTGCCAGAGTGAGGCTTTCAAATCCTTATGTCTCTCCTTTACAGGCCCTCTTTGCTAGCAAATGCATGAGGCTATCCTTCCTGTAAGTAGAGGAGTCTCCATAGGGGATGGCAAGGGCTAAACATAAGGCTACACAATTTCTTGCGGAACCTTATTTTCTTTCCTAATGGTTCTTTTCCCAGGGGGCCTGTCAAGGGCAATTCCCCAACAGACAATACCCCAGGTTGTTTTAAGGCCGAATACCTAAAAGCGGGAGTGCAAGAAGCTTCAGTGTTGGTGGGCCGCCTTGCAGTCACCAATCCGTCCACAGCCCGGGCTTTGCCACTCAGGCTGGGATAGCTCAACTTCCAGCATCTCCCCCTTTTTATTTTTTAATTTAATGGCATGAAGTTCCATTGCCAGCCCCTGGATACTACCCCTCAACAGTCTGACGATGACTGGAAGCAGAAGAAGAAGAATTATCAATCCTCCAATCAAAGCCACTTTAATGATAGTGGTAAAAAAAGCTTTTATGAGAGACATAAAAGGATAAATTTTGAAAAAATGTGTTTGATATTTGTGAGGCAGAAAACTCAGCCTCAGCTTGACTAATATCACGAATATCTTTATGTAAAGAATTTAAATCAAAATTTAAATCTGAGTGATTCCAGATATCTAGGATATGATTTTTAACTCTCTCCCAAGAATACAGAGATTCGTTAACTTTTAGGGGCTTTACACAAATCCAATGAAAATCAATATGACATCTCAAGGCAAGGCGAACCTTAAAAGAGGTCTGTTCCTGACCAATCATGGGAACAGCTTCTTCTAAAGCATTAACCTTAGAGTCTAGTTTACTATCTATAATTTCTTGTGTAGGTAAAGCCATGGGTACATTTTTTGATAATTGATCAGTAGAAGTTGCTGTGTGAATTTCTTGAGATAAGGCTATAGCAGAAAGCGAAAGGGAAGTTGCTAAAGCTATAAATGCTGTAATTCCAAGAATAAGAGGAGCTATAAAGCGACGACCACGAACAAGAAGTGCATTTACATCCTGCAAAGCTTGCAAACCATAACTATCAAACCATGTAGTATTTAGAGTGACAGGAACCATTAAATATGGGGGTCGCTGAACAATCATCAGTGTTTTTACATTTGTTAAAGGGGAAACACAATTTGTAAGATTACAGCAGATACAAGATACATGATATTTGTCAGCATACTCAGAGATATTTAAGGAATTATAATCTCCGGAAATTAAAAATGCATATGGAGACTGTAAGCAAGCCTGTACCTGATATCTGCTCTGATTTTCCGGCCTGCGCAGTGTTAACCAGTTTTGTGGCAGCAATCACACGCCATATTTCAGATTGAAAATATCCTGCCTTTTTTTGTAGAAATAGTCAAGATGCTTGGTACCCATCCATTAATATGCCATCTATTAATTGGCATGCAGCAAGGGATATATTCATTTTTCCAAGAGTATCTAACATTAGTTGATTCCAAGAAAAGCCTATAGTCTACAGAAGAATCTGCACAACTTCTATCAATTACAGTTAAATATGTTCCAGGAATAACAATATGAATCTCTTTTTTATAAGCACAATATCTCCATTTTGGGAAGCCTATTTTAGGGTTAACAAAGGCCCATTCCTCATTAGTGTCATCCTTCTCTGGAGGAGATGCTGCACAAACAGGGAGGGCTTTCAGATAATCTTTAGGAGTAAACATTTTAGGAGAAGAGTCTCCAGGTAAAAGCAAAATTAGAGACCATAGGAGTCTTTTGTCTGCAACTGCATAATTATGAGAATCTGTCAACACCCCCTTATAAGATGTTGGAGCACAGCCATTAATGGAGGGAGACTCATCCTTTATAGTATTGGGGATAACAAAGCAGATAGGAACAGAACTTGAAACTCCATAAAAGGAGAAGTTTTTAGTATTAACAGCCTGTCCCAATTGAATAGGAGACTGAGCTCCTCCCATCAAAGAAGGAATGTTAGTATAAAGTGGAATAACCTCATTCTCCCAAGTTACCCGTTGAAAGGAAGGAGGGTTAGGTAAATAAGCCCAATAAGAAGTACCCGGTTTGTCACATTTTGCCTGACAAGCTAAAATGGCAAGTATAGCAACAAAAAGAGTAAAAGGAGAAGGTTGAAGTCCTTGGTTGAGAACCAGTCTCTCAGCTTCATTCGTCAGTTTCTTTATTTGGCCCCATGCTGGTGGACTACTGTCTTGAGTCGCTTGGGTCAGTCTGTGCCGTGGCATCGGGGTTGGTCTCAGCGGTTGCCAGTCATCTTGAAGGTGAAGTTCTCTCATGCGATATGTCAGTGGTCCTCCTCGGCTCTCCTCCGATAGACCTCTCTTGTGTTGAGTCGATGTGTGGAAAGATGGAGGAGGTGGTGGCGGGTTGAACATGTCTAATGAGTCTGTCCGGAATCCACAAAGGAGAATCTGAATCCTGTGGGAAAACACAAGCATATCCTCTCCCACAAGTTAGTAAAACATCAGGCCCTTTCCATGTTCCTGTAAGAAGATCCTTCCATTTTACCAATGGTTTAGGAGCATCAAGATCAGGGTTCCAGTGACGCTGCGTGGCAGAAATGCCTGCAGTATCCACATTAAAATTATTAATAACAAACATGGCATGGCTCAAAATATGATGAGGGGAGCTATACTTAAGCTCTCCTTCTTGCAGTTTGGTAGTTTGATGTTTTAAAGTCTGATGGGCTCTTTCTACAATAGCTTGTCCCTGAGGATTATAAGGAATTCCTGTAGTATGTTTAATGCTGAAGGTGTTGGAGAATTGCTTAAAAGCTTTTGAAGTATAGGTAGGTGCATTATCAGTTTTTAAATGAAGTGGCATACCTAAATAAGAAAAACAATAGAACAGGTGCTGAATGACATCTTTGTGGGCTTCTCCAATTCTGGCTGAGGCTAGAGTTACATGGGAATAAGTATCTGTAGTAACATGTACATAGGAAAGTTTCCCAAAGCTGGAAATGTGAGTTACATCCATCTGCCATGAATCATTAGTTCGTAGGCCTCAGGGATTAACTCCCATAGATTGTGCACTGACATGCATAGGACAAGTAGGACAATCTCTTACTATCTGACTAGCAGCTTCTCTGGTAATCTGAAATTGATATCATAAGGCAGCAGCATTTTGATGATGAATTTTATGAGCTCTCTGAGCATCCTCTATTGCTGTTCCCAGAACAAACTTCACGTATTTATCAGCCAATGCATTTCCCTCATGTAAGGGCCCTGTCAAATTACTGTGAGCCCTGATGTGACCTATGTAAAAAGGATCTCTTCTTTCATGAATAAAATTTTGTAATTCCAATAAGTATCTAGGAATAGTAGTTTTATTAATAGCTATTGTAGCAGTTTCTATATGGGGAAAGAGCTTAACCACATATTGAGAATCTGTGTAAAGATTAAAACTTTGTTCAGTTAGTGTGGAAAAAACAAACAGGATTGCCATTATTTCTGCCTTTTGAGCTGAAGTTTCCTGAGTCTCTTGTATATGCGGGTGATAGTCAATAATAGCCACAGCTTTTCCATTGGATGAACCATCAGTAAATACCAGAGATGCATTAGGAATAGGAGATGATTTACATTTCTCTGGAAATATAACAGGATGTTCACGAAGGAATTGTAATATAGGATTTTTTGGCAAATGAAACAGTATTTCGCCTCTAAAATCACTCAGAGCTATTTGCCAATTTTCACTGGATTCTATTAAATCTTGTAATTGGTTTTTGGATCTCCATGCTTCTTCTTCTGTCCTTAGTTATTAAGCTGGCAGTCAAATCAATGTATGCTGTTAATATTTTCTTTCCAGTAGCTGGCATATGTAACCATTCAAGTGACCCCTCCTGCCATAGGCAGCCTGTTGGAGTATATATTGTGGCCAGAATTATTAGAGACCAAGGTAAATTATAGTTGATTCACCTTAAAATCTACTTATTAATGGCTTATTCTACCATATTCAAGGCTTCGGAGGCCTCAGGAGTTAAAGTTCTTTTAGATAAAGGATTAGAGTCTCCCTGTAATAAATCAAATAATGGTTTTAAATCGGCAGTGGGAATCTTAAAAAATGGCCTAATCCAATTAATATCTCCTAATTGTTTTTGGAAATCATTTAAAGTTTGTAAATTGTCCTTTCTAAGTTGCAAAGATTGAGGTGAAACTGTATGTGTGTTTAATATCCGTCCCAAGTATGTATGGATTTTTTCTGGTGCCACCTTTAACCCATGAGACGACAGGGTGGAGGTGGTTTTGATTAACACTTCTTGTAAAAGTGTCCGGTCCAGATGAGAGATTAATATGTCATCCATATAAAGGACCAAATAAAGGTCAGGATAAAGGCCTCTTATTTCTGTTAAAGCTTGATCAACATATTTTTGACATAGGTAGGACTGTTTTCATACCCTGTGGCAACACCCTCCATTGATATCTTTGATAAGGCTGCTTAAGATTATCTGATGGCAGACTGAAAGCAAAGTGCCTTCTTAAAGGAATGGTGGACTTAAAGGACTTAAGGACTTAAAGGAATGGTGAAGAAAACAATCCTGCAGATCAATAACAATTATGTTATGAGTGGAGGGTACTGCCACAGGAGAAGGGTTGCCTGGTTGAAGAGAACCCATATCCTCCATAGTAGCATTTACTGCCCTTAAGTCTTGTAATAATCTCCATTTTCCTGATTTTTTTTTTAATGACAAAAATAGGTGTGTTCCATGGACTATTGGAGGGTTCTATATGCCCTGCTTCTAACTGTTGCTGTATTAACTCTTTTGCTGCCTGTAACTTTTCTAAGGGTAGAGACCATTGTTCCACCCAAACTGGATTGTCATTTATCCAATTAATGGGATCAGCAGCTCTTTCAGCAATGGCCTCCATTAAAAATTTTGATATCCAAGTCCCTGTCTTTTAACATTAGATATTGTCTGTATAGGTTCTTTAATGTCCTGATTGTGTTTTCCCAGTCCTTTATCTGGATCAAAATGCATCTGTAGCATCTGTGCAGGCACCTTGTCATCTGGACTATATAGCAGCATCCCCATGTGGGATAATATGTCCCGTCCCCATAGCGTTATAGGGATAGTGGGAATTCCACAAGGACAAAAAACTCCAGATTGACCCTCCTCGTTAGCCCATGGCAAAATTTGTGTGCTTTTAGCAATAGAAGGAGCTCTTCCTATACCTATAAGTCCTATAGGAGCAGCTTTAGTGGGCCACTCAGAAGGCCAATCCTTTCCTGCAATACAAGACACATCTGTGCCTGTATCGAGCAAACCTGTAATTTTTTCCCCTTGAATTAATAATTCCTTAAGAGGTCGCCAAGCTGTGACCTCTTGGATCCAAAAAACCAAATCACTAGACCCAAATCACTTTGGACCTCTATCTTGTTGAGAGGCTACTTTTCCTGTCTCATGGTAAGGCAATAATAATAATTGTGCTATTCTTTGTCCTTTCTCTATTTGAACTGTTCTTGTTGGAGGAGAAACGAGTACCTGGAGTTCTCCAGTGTAATCTGAATCAATCACTCCTGGAATAATTGACAGCCCTGTAAGGCCATAGAGCTTTGACCCAAAATGATTCCCACTATGCCTTTGGGCAAAGGTCCTTTTACCCCAGTGAGTATAGGGGTAACAGCCACATCTGGTGTTAATATTGTTGAGGTGGAGGAACGTAGGTCCAATCCTGTGCTCCCTGGAGTGACTTTGAAGAGTTCTAAGACGGGACAAAAGGAATGAACGGGTTCAGGGAAAATGCCCCACTTATTGTCTGGGCCTGGGACAGGCCCCTCTGCCCGTTTCCAGAATTCCCTTGATTAAAATCTAACTCTTGTTAGGGTTCAGAGGAGTGCCATCCTTATGAAACATGGACCTACAATATTTGGCCCAGTGAAATCCCTTCTGGCAGCAAAGGCAAAGTGCCTGAGGAAGGCGAGTATTTACATTTTGTCCGGACACTTGAGAAACAAATCTATTCTGGGGACATTGCCGACTAAAATGCCCTGGTTGCTTACATGTAAAGCAATTTACATTAAGACCCTTTAAAGGTTGTTTACCATTTTTATTAGACAATCCTTGCATGAATTGAGAATAAGTTTCTCCTTTCAGGGCTGAAGCAATAGCTACTCCCTGTATAAAAGCAGGACTGACATCTGCACATTGTTTGACATAATTGGTTAAAGAGCCAGTTTTTCGTATAGACCCCAGCAAAGACTGACAAGTAGTATTGGAATTTTCAAATGCAAGCTGCTTTACCAAAATGTTGGCTGCTTCCTCATCTGTTATAACTCTTTTTACTGCCACCATTAGGTGAGAGACAAAATCCTCAGAAGGCTCCTCTGCCCTTTGTTTAACATTCCCTAATGCTGTTGCTTTTTCAGTGGTGACTGGCAAGGCCTTCCAAGCATTGACTGCACAGGAATTTACTTATGCAAGAATATCCTTGTCTAAATACATCTGACACCAGGCAGTATTATACTCTCCTCTTCCTAGCAACATGTCTAAAGTCATAGGGGCCTCCTTGGACTTCCTTTTCATAGAAACCTGCCTCTTAGCCAATTCCTCATATTCTGCCCTCCGTAACAAGTAATTACCTCCAGACAAACAGGCCTTGGCCACTTGCACCCAATCATAAGGTGCCATCCATCGGTTAGACAGTGTATCCAAAAGAGTTAATGTATAAGGAGCAAGAGGACCATAGTCCTGACATGCAGCCTTTAATTCCTTGAGTATTTTATATGGCAGAGGTTCCCAAGAGATCTCCTCATCAAATTCGCCTCCATACATGACAGGAAAACATTGAGCAAATTCAATATCCCCTGCCTGTTCTGCCTGTCTTAGTGCAGCCAAAAAGCCTGAAGTTCTATGGACCTTCTGTTGTGCCAAGGTCATTGGAAGAGGGGGACGAGGTGGCAAACGTCTAAACAATTTATCACAATGTAAAGGACTAAGGGG
Source organism: Panthera leo (assembly GCF_018350215.1). Lineage (NCBI taxonomy): Eukaryota > Metazoa > Chordata > Mammalia > Carnivora > Felidae > Panthera > Panthera leo. The sequence goes on along the minus strand of NC_056682.1, from coordinate 149,149,557 downwards.
AGCCCGAAAATGTGTAGGAGGCTCTTTATTATTTAGTGGAGCTGCACAAACCCCTATAGGGCTTCCCTCATCATGATATTTGGCTGCAGCATCCTGCAAATCTTGTTCCTCCTCAGGTGTAAGCTTATCGTCATCAGGCAGGGCCGAAGCCAGCATTGCCTGAGACTTAGCAGGAGAAAGCAAAGGAGTACCTTCCCCTAAAGAAAAATTCTCCCATTGGGGGAGTTTTTCAACCTTTGCTGAGGTTCTAAACATCTTTAATTAAATTCCAAAGAGCAAAGGCATCTACAGTTACCTTTTCTGGTCCATGGAGAGTATAATACTCCCTAAGCTGATCTCCTACTCTATTCCATGTCTGTAAGTTTACTGTATCTTCTTCAGGAAACCATGGACAGCATTCCTGAATAAAATGTAAAAATTTAGCCAACTGGCTATTAGTAACTTTAATTTTTCTTTTTCCAAGCATATGCAGTAATACTTCAATAGTCTTCTTTCTTTAGACTTAATATGGCCCATAACTTCTCAAATTTTTGTTCTGACTATCCACCCTTCACTTACCTGTCTACGTCTGCAGGGGTCTGCAGCACCCCAGGTGGAGTCCTAGCCCTCCCGAATGCTCCTATCTGATTACCTTTGGGTCCTGTTTGGGGGCCACTTGCTGGAGATGAGCTCCAGCAACCAGGGGTTCCCGAAGCAAGAACAGCGTCGGTGAAAATAAAACAAAACTAAAATTAAAAAAACTAAAAATAAAAAACTAAAATAAAAACCTAAAACTAAAATAAAAATGGACACAGACAACAGCAGTGTGTTGAACTGGCTGATTTATTGTAGCAAATGTGGCATTATATTTGCTAGTGATTTCCTTGTAGCATACGTCATCTACGTTTTTCTAACATTACCTAATTTTAAAAATGTTCCTATATGTAATCAACCTTTAAGAAATAACATGGCGATTTTCCCGTAATGTTCCCACACACCCTTTGATTATTGATTAATTTCTTACATTATTCCATTATGCATCTGCGTTTATCTATAATTATCTATAGTCTATGAAGCATTTGCTTTGCTGTTCGCATGAAACACCTCAAGTGGAACAGTTACAGGGACATGACCTCCTAACCACTTGAAGCCAGAAGAACAATGTGTTTGCCTCGGTCTGAGGTGCCAGAAAGGGGCTGAAAAAGCCCTAGAAACCCATGCCTCCTACATTCTCAGAGAGACAATGCACCTAGGAACCAATGAACCATTCTGTACCTTAACCGACTAGGTTCAGTCATCATCTGGAATGCCTCCGGGGGGCCAGGTGGGGCTATGGGTTGAAGTCACCTGTGCCCAGAGATACACTCCTTAGTTGCCAAAGTGAGGCTTTCAAATCCTTATGTCTCTTCTTTACAGGCCCTCTTTGCTGGCAAATACATGAGGCTATCCTTCCTGTAAGTAGAGGAGTCTCCATAGGGGATGGCAAGGGCTAAACGTAAGGCTACACAATTTCTTGCAGAACCTTATTTTCTTTCCTAATGCTTCTTTTCCCAGGGGGTCTGCCGAGGGCCATTCCCCGACAGACAATACCCCAGGTAGTTTTAAGGCCAAATTACTAAAAGCGGGAGTACAAGAAGCTTCACTGTCTGTGGGCCGCCTTGCAGTCACCAGTCTGTCCACAGCCCGGGCCCTGCCACTCAGGCTGGGATAGCTCGGCTTCCAACATGTTTCACCATTCAGTAGGATGTTTGCTCTCACTATATCAGATTAAGGAAGTTATCTTCTGTTTTTAGTTTGAGATGTTTTATATTAAATGAATTTCAAATTTGATCAAATGTGTTTTTTTGCATAATTGAAATAATGATACTTCTTTTCTACCTGTGTTTGATCAATGTTGTAAGTCACATTGACTGATATTTACATGTTAAACCGACTTCGTATTTCTGGAATAACTTCAACTTGATTGCAATTTATTATACATTTTAGGTATCACTGGGTTTCATACACTATTTTGTTCAGGATTTTTGCATTCATGCTTCTGAGAAAGAATGGCACAGTTTTCCTATCTTTTAATGTCATTGTTAAGTTTGTAATCAAAGTTATGTTGGCCTTATAAAACAAGTTGGGAAATATCTATTTTATTGCAAATAAATTTAAAAATTTATATGAAGTTAACAAATTCCTACAAAAGAAACTTAAGGGTGCCAAAACTGACATAATCACCACTATAAGAATTGTTACCTGCCCTTTGAAGTATATCACATTTTGGACTTTGCATAATCTTGAAATACACTTTCCGTTTTACCAACTCACTGAGATTCAGTAATTTATCTCTTGAAACAGCTAATAGAAATATCATCTATAACAAATATAAATGCTGTATAATATTTACTGTCAATTTATATTTTTAAAACAAAACTTAAACATTTGAAAGTATTTATATTAGATATAACTCTTCCCATATGCATCTCTTCTTGCTTTTGATTTGCTTCTAGTATTAGAAATAGAAACTGTGGTTCTCCACCACTGGACAGTGTTGCTGCTGAAACAAGACAAATCTTTCTTCCATTTTGAACAAAGCCTAAACTTTCAGTACTCATGCCATTTTTCTCCTCTTAGCCCCATAATCACAGAAGTCCTGTCAGTTATAAAGAAAAAGTACATACGTTATAGTTATGGTCTTATTGAATCATCATTCTTTAAATGGATGATTTACAGAGGCGCCTGGGTGGCTCAGTCGGTTAAGTGGCCGACTTAGGCTCAGGTCATGATCTCGTGGTCCGTGAGTTCGAGCCCCGCGTCGGGCTCTGTGCTGACAGCTCAGAGCCTGGAGCCTGTTTCAGATTCTGTGTCTCCCTCTCTCTGACCCTCCCCTGTTCATGCTCTGTCTCTCTCTGTCTCAAAAATAAATAAACGTTAAAAAAAATTTTTTTAAATGAGTGATTTACAGAATGTACCTTTGTTCCAAGGACACTCCCACAGACATCATGTTCTAGCTTCAATGCAGCCATGAAGTCTCAATGTCAACTTGGATAAGAATTATTCAAATGCTTTGCAGCCACTGGAATTATCCACCCCATGACAGCACTTTCTCTTCCTGGGTTTATATTTTCCCCCAAAGTTTTATCCTGGTATTTGCATCTATATCCATTTATTTTCAAAATCCTTCAAAACTATCTTAAAACTTATTACAAAACCTTCCAGAAAAACTCTGGCCCACATTAATTTCATTTTTTCTGATAAAATTTCATGTACTTCATAGCAACTAATTATTACTTACTATTCTATTTGTTCCATGTTTATTTCCCCAAGTAGATGACAAAATCCTGAAGTATAGGGTTTATGACTTATACTAATTTTCTATACATTCCAGATTCTTAATAAACACTTATGAGTTGTCTAATTCTTACAACGTGGAACAGGAAGCAAGCACCTCTTCTCTTTTCTTTCTATTGGTTGTTTATTCCTACATAGTATTTGGTTCTTCTTACTACTATTTTCTTCTGTATTTGCAGTAATATTTTGGGTTAGCTTAGCGAACTAACAGAGACTTTTTTAATTACAGCTAAATTGAAGCTCAGTAAAGCCCCTATGACCCAGCTGTAGGAAATTGTTTATATTTATCAAACTCATAAGACATATTTATCTGACCAAGATGTCATTTAGTTAACTTAGAATGGGAGCTACCCTATCCCCTGTGTATAAAATCCATAACTAGGAAATTAGCTTCATATTCTCAAGGAAACTGTACAACCTAGCCAATAGGCCTGTTAGTTAATAAGCAATGTATATGCATGAAAACCAAATATTCTGATGCTTGACTGCCTACTTCCTGTAAGTCCTCTAGAGTTAAACGTAATTTCCTGAGCATTGGTAATTCTAATTGCTAAAATTACAACTTGATTATATAATCTGTTCCTCCAGAGGAAAATTAAAGGGGGATTGACATGCCTTGCCAGCATGAAGTGAAGCCCAACATTAATAAAAAGATTATGAGACCAAATTGCTGTTCAATGAGTTTCAGTCTTCTTGTAAGATGAATTACTAATAGTACTTACAAGAGAAACTGTGGCAGTGTTATAACTAGTGTCTGTGGAATTTTGATATATCATAAAATGAGAGAAATACAAGAACAGAGATAATACAATTTATTTTTTACATGAGTAAAGTTGATATTTAAAATCATGAGTGTGACACCAATTTTAGGTCAAAAAAATCCAGAATAAATTATTAAAAGTATGGCTTGGGCAAATCTAAAAATTGGAAACAATTGTTACTTGAAGCCTGTGTGTTGTCAGATTCACTTTATATCCCCTTTAGATTAGAAGATTAGGGCAGTGTGGTGATCAAGATGGACGAGTAGCATGGAAACCCTCAGCTTGCCTTGTGCCTGAAACGCAGCTAGATGAGCACCATTTTGCATACCTTGGAAACCATTTTGCATACCTTGGAAATTGATCCGAGGATTAACACAACAATCTGCATAACTTGAGCCACAGAACTCAGAAGATACATGGTGCAGAGAAGTGAACAGGTGGAGAGGAAAGCCATGGAGGATAAGGAATGTTTCTGCAGAGAAAGGACAGAGGGGGAGAGTGCAGGAAAAACACTCGCCTGAAAGTATCTGGAGAGAAAGAGTGAAAGCACTTGCAGGGGACCGAACAAGAAATCTGTTCCCCCAAATCACTGATGGGAAGAAAGGAGAGGGTTTCAATACCACCAGGATTCTATAAACAGTGGAGCACAGAGTCTGAAGTTCCAGAGCCCAGTGCCTGGCAGTGCTCTGATGAGACAGTAGGGTGAATCCCCGGGAGCAGGCAACAGGGTCTGAGTGGTCCGCTTGCCACATGGGGAGAAGTGGTTCCCCTGCTTGGAGTTCATTTGGTAGAAGCCATATGGCCTCCCCACAGGTAAAGGTCCCAGTGGACCCCAGAGAACAGCCATGTTTGCTGATATTGGGACAGAAACATCGGAGTGTGGTGAAATCTGGCACCAGCTGTGTATTGTGATTTGCCATAATCTCTGAACCTCTGCCACTATACAACTTCACCAACGTTTTCTGGGGCAAGCTAGCACCCTGCCTTTGCTCAGCAAGACCCTCCCCTCCCTTCAGGAGTCTCTGAAGTATGGGGTTTTGAAACACAACCCCATCATAGATAGAACTCTGGAGGGAGGTGCCACCTGCCAGGCTCACGGCTTGGACACACAGGGTATAGGCAGGGAGTGGATGGAGGCGTGAGACAAAGGAGGGGAGGAGTAGTGGGGGAGTGATTGGGGGTCGTGAGAGCACAAAGTTCCCATACCAGAGATTGGAGAGCCGGGTGAAACCAACCCCACCTCTCCTGCGCACCCACATGCATGCACAAGCGCATGCTCACCACACCTATCCACCCCAGTAAGCTAAGCAGGGCCAACTAATGTAGAACAGAGCCATTACACCAAGCCCCACCCAACTGTGCCCTCCAAGCACATCCCTTAAAAGAACAGCACAAGTCCCTCCACCTGCTTAGTGTACGGACAGACTATAGAGTGCTTCATAGTTTTAGTTCTAGGGGAAACTGGATGTAACTTCATTTGGGTTTCATTCTGTTTTCTGGTTCATTTCTAGTTTTTTTTTTTTTGGGGGGCTTCCATTTTTGTTAAAATTGGTTTCTTTTCTTTTTTTTTCCTTTTTTTTTCTTGGATACAGAAAGAGAAAATTTTATTTTTCTTTTCTTTTTTTTAATTTTTAATTTTAAAATTTAAAAATTTTTTCACTTTTTAATTTCTTAATTTTTTATTCTATTTCATTTTCTTTATTTCTTTATTTCATTTTATTCTATTTTATTATATAAAATCTTTCTTAATTTTTAATTCTTCTCCAAACATCATCTTCATGTTCTAACTGGAACCTGACAACTCCAGCATAAAGGTTTCTTTGCCACCATTTCAGGTGGTGGCTATTCTTTCTCTCCTACCCCTTTTACCATTGTCCATATAGGTAGAAAGGATATTTCCTTGCTCCTCATTGCCAATTCCAAACAGTATCCCTCCCTGCTCCCCAAAATCAAATTGTATGCTACAATTTGCATGGGATATATTTTGGATTCCTATGGAAGGTATGGTAGGCTGAATAGTGGCCACCAATAGACATCAGGTCCTAATCCATGGAACCTAGAAATGTTACCTTATCAAGAAAAAGTGTATTTGTAGATGTAAGTTAAGGACCCTGACATGGGGAGATCATCCTTGATAAGTTAAGGGGACTGTGAATCTAACTGCAAGTGTTCTTATAAGAGAGAGGCAGAAGGAAATTGGACACACAGAAGAGGAGAAAGGCATGTGAAGATGGAGACAGAGATGTGACCACAAACCAAGGTGTGTGGTAGCCACAAGAAACTAGAAAAAAAAGGGAGTGGATTCTGCCCTAGAGCCTCTGAAGGAAGGCTACTGTGGCTTTTAGCATTAAGAGTGAGGGACAAAGGCCTGAAATAAAACTGAGATATAGTCAGGGGCCAGATCCTGTTAGGCTTGATAGGCCATGTTAAGGATTTGTTCATTCTGAAACCAAGGTACTGTTATTGGCTATTTTCAAGTGGGGAATGATCCAATCAATTTTGTGTTTTAGAGAGATCACCTTGCCTAGAGAAGGGCTGTTGTGTGGAAGCCAGTAAGAGAGGATGTAGAGAACTGTGTTACAAAGTATTTATAGAAGTCCAGGTTGGTCACTTGGTCATGAGGGCACAGCCCTCATGAATGGTATTAATGCCTTTTTATAAAAAAGACACTGAAGACCTCCCTTGTCCCTTCTACCATGTGATGACATAATGAGAAGATGGCAGTCATTGAACCAGCAAGTAAGTTCCCACCAGGTACCAAATCTGCTGGCACCTTGATCTTGGGCTCCCTAGCCCCCAGAGCTGTGAGAAATAAATATCTATTGTTACAGACTATCCAGTCTATGATATTTTGGTATAGCAGCCCAAAGGGTCTGCAACAATTGGCCAATGAGTGAGGAGGAAGTTGTTTTAAAAGCCCTAGTATCTTTGCTTCAATCTAGGACATGTCAGAGAAGCCAGGACATGTCTAAATGGATATGTCAGCTTCAGAACTCTGTGTGGCATTGATTGAAACCTTGTTGCAACTTTTCCCTCTTCCCAGTACTATATCTCACTGTCTTAGAGACACTATTTCAGTGAGCAGTGTCCAATAAACACATATACATAAATCTCTGTCAGAGAGTCTGTTTTCTGGGAACTTATGAGACAGAATCTCTAGCTTTTAAAAGAATTTAACTTATTTATATTTTTTATAATTATGTGTTTAAGGTTGTTTCTGCCAATTTTATGGTTTTGCTATGCTTAATTTGCTTTAATTATTTATGCTTTATAATGGATTGAGCATATTTATCTTTTATCATTTCTTAGGTAGTTTAGAAATTACACCTTATTTCAGGGCACCTGAGTGGCTTAGTTCGTTAAGCATCTGACTTCAGGTTATGATCTCACCATTCGTGAGTTTAAGCCTCTCGTCGAGTTCTGTGCTGACAGCTCAGAGCTTGGAGTCTGCTTCGGATTCTGTGTCTTCCTCTCTCTGCTCCTCCCCCACTCATGCTCACTCTCTCTGTCTCTCTCTCTCTCTTAAAAATAAATAAACATTAAAATTTTTTTCAATTACATCTTATTTCAATTTATAAAATGATAGCCTTCTAGGTTTCTAGCAAAAATTTAAACATATTTTTCTATCATTCTCTAGACTGAGTAGTATCTATCAGGGAAGAATTTTGGCAACCTTTGTCAACTAAAATAATATGAGATTTTAATTTCAGAATTGTTTTTTGTTTGCATGTTATACAAGAAAATTATTGCAAGTTAACCAAGTCTTCCTGGTACCTTTTAATAATCTCTCTTTCTTGATCCAAAGTAGTTTTTGTAGTGTTCATTAAAAACAACAAAAATCTATTATTTTTTTTACCACTTGAATGCCAAATTTTGAGCTCTACTCACACCAAGGTAAATTTTACAAGGTAAATGTAAATAAAAATAAAATGATAAAAATAATAAAAAAAGAATGTAGAAAACTTTATACATTCTTCAATGTAAAAGACTTGCTAAGCAAAACACAAAGCCTAAAAATGATAAAGGAAGGGGTGCCTGGGTGGCTTCATTGGTTAAGCATCTAACTCTTGATTTTGGCTGAGGTCATCATCTCATGGTTCATAAGATAGAGCCCCAAGTTTGTGAGATCAAGACCCACGTTGTCAGTGTAGAACCTGCTTGGAATTCTCTCTCTCCTCTCTCTCTCTGCCCCCTCCCCCCACTCACTCATGCTGTCTCTCACTCTCTCTCTCTCTCTCTCAAAATAAATAAATAAACATTTTAAAAAAAAGTGTCAAACTGAGTTTGACAACCTAAAAAATGCAATATGGTAAATTTAAAAAGTTAAAAGAAGTGACAGACTGGGAAAAAAAGACTTACTCCATATGTAAAAGAAAAAGGATTACTTCTATAATATATAAAGAGACCTAGAACATCAATATGAAGCAGGCAAATAACCCAGTAGAAAAAAACAAAAACAAACAGTAAGCACTATAAACAGACAATTCACAGAAGCACATTGAACAGTAAATCTTTGGAGAATTATTTTGCCTTAATTGAGTTGAAAAAGCTTAATAGTTAATGAAGTGCAAATTAGAACAATTAGGAGATTATTTTTATTTATCAGATGGGGTATTGAAAATGTCAGGTTGAAGAGGATGCAAGGAAAGTAGTATTATCATGCATTTTTAGGTTGTTAAAATCTATCTACAAGATTATTTTACAGTATATATCAAAACCCAGCAGTAACATTTCTAGGTATCAATCCTACATAAATATGTTCAAATAGCCATAAAAAATGTATTACAAGTATCGTGGCAGAGACTAATAGCTACCCAGGAAATTGGTTTTGTTTTTCTAGCTGCGTGCTTTCCAGCCACTGTTGTACTTAGGTATGAATGTGTGACCGATCCACTCTCCAGTGGTATGGGAGTGGAACTGTTGTGTACTCCACTTGTGTAGGGCTTTTAGGAAAAGCAAGTGTGCCTCCTCCATGATCACTTTCTTGCTCTGCAGACTAAATACAAAGAATGAAGTGTCCCTAATGGATGGTAGAGCTCCATGGTGGAAGCATCCTAGGTCCCTGAAACACTGGAGAAGACCAGTAGATTATCTGGACCACCTGCCTTGGATAATCATGTGAGCAAGAAATAAAATTCTATTATGCTTGAGCTATTATGCATTTTTGCTCTGCATGTTATAACAGTTTTGTGTTACCTGACAAATACAAGTATGTTCCCTGCAGTGTTGTCTTAATTAGAGGAAACGAGAAAGAGCTAAAGTGTCCATCAATATAGAAGTGGTTAAATAAATTATAGTTAATCTAAACTAATGTTTCAGCAGATAAAAGAATGAAATTGCTGAAAACTGAAATTTTCATGTTGGATATCTAACCTTATTGATCATTGATTAACAAATTATTTTTAAAGTGCCGTTTTTAATAAGAATGAAAAAGAGATAAAGCAATTGTCAAGAAAATACATAATGAAACATTATTTTTAAGAGTTATTTTAATTCTTACCACCATCTCTTGGCCATTACAAAGCAAACATCACACAGATAACCCATTGATCCTCACTGAAGATCCGTTGTACCTATTGTAAGCCAATCTTCTGCATTAAATCTTTAAAAAACTAGACACATGGGGCACCTGGGTGGCTCCGTTGGTTAAGCATTCGACTTCAGCTCAGGTCATGATCTCGCAGTTCATGAACTGGAGCCCTGCACCTGGCTCTGAGCTCAGAGTGTGGAGCCTGCTTGGGATTCTCTCTCTCTCCCTCTCTCTTTGCCCCTCTCCCACTTGTGCTTTCTCTTTCTCAAAATAAATAAATAAACTTAAAATAATAAAAATAAATAAAAATAAAAAACTGCCACACAATTTTTATCTACTCAAGAAAAACCATCCCTTCATTCAGGAAAGATGATAACAACAAAGGCCTAAAAGACACTGTGCCAATTATTTTATTTTTTTTTAATTATAGCAATTACTAGTCTATTTCTTAACCTAAGTTACATAAGAAAACTAGTAAGCCTTTTGCCAGCTTTATGATCCAGGAATGTCTTTCTCAAAGACCTGAGAAGCTTATCTTTGAGATGTAAATACCCTAAGAGATGACACCCCCATCTGCCAGTTTCTCTGGGAAGGTAGGAGCCTAACTTCCATCTTGCTCCTATTTGTAAAACAAGCTCCTGTCACAATGATATGCAAAGTTTCATTTTTCTCCAGATAAAGCCAATTAGCCAACACAGATGGTCACCCCAATTACAAGGTAAAGTTAGGATGAACCATGTTTGACAAACTGAATTCTAGAATCTGCTTCTTATTGTCAAGCCCTAGTATCCTTCTCTCCATTTTCTACCAATGCTGTCTTCTCTGCCCAATTTTTAGGCAGCAGTTTTACCCTCCTCCATACTCTCTTCAGATATGAGTTTCACAATTCATATTTATAGATAGATGCTGCTGGAAACACCACATCTCAGCAAATAATATATTTCCTATTTAAATTCTGGAAGTTTTGGGTACATTATTCCCATGTTTAGTATGGTTTAGAAACCTAAAGAAATAGAAATTATATCAGAAAAATAATATATTCTAGTGCTGATAAAGGCATCATTGCCGTGCTAGCTTTCTGCTACAAGTTGTTTCTTTGAAGATGTTGTGTGAATTTCTTGAATGTCACAAAATGTAATTATTAAAGTCTATATGCTTACATAAAAAGCTATTAATTACAATAATAGTTCTATTATTAATAAAGTGCCTTATTGTATTAGAATATATGACTGGCCCTGCAAAGTTTCTAAGTGGCCGGTAGGTACACAGGAGGACAATGCAGCAGAGGCGGTGGTAAATGTAGAATTTGTGCACCAAAGGAGGTTAGATGTATGTTTGCATAGTAGATTATGTAAGATTGGGAAAAAAAATGGGAAGGTACAAACATTTTGGTGCTGTGCTAACTGGAGTCAATACAGTTTTTTGTGTGTGATCTATTTGCTTCCCCACCTCTAGAGGCTGGGTTGCTGCAGGACTGATTTTACTGCCTTGAAGACCTTTTACAACGTTTGTGGCTATTGGGGTTCTACCCTGTATCTTGTTCCCATTCTCTCTTGCATGATGTAGCTACCAGATAGGATGACAATTTATATCAAGAAAAAAAAAAAAAAGACAGGTAACCTATGTGTTCCTCCAGGTAATGCATGCATGTTTTAATAGTAAAATATAAGAACTGATATTAGTGAGTCATTCTTTAAAAAAAAAAATCAGTTTGAAAGACAATTGAGGAAAGATTTTTCAAAACCTCTTCAGTATACCACATTGATTTCTGCCAAATCTGCTTTTAATCCTATGTTCATCAAAGAGTGATACATTAGCAAATGTTTGTTTAAAATACACATTCTAGGCTCTCCCAACCCAACTGTATATGCATGTAGTGATGGAACCCAAGATAAATTGTTGACAAATATCCCTGGTAAGTTTATAGACACCAAAGTCTGAAAAACATTGCTCTAAGAATATTCATATGAGTTATAACAAAAAGAAACCCTAGGAGCTAAAGAAGTTACTGTATTTCCTTTAAAATTTTAACGAGTTTTAATCCTGAAAGGATGAGACCAGTAGTTTTAGGCATGTACTAAAAGTATTAAAAGAAATTATTAATATACCCTCCAGCACCCAACTGCCAGTTTTTTTTAATAACTCAAATAAGACCTTAGGTTAACTAATAATACTGTAGTAATGTTAATTTACTGTTCTTGATAATTGTACTATGTTAATGTTTGCATGAGACATGGTGGGGCGAGTAATATAAGGGAACATTGTTTACGATTTTTGCAACTTTCTAGAAGTCAAAAATTAATTTGAAATAAAATGGTTTTTTAAGCCACTAAATCTTTTGAATAATCCTTAATAAATGTCACTGCAGAAATAATAAAATAAGCCCAGTATTTTGAACTACTATGGCTGTATTGTCAACCTTAAAAATAAAATGGCTGGTTATTTTACCAGCAAAATGAGTTCATTAGGAAATAGTAGAGGAACTGCATTTGTGGACAAGCAAACTATGGTACACATTGGGCAAGTCTAAAGAGAAAAAGCGGAAGGCTTTGCTAGGTTCTACCATATCTAGTTCAGTGTGTAATTAACTATGGTAATAGTTCTCTTCCTAGAGCAAGTCCTCCTTCTAAATTTTTAGGCAGTTGAGGGGGGAAGTAAAGAGCTCTTCCTGAATCTAATGGGTTTTAACTGCTTTTTTAATTCAAAATAATCATCATGACAATGTGGCCCATCTTGTGGCCACCTGCCACATGTTTCTTTTTACTTTTTTAAGTGTGTCCACTAGAAAATTAAAATACATGTGTAGCTTACATTATATTTCTGTTAGAAAGCACTGATCTAGAGATGACAATCACTTTTATTATTTTGGCTTATTTTTGGCTTATTTGATTTTTATCTTTTTAGATCCACGACTATGATATAAATTAATAGCCCAGACCTTAAGACCAATGCCTTTATAACAAAACTATTATATTTATGTATGTGAATATTTACATACATAAATACATGGGAGCAGTGAGAGCAGCAAGTCAATGGTTAATCTGATCAACAGTAACTTTAGGGCACAGAATAGTTAGGCCTTACACAGGAGGACAGCCATAGTTTTTAGTCTTGAGAACTAAAATGGGAGGGAAGGCATATGACAGTTATGTAGGTGAACTATTTCTGACTTAGAAAAGGCAAATTCTTTTGTCATTGAATTTCCAATTTCTCCTAACCTCTCCCTTTTACCATAAATCTCTTGGGCACTCTTTATTTCTTCTTGGTCTCACCTCAATTCCAAATGCAAATATGGCAAATAGTTCCGCATAGACTTCAGACATCACTTCACCTCAAGCATTGTAAGACTTCTTTAGAAACTTCTTTAGAAACTTCAGCATGGGAGCAATGGGAGTCAGATCAACCCTGATATTTGCACAACCTGGAAGCGCAAACAGGTAATTCACCATGGGGCAGCTCTCAATCAGTGAGGGAAATGTTCCTTCTTTATTTTCTCAGATGGATAATTCTGAGAAGCATTCCATACAGCCCTTCAGAAATCCCTGTGGGATGGAGAACCATTCCCCCAGAGGTTCCAACTCAATCACATAGCCAAGTCTTGGTTTTCCCCTTGCTATTTCCTCCCAACACCTCCACCCCGCCGTTCGTAGGATCACTTCCAGGAGCCTATCTGCATGGAAGCCATTGTTTCAGCTTCTGCTTTCAGGAGAACTAAAGCTAAGATCATAGAGTCAATCACAGCAACAGGTTGGAGCCTTAACTTCAAAAGACCCCTTCCAAGTCCATGCTCATGGTAGGAAGCCTCTAAAATGGCCCTCCAGAGTGTCAACCTCCTGGAATCACCCTTGTATGACACACAAGGGTCACAACCACCCTTGTTCAATCTCCTCCCCTGAGGATGGACTGGACTTACTGACTCACTTCTACCAAATTAAATGCAGCAGGATGTTGCTTCCAAGATTAGATTAGGTCACTTCCAAGGATACAAAAAGACTGTAGCTTCTGTCTTGGGCACTGTACTGTGTTGAGTATTGTCCCCCAACTGGAACTTCAGAATGTGACCTTATTTGGAAGAATAATCTTTGCAGATGTAATTAAAATGAGATTATACTGGATTATACTCAGTGTGTGTGTGTGCATGCGTGTGCATTTGTGTATGTGTGTGTGTGTGTGTGTGTGTGTGTGTGTGTGTGTGTAGTGTCAGGTAGAAATGATTGCTATAAAGATATGTAAAGTATGGTAAAAAGGAAAATGAAAGACAGAAGCGACTATACAAGATACAATGGTCAAAGTAGGCTTCTCTGAGGATCAACATCTGAGCAGAGACTTGAATGAAAAGAGAACCGGGAAAATCACATGACTGTTTAGGGAAATAGCTTCCCAGGTAGAAAAGCAGCAAAAATGAAAGTGTGGAGGCAGAAGAATTCATGAAATGCTTGAGAGAGTGTGCACAGTGGGGGAGAGTCAAAGAGAGAGGGAGACACAGGCCTTGGAATTTTGGAGATTCAGAGAATGGAAAAAGTAGCAAATGATATTCTTTTCAAAGGGGAACAGAAGATAAATTTACAAATAATTGATAAGTGAGCTTGAGTTTAGGCAAAATTCTAGAGAATATTATACTAGAAAATTCTAGATCTGGGATATGAAAGAAAGAGAGAAGTCAAGAGTTTTAGGGCCTGAGCAACTGGAAGACTGGCATTGACTGAGGTGGGGAAGACAGTGGGTACAACATGTTTGGAGACAAGACACATTGTGTTTGAAACGATTATTAGAGGGACACATGGGTGACTCAGTCAGTTAGGCACCCAACTTCAGCTCAGATCATGATCTCACAGCTCGTGAGTTTGAGCCCCACATCAGGATCTGTGCTGACAGCTTGGAGCTGGAGTCTGCTTCAGAGTCTGTGTCTCCTCTCTCTCTGCCCCTCCCCTACTCATGCTCTGTCTCTCTCTCTGTCTCTCAAAAATAAATAAACAATAAAAAGAATTTTTTTAAAGAAATGGTTACTATACATCTTAATGGAGATACCAGTAATGGAGATACCAATAGACCATTGGACATAGGAGTTTGGACTTGAGAAGAGAGGTCTGAGCCAGAGATAAAAATCTGGAAATGTCATCATATAGATGGTATTTAAAACCATGAGACTGAATGAGATCACCAAGGAAGAATAATAAGGTCTTAGCCCTGGTGTAAGCTAACATTAGGAGCGCAAGGACAAGGGTGGCAACCAGAAAATGAGACTACCTGTGAGTACAAAGTCTGAGAGTAGCAGGAAATCAGGAATATGTAGTGACCTGAAAGAAAAAGAAGAGGATCTAACAAGGAGGAGGCAGGGATTAACTGTGCCAAATGCGATTGATGAGACATGTAAGATGAGAACTCACCATTAGATTTAGCAACATGGAGACTATTAGTGTCCTTGTGAAGAGAAGTTTTAGAGAAATTACGAAGCCAAAATTTGATTGAAATGTGCTTAAGGAATAACAGAAGCAGAGGTTATAGGAGGTAGTAAACAGGTAGTAAATATAGAGTGATTTTTTCAAAAAGCTTTCCTGCAAAGTCTTGGAGCTGCAACGGGTAGAAAAAGTTGAGTGGAGATCATTTTGGTGTGTGTGTGTGTGTGTGTGTGTGTGTCTGTTTTAAGGTTGAGAAAATAACAAAAAGAAAATTTGATGTAGGAGAGGGAGGGAGGAGTTGCTGGAGTGAATTGCCTATGTAGGTGAGAGAATATGGGATCTAGTGTATAGGTGGGGAAATTGGCTTTCAATCAGAGCACCTGGGGCAACAGGCAGGAAGGCCAAGTGTGCAGAAGTAGCCGCTGACACGCGAATAGAGGTGGTGGAGGGTTTCTTCAGAATGCTTCGATTTCCAGTGAAGGAGGTGAGAAGCAAGATCATCAGTGGAGAATGGGATGCAGAAGAAGGTGATAGGGGAGTTGAGGAGAGGAAGAGATGTGAAACAGAAATCTGGGAGAATGGGAAGGTGAACAGTGAAGTATCATATGATGTTGGGGAAGCCCTGAGAGTGCACTGGAGATTTGTGATCATGCATTTGAAGTCAGATCTGTCAGAGTGGTTTTGTGTTTTTCTCCAAACATGTTCAATGGCACACTATAGGAAAAGAGTAGGTGGAGATCTGGATTTTATCAGGGTTGTGGTAAAAAGCAAATGTCATAGGGTGGTGAAGCAAGAATGAAAAGCAGGAGTCAAAGGTATGTGCAGGGCAGTGATTATAGTGATTGACACTGTTATTTATTTAAACTGGCTACAGCTGTGCCAAAGAAGTATTGATTAATGGATCAGTGTCGACTAAGGCACATCTAATTACATGTCACAGGCCTCTCTGTCTTCCACCCCACCTTGAGAGTTGTACAATAAAAACATTACTAGAACAAAAAACTCATAGAGTCAGGGTTATAAAAATTAATACCAACACAGATATAAGATATATCCTTGTACTTGAATCCACTCCACAAATACAGTGTAGAAATTGATACAGATTCATCAGAAAACCATCAAAGACATTATGTATCAGGAAATAAACAGGCACAAGGATAAGATTATCACATAATCCATGTCTTTTAGTCTGTATTTGATTGTATACCATGTGGGAGAGTACAGAGAGCAAGATTATATATCAAGCAATATGAGGTACTTGGCGGTACTGTGGTAAAGTCCAGAATTATAAAAATTATGGCATAATGAATTCATGAAGGCAACACTGTTAATTTTTTTCTCCCCAAAGTAATTCCTTTTTTAAAATTTCTCATGTATTCCTATTTGCTTTCTTTTATTACTGTCTTCAATCTTTATTTCATAAATCTTTATTGAGTATGTGCCATAAATATTATACTTTCCTATGAACTATAAAGGTTATAAAAATAAAACGGCCATGGTCCCCACCTGAGAGGGCTTATGGTCTAGTTGTTGTATCAGATCTATTCACACATCTCTAAAAAAACATGGGGAGGGGTGCCTGGATGGCTCAGTCATTTGAGCATCCAACTCTTGATTTCAGCTCAGGTCATAATCTCAGGGTCATGGGATCAAGCCCTGTGTCAGGCTCTGTGATGCCAGCACAGAGCCTGCTTGGGATTCTCTCTCTCTCTCTCTCTCTCTCTCTCTCTCTCTCTCTCTACCCCTCCCCTGCTTATTCTCTCTCTCTGAAAATAAATAAACTTTAAAAACAGTTTTAGAAAACATGGGGAGAGAGTGTAGGTACAGAGAGGTTTAAAAAAATGGTAAGAAACCAGATGAAAAGAATATAACAGTTTCTTTGAAAACTAAGCATGTGCTTACCATATGACCATTAATGCCCTCTAGGGTATTAGTCCCATAGGAATGAATGTTCACACAAAACCTACACACCGACACACAAATGTTATAGTTGCTTTATTCATGATAGTCAAAAATTGTACACACTTCAAATGCCCTTCAGTGAGTGAATGGTTAAACAAATTGTGGTACATCCATACCATAGAATGCTACTCAGTAATAAAAGAATGAACTATTGACACACATAACTTGGATTGATGCCAATGGAAGTATGCTGAGTGAAAAAGCTAACCTCTAAAGGTTTCATAGAGTATGATTCCATTACCATTCTTGAATTGACAAAATCATAAACATATAGAAGAGATTAATGGTTACCAGGAGTTAAAGACTGAGGACAGGGATAGGGAAGGAGCCAGGTGGCTATGGGTAGTTTGAGGGATCCTTGAGATCAAACTATGCTGTACCTCATCTGTGGTGGGGATTACATAAATCTACACATGATAAAATTACAGAATTAAACACATACATACCCACATAACTGCATGCTTTTAAAGCTGGTGAAATCTGAATAAGGTTGATGGATTGATGGATTGTCTCAATGTTGACTTCTTGGCTGCGATATTATATTATAGCTAAGCAAGATGTTTACCATTGTGGGAAACTAGGTAAATGATACACATGATCTCTCTGTTTTATATTTTACAACTATATGTGAATCTATGATTATCTGGGAAAATCTTAAAGTGTTTTTTTTTTAGATGGTAAGGAATTTCAGAAAAGAGGATGTTATATTCACTTGAGGGAGTCAAGAAAGACTTCCAGGAGGAGTCCTAACTAAACAAGAAATTGGCCTATTCTATTATTCTAATTATCTAATTATCTAATGATCAAGTACCAATTGTTTAAAACAAGATTGCCGTTTAATTAAAGTAATAATTATAATAGCTACCATTTCTTGAGCACCCACTATGTGCCAAGAACTCTGCTAAGCACTTTCAAATGTTATCTCATTGTAGTTTCTACAATCGATCATTTGAGGTAATATTATTATCCCTGTCTTATAAGGGAGTATATTGAGGTTTAGAGTGTTTAATCACCTGGCTTAAATCACAGTTAATGTAAAATCTGGATTACTTCTTAAAGTCAATGTGTAAACAATAATAAAGCTATGTTTTCTGCATAATATAAAAATAAAGCAACACATTGAAAGACTATGACATACAAAGCACTTTACTAGGTACTGTGGGAAGAGAGATAAAAGATATAAAAGGAACTGCATACCGCTTATACAATTAATAAATGTTATTTCAGTCATGACTTAACTTTCTCCAATGACATAGTTAAAATAGACATGTTCAAAAATGCTGAAACCCTCCACATGTTATCTTTTTTCAAAAGAAGTTATTTTAAAAATATGACCTATCGTATTATCTATTTCTCTGTGCACATAAAGTTTGAACTACTGCTCATATTTTCACTGTGACCCAACCTCTGTTTCTCAAATCTTTTGTAAAAGATAGTATCAAAAGTATTTCTCTGAGGACTATGATGCCATTGTGAAATTAAACTCCTAAAATTTCTCCTTAATTTAAATCTCTTCAAGTTGGCTTGCAGAAGAAATTCCTCACATCACATGTTATAAATTTTTAGTTTGGAAACTCGCCTCCAGAAATCTGGAAAATATTGACCATGATGTCAATTTATGTGTACTTATTTTTAAATGCCTTCAAAGAGAGGAATTGTATTCTTTTGCTTTTATAAAAAAATCCCTAACACAGAATTTCTACTACGGTTTTTAGCACTTGAAGATCCAGACATCTTTTTCTATCTTCCCACAGCTTACAGGTGCCATCTAGAGGCCCAACTACAGAAGATATTGAAACAGGGGGTCAATTTTGAATAGAACACTGAGAGTAATTTAGTTTGAAATGTACTTAAATCTTTGTTTAAAATTCATCACTTGCCTCAATTTTATTTTTTTCAGAATATTAAATGAAACAAAAATAATTTGTGCAAAATATCAAACACGTCCATTCATGTCAGTTTTCATCTTATTTTAGCCAAGTGCCTAAATTTTACCAGTTCATATGCCAATATTATTCAGGTCAATAAAAGTCAAATTTTTCCTACTGATTGTGGTTTTCAAAGTGGTTATGGCCCAATACAGAATTTGGTGAATAGCTATATATGAGCAGGTAAGGGTAATGAAAACTTTAGTGAAATCTCACCATTAACATGGCATGAGTTCTAACTTCATGATGGCCTAGATCACTTGCGTGTTATGTCTCTCACAGCTTAGTAAATTACCAAAAATAAAATTATGAAAATGGCTGATATTTGGCTTTCCGTCTTCAGTTTTGTATGTAAGCAGTTAGCAATTCTGTGCCATACTAGACACAGCAGGGAGGATATCTTCTGATCCAAGCCCAGGGAAGTGCTCAGGCCATGGGCTGGAAAAGCAGGTAGCAGGCAAAGATGTGTACTCATCTCCAATGGAGGTCTCACTTCCATTTGCATGACTACAACTATACATTAACACCTGGACCTTATTCCTTTCCAGGCTTTGTAGCTGGAAAAGCTTTAATCACAAGCACACAAGCCCTTGGTGATAGTTCCTTTTCATTAAATACTAATTCTCTCTTCATTCTCGTCTAGTCAACCACAAAAAAAATCTTAATACGTAAGGTATACTGGTTGTTCTTAAATGAATTTTCATAACCTCAGATTTTTAAAGCATTTGCAATACATTGAGTAGTGATATTTTCCCATCTTCCCCTTCTTCATGGGCTATCATAATATCAAGTAAATGGATGATGTTTTCATTATAATATATTGATACTTTCAGTAATGCAAGACTAAATAAATATTATTTGCTTTAACTTAGAACAAGTACATTATATAGAATCTGTATAATTATTGTAGGTCACAGGAAAACAGAATTGTCCCCACACTTATCACTGTAGATGTTAGCTAGAAATGAAAATAAAACTATATCTTGGTTTCTCTGTACTTCCTTAATTCCCATTCTTTCTCCATCATTAAGTGTTTTGTATTCTGCTTTCTGTTTGCTTGACCTGTCATAATGAATATTATCATTTTCCTCATTCCTTTAAGGAAAAAGAAATTCCTAATACTTTTTTGTACATAAAAATATAGTTCTTTCCTTTTTACATTTCCTTTGACCCTTTGTTCTGCACCTTGAAAGCAGAGATCTGAGATAAGAGAAGTTGGAAAAATGAAAGAAGGAATATATATATATATATATATATATATATATATATATATGCATAATAAGCATAAGAAATTTACGTCAACAAGCCAAAATTTTGATGAAAAAGCTTCTAGAAAACAAATGAACGCAAATTGGGACAGAATCTATCTGACAGAAGCAGGACGCTCAGTGTGGAGCAGAGGTAGGAGGGAAATATGTGCATCAAGCAAACAGGTTAGTTAGATGGGTCATATCCAAGTGACCTGCAAGACTTCTGCAATTCTGTATCTTTGAGAATGGCCTATACACAAAAATGTGTTCCATTCTACTAGATTTTTCTCTCTTAGATACCAGTTTTGGAATGGATCCAGTCTCGGAAAGCAGTCACTCTAGTATAAACACCAGGCTTGTTAGGTTGTCCACATTCATCTCCCCAGCTCACTATTCCAGCAAGATACCAGATATCTCTAGCATCTGGACTAACCAGTGGTCCTCCAGAGTCACCCTACAGGAGAAGAGAGAGGTTGGTAACTAATAATTCAGTTCATTATGGAAGTTTTTGTTATTTTTCTAATTTGAATTTAATGAAAGGGAAGTTTTCAAAAATCAGTGTGCTCAGATGCAGAAGTGATACCCTGTGTCAGTAATTCACATAAGGGAGGAGATCCACTACTTGAAGCATTAGCTTAGATTCAGAGGTGGGTACACTGAGATTAAAGGAGCCATCTCTTTGGAGAAGAGTACTCTTATCTGGTACATCTGAGACTATAATTCCTCATATTCTTTATCAGTGTAACATAGCTCCCAAAAGAAGGGTGGAGAGTCTATTACTGATAAAAAGGACAGACACTAGAGTCAGACACCTGGGTTTAAATCTCAAGTCTGGCTCTTCCAGCCGGCTAAGACCTTTAATTTATATATTTGTAATGCTCCTAATAATACTTACCTCTGATGATAATTTTGAAGATTAGATAAAACAGTAAATATAAAGTGCTTAGCATAGAGCCTGGCATAAAATAGAACTTAGTAAATACATATTTAAAACCACAAATTCCGATTGTTTATGCCTTGTGAACTCCCGAGGGCTGTTTCTTTATATAGCTCAGAAAAACAAGGTACAGGCTGATCTTGCCTCAGAATCATGGGGTCTTTAGTACTGACCACCCATTAGGTGTTCAGCACTCTATGGAGCTCTGAATTAACATATTATCTAATTCACTCATGTTAATTCTGGCAACAAAACATGGAGCAAGATTTCATTTTCTCCATATTAACAATGAGGAAATCAAAACTTGGAGAAATTAAGTAATTTGCCTGATGGCACATGTATTCAGTAGCAGAATTGAATTTGAATCCAGAGTGCTCTAACTCAGACATTTGGCTTTTCCCCTCTGCATTATACTAACTTCTTTGTGCATTTTCTTTTGTTCATGTAAACATGTTAACTAATGCTAATAGTAACTGAATTTGGAATAACGTGTTTGTAATTTTTAAATCAATTCACCAATAAGTGTTGATGTATAGCCTCGTAGGTGGTAGGAGATACAAAAAGAGTGTAAGTACAGGTAGCATCCAAATAAATCATTTTGATAATTAAAACCCAAGCCTATATGAAGGCAGAGCAGATTAGGATGCAGAAATAGACATTACAGAGACAACAAAATTTAAATCTGCTTAAGAGACAGGAAAAAATGAGTCTGAGAATAAAGTAATTAATGGAAAAATCAGAATAGCTAACAGATTACAAGATGCATCAGGTGATGTCCACCAGCAATTATCAAAAACGGAAAGATAGTCTGTCCTACTGAAACTAATTAGTTCACACATTATCAGGGAATTATGTCATTATAAGATGGAAGTTGTGATGGTTTATATGTGTTTTGTCTTAGGCATGAATGCCAGAACAATGGTAGTAAAATTATGCCATTCAGAAAAAGAGAAAAAAAGCTCTCAACTGAGCTGTTGCACAGGTAGAAGTCTTTGGGGCTCTATTTTTAAAAAATATTTTAAAGGTGTCTGTGCCCTATCCGGAAGCGATGGACAAATTCCTAGAAACATATAAACTACCAAAACTGAAACAGGAAGAAATAGAAAATTTGAGCAGACCCATAACCAGTAAGGAAATTGAATTAGTAATCAAAAATCTGCGAAAAAATAAGAGTCCAGGGCCAGATGGCTTTCCAAGGGAATTCTACCAAATATTTAAAGAAGAGTTAACACCTATTCTCTTGAAGCTGTTCCAAAAAATAGAAATGGAAGGAAAACTTCCAAACTCTTTCTATGAAGCCAGCATTACCTTGATTCTAAAACCAGACAAAGGCCCTACTAAAAAGGAGAACCATAGACCAATTATTCTGATGAACATGGATGCAAAAATCCTCAAAAAGATATTAGCCAACCAGATCCAACAATACATTTAAAAAATTATTCACCACGACCAAGTGGGATTTATACCTGGGATGCAGGGCCAGTTCAATACCTGCAAAACAATCAATGTGATTCATCACATCAATAAAAGAAAGGACAAGAACCACATGATGCTCTCAATAGATCCAGAGAAAGCATTGAACAAAATACAGCATCCTTTCTTGATAGAAACCTCAAGAAAGTAGGGATAGAAGGATCATACCTCGAAATCATAAAAGCCATATATGAAAGACCCAACGCTAATATCGTTATCAATGGGGAAAAACTGAGAGCTTTCCCCCTAAGGTCAGAAACAAGACAGGGATGTCCACTCTCACCACTGTTATTCAAGATACTACTGGAAGTCTTAGACTCAGCAATAAGACAACACAAAGAAATAAAAGGCATCCAAATCGGCCAGGAGGAGGTCAACCTTTCACTCTTTGCAGATGACATGATACTCTATATGGAAAACCCAAAAAATTCCACCAAAAAAACTGCTGGAACCAATCAATGAATTCAGCAAAATCACAGGATATAAAATCAATGCACAGAAATCCATTGTTTTCCTATATACCAACAATGAAGCAACAGAAAGAGAAATCAAGGATCGGTCCCATTTACAATTGCACCAAAAACTGTAAAATACCTAGGATTAAATCTAACCAAAGAGGTGAAAAATCTATACACTGAAATTTATAGAAAGCTGATGAAAGAAATTGAAGAAGACATAAAAAAATGGAAAAATATTCCATGCTCCTGCGTAGGAGAACAAATACTATTTAAATGTTGATACAACCCAAAGCAATCTACATATTCAATGCAATACTTATCAAAATAACTCAAGCATTCAGAGCTAGAACAAACAATCCTAAAATTTGTATGGAACTAGAAAAGACCCTGAATAGCCAAAGCAATCTTGAAAAAGAAAACCAAAGCAGGAGGCATCACAATCCCAGACTTCAAGCTGTATTACAAAGCTGTAATCATCAAGAGAGTATGGTACTGGCACAAAAACAGACACTCAGATCAATGGAACAGAATAGAGAACCCAGAAATGGAACCACAAACGTATGGCCAACTAATATTTGACAAAGAAGGAAAGAATATCCAGTGGAATAAAGACAGTCTCTTCAGCAAGTGGTGCTGGGGAAAC
Source organism: Panthera leo (assembly GCF_018350215.1). Classification (NCBI taxonomy): domain Eukaryota; kingdom Metazoa; phylum Chordata; class Mammalia; order Carnivora; family Felidae; genus Panthera; species Panthera leo. The sequence continues at coordinate 149,125,901 of NC_056682.1, read as the reverse complement.
TGGACAGTGACATGCAGAAAAATGAACCTGGGCCACTTTCTTACACCATACACAAAAATAAACTCAAAATGGATGAAAGACCTCAATGTAAGACAGGAAGCCATCAAAATCCTCGAGGAGAAAGCAGGCAAAAACCTCTTTGACCTTGGCCCGCAGCAACTTCTTCCTCAACATGTCTCCGGAGGCAAGGGAAACAAAAGCAAAAATGAACTACTGGGACCTCATCAAAATAAAAACCTTCTGCACAGCGAAGGAAACAATCAACAAAACTAAAAGGTAACTGACAGAATGGGAGATGATATTTGCAAAAGACATATCAGATAAAGATATGTAGACATATCAGATAAAGGCATAGATCCAAATCTATAAAGAACTTCTCAAACTCAACACCCAAAAAATAAATAACCCAGTGAAGAAATGGGCAAAAGACATGAATAGACACTTCTCCAAAGAAGACATCCAGATGGCCAACCGACACATGAAAAAATGCTCCACATCACTCATCATCAGGGAAATACAAATCAAAACCACATGGAGATATACCACCTTACAACTGTCAGAATGGCTAACATCAACAACTCAGGCAACAACAGATGGTGGGGATACAGAGAAAGAGGATCTCTTTGGCACTGCTGGTGGGAATGCAAACTGGTGCAGCCACTCTGGTAAACAGTATGGAGTTTCCTTAAAAAACTAAAAATAAAATAAATAAAATAAAATAAAAACTAAAAATAGAACTACTCTATGACCCAGCAATTGCACTACTAGGTATTTATCCAAGGGATACAGGAATGCTGTTTGAAGGGGCCCATGCACACCAATGTTTATAGCAGCACTATCAACAATAGCCAAAGTATAGAAAGAGCCCAAATATCCATGAATGGATGAATGGATAAAGAAGATATGGTATATATATATATATATATATATATATATATATATATATATATACATACACAGTGGAGTATTACTCAGCAATAAAAAAAATGAAATCTTGCCATTTGCAACTATTTGGATGGAACTAGAGGGTATTATGCTAAGCGAAATTAGTCAGTCAAAGACAAATATATGACTTCAGTCATACGAGGAATTTAAGATACAAAACAGATGAACATAGAGTAAGGAAAGCAAAACTAATATAAAAACAGGGAGGAGGACAAAACATAAGAGATTCTTAAATATAAAGAACAAACAGAGGGTTGCTGGAGGGATTGGGAGGGGGGTGCTAAATGGGTAAGGGGCATTAAGGAATCTACTCCTGAAATCATTGTTGCACTATATGCTAACTAACTTGGATGTAAATTTATAAATACATAAATAAATAAATAAATAAATAAATAAATAAATAAACAAATATCAAAGGGATACATGTTCCCCTAATAGCAGCATTATCTATAACAGCCAAGTTATGGAACAACCCAAATGTCCTTTGACTGATGAATGGATAAAGAAGATGTAGTGTATATATATATACATATATATATATATATACACACATATATACACATAGTGTGTGTGTGTATATATATATACACATACATATATACATATTATATACATATAATATACATAGGTTATATATATAATGTATATATAATGGAATATTACTCGGTCATAAAAAGAATGAAATCTTGCCGTTTATAATGACTTGGATGGAGCTAGAGAGTATTATGCTAAGTAAAATAAATTGGAGAAAGATAAATACCATATGATTTCACTCAGATGTGGAGTTTAAGAAACAAAGCAAACAAAACAAAACACTCACACTCTGTCTGTCTCCCTCTCTCAAAAATAAACATTAAAAAATTTAAAACAAAACAAAACAAATGAGCAGAGGGAAAAAAAGAGACAGGGAAGCAAACCAAGAAGCAGACTCTTAACTGTAGAGAACAAACTGATGGTTACCAGAAGGGAGGTGGGGGGGTTGGTTAAATAGGTGATGGGGACTAAGGAGTTCACTTGTAGTGATGAGCACCAGGCATGATATGGAACTGTTGAATCACTATATTCTACACTGGAAACTAAAATTGCACTGTATGCTAACCAACTGGAATTTAAATGAAAAAAGATAAAAAAAAGAAAGTGATAGAGAAGTAAGTGTTACTATAAAGGAGATCTTTGTGGTGATGGAATATCTCTCAGCTGGAGTGATGGTTACACAAACATACAACACAGGTAAAAAAATATGTCATAGAACTAGAAGCACACATTGCACCAATGTCAATTTCCTAGATTCTATATTGTATTATAGGATGTGAGATGCAATGTTTGGGGAAAACGAGGTGAAGAATACATGAGACCCCTCTGTAAACCTTCTGCAAATTATAATGATTTCAAAATAAAAGATGAACAAAAAATTACACAGCATACTTCTGGTCAAACCACGTACCTGGCATGCATCTCTTTTTCCTTTCAAGGAGCCAGCACATAACATTCTAGGAGTTATGGCACCATTGTAAGATTGGGGTTCGTTACAGGTTTTAGTGTCTATGAGATCCACCTGTACTTGCCGAAGATGATTTTGACCACTACCTAAAGACAAAAAAATTCTTTATATGTGTAGATATACATATATTCTATAAACCTTGAGAAAATCTTTCATAATTGTTGGATAAGATGGCAATTTAGGATATGTATTTTTTCAGGTACAGTAATATTTGGGAAAAGAATGATTTCCTTACTACTTTAAATGAAAAGTTAGATACTTATGAGAGAGCATCATGTTGTTTAAGTGACTTCTGTTCCATTGTGAAACTTAGAATGTAATTTCAGTAGGGAGAATGGTGGCTATACGATTCTCTCATCTTCACAATTGAGTATATTAGTGATTCCTAATCTCCTATGCAGTTAAATCCCTAGTAAAAACTTCAGACATATTCACTATTTCAGACACCTTACCAAGCACCATGACTACAGTAGTAGTGAGGCACTTGATAGTAACCTAAAGCAATGAAGGAATCTTTGTGTCTTATAAAAGACCTAATTTACAAACAGGGCCTGACTTACCCAGGTCCACAGGACCAATGCACCAGCATATTTTGGCATCATGACATTCCATTCTTTAAAAGGCTTAGAATACCAAACTGGGCTACTATGGTTTGATTTCTCTTCAGATGCTCACCATCATTTTCTAGTGCTCCAAATCCTGTCACAAACATCTCATCCCCTGGTAGGAACTCATGAGATGCATCAGGAAGACAAATCCTATGTACTGCATTTGTGTAGTGGACCGGGCTAGAAAGCTCTGCAACTGAAATATCATAGTCATGTGATGGATACTTGTATTTTTCATGGACAAATATCCTTCGAAGGCCTTGCTTCATCTTTGGAGTCTTTATTGTTACTCCAAAGGAAGCAGTCCATCTGGTTGGGTCCTTATACCTGAGGAAAAAAATATGAACAGCAAATTCCACTTTATTATGCTACCAATGTAAGGACTTATATTACACATTTTAGGCTGCTGGTGTCAACATACGTTTTCTTTTTAAAATTACAGTTTCTGGGGCTCCTGGGTGGCTCAGTCGGTTAAGCGTCTGACTTCGGCTCAGGTCATGATCTCGTGGCTCATGGGTTCACGTCCCACGTCAGGCTCTGTGCTGACAGTTCAGAGCCTGGAGCCTGCTTTGGATTCTGTGTCTCCCTCTCTCTCTCTCTCTGCCATTCCCCTGTTTGCTCTCTCTCTCTCTCTCTCTCTCTCTCTCTCTCTCTCTCTCTCAAAATTAAGTAAAAACCTTTAAAAAAAATAAAAATAAAATTACACTTTCTATGTATAAAAATAAACTCTTTCCAATCTGAGAATCTGGCTCAGGAGTAAGGTGAGGTGGAAATGCCACAGTGGTGTGGTTTTTAGGAAATACATGCCACTCTGCACTGAATCGCTTACTCCAGATCCTAGAGCCTTTTGACATTTCTAGGAATCAGTGACTCCAGGAGACATACAGAAAGCATATTTTGTACAGATGCAGGAACAAATGTATTCTATGTACCATGCTCCCTACTCACAAACATACACATTTATCTGAAAACTGAAAAGGCTACACATAAATTTAACAAAACATTACTGTCCTATATACATAGGCATTTTGCATTAGGTTGAAAGGTCTTCATTCCTTGGAATACTTCAGTTGTATAATTTGTTACTACCAAATGTCTTCATATTTAATTATTTCTTGCCATGTAGAATTTCTCCTTTGAGGTCAAATCTGCAATCCACCCAGCCCCCATTCCTGATAGATACACAGCAGAGAGATAAGGCTCTTTGACATCAGGCTCAATCAGGCTCTGTGCTGGCGGCTGGAAGCCTGGAGCCTGTTTCAGATTCTGTGTCTCCCTCTCTCCCTCCCCCTCCCTCGCTCGCACTCGGTCTCTATCTCTCTCAAAAATAAATAAACATTACAGAAAAAAAAAAAAAAAAAACTCATCTCTTTCAAACTTCGCAAGGTATTTCCTTCCTGCCAAGCCCGAGTGCACGAGTGCACTTTGCTTACCCCAGTCATTCACAAGTTTCAAGACTTACGTTCTAAAGCAGTGAGCGGCACTCACAAGCCACGTGCTATTAATTAAAGTTGCTCCACAGCGATGCATCCCATCCCACTGCAGGCTAGCTTGCCAAGGCCATTCTCCCTCCTCTACAGGTGTCCCACCAACGATCCTGAGACTCTGTCTTGCAGTTTTATTCCTTCGTGTCCCACAGCCTGCCAAAGAGAGACAATGCCTTACTTAGCAGTTGCTTCTAAGTATCAAATTGCGTTACTATCTCAATGTTTTTCATACTTTGTGCTCCAATAGTACCAAACATTTTCTCTTGTCCTTACTTTTCCTTAAACTATAGTGGTTCATTAATTTAACATCTTTTCATCTTGTAGGATTAAGTCATTCATTACCTCCTCTAAGATGCCTTCTCTAACAATTCCTCTGCCCCCAAACTGGATTAGTTATGGCTTTTTTCATACTTCTATCATCATCATCATCATTTCTCCCTCTCTCTCTGTGTATATACATATATATGTATATATGTCTGTTTATATATACATGTATATATGCTAGTAGAGTTACCAGTACTAATTATATATAATTATATATCATATATACACTAATTATATATATTATTTACATATAAGCATTGTTTATAACAGGGTTTATTATATGTGCTAATTATACATATACATATATAATATTATATATGTGTATATATATTGTTTGTAACAGGGTTTCTCAGCCTTGGCTCTATTGACATTTTTGAGATGCATAATTCTTCACTGTATCCTGTATATGATCCTGTATATGATCGAATGTTCAGAAGAATCCTTGGCCTATACATATTAGATGCCAGTAGCATCCCCCCCACAACCATGATAACCAAAGTCACAGTGGGTCATGATCCCATGGGGGTCAAAATTTCTCTTGCTTGAGACCCATTGCTTCAGAAGTATGTGTTCATACATTAATCTCATACATCTAGTCTCACTAGAGTAAAAGCTGCTTTACACAGGTATTATATCTCATCCATTTTATATTTCTATTGCTTAATACATCACTAGCACAATAAATATCAGTGGCAAGAATACATGCCATTTACGTAACAGGATTATTCTTTGGTCTCATGTTTAATCAAGCTCATGAATTAACTGATATTCTAAGCTGGTGAGTAGCACATTTCCTTCCATCATTTAAGAAAAATATATTATGTACTAACTCCATAATTATCAAATGTATCCTCTAAATCATGGTGGAGTAATCTGCTGTAGGTGAAGGGAAATACTAGGCCTAGAGTCAGTACTTTTAAAATATAGGTAGGAGTGCCTGGGTGGCTCAGTCAGTTAAGCGTCCAACTCTGGATTTCAGCTCAGGTCACAATCTCACAATTTGAGAGTTCAACCCCACGTCTGGCTCTGCGCTGACAGCATGGAGCCTGCTTGGGATTCTCTCTCTCTCTCTCTCTCTCTCTCTCTCTCCCTCCCTCCCTCCCTCCCTCTTTGCCCCTCCTCTGCTCATGCTCTCTCTCTCCCTCAAAATAAATAAAGTTAAAAAAATAATAAATAAAATATGGGTAAAGATACTATCTGAGCCTTCAATAATTTTATCAATATATACCCAACCCCATAGTTGCCTGATATTTCCATAGTATGGGATTAACAATCATCATGAAGGGGCACCTGGGTGGCTCAGTCAGTTGGGCATCCGATTTCGGCTCAGGTCATGATCTCAAAGTCCATGGGTTCGAGCCCCACATTGGGCTCTGTGCTGACAGCTCAGATCCTGGAGCCTGCTTCAGATTCTGTCTCCCCCTCTCTCTGCCCCTCCCATGCTCATGCTCTGTCTCTCTCTGTCTCTCAATAATAAATAAACGTTAAAAATTTTTTTAAAAATCATCATTAAGATTTTGTTTAGAGTAACAATGAGCTTCTGCCTATAGCTGAAAAATGCCAACATGCCGTTTACTTTTATATAATCTTTAGAAAATGTTTGTAAGAGTATTATAGATATCTGCAGCCAGAACACTGAGTCTTTTTTCCCTTCTTTAACAAGTGTACAACTCATTTCCACTATACCTGTGCCACAGAAACCCATATATCCACTCCAAAGTTCTCCCAATTTTTTTCATTATTTAGTAATCAAATGTGCTTCAAACAATAAGATAAAGCACCATGAGCTGTGCACAGATCAATCAGACTTTATTCTGACCCTATAATATCACACAAAGTAAGCCTAAATGATCCAGTGTTAACATTCAAGTAATGCAATTTTAATAAATATGTTACACTTACAACTGTTCAGAAAGTTGTCTGTTTCTGTCTTGTTGATTTCTGAAATACACAGAAATGGTGAATAGAACAGGGCCAGCACATCAGGATTTCATAATGCCTCTGAGTACTTTAAATAGGAAAGGCTGGTTAATTCTGTTATAAGACAGAACCTCTAGATTGTAAAAAAAAAAAAAAAAAAAAAAAGCAACACAGTTATTTTATCATATGTAGAGCATGTTCATTACCTTGGAGAAAAGGGAGATCTGAACAGCGTTTTTAAACTTTAGTCTGAATAACAGTCACAGAGAGAGCATCTTTATACTGTCAGTTCCTGTTCCTCTTCCCAGTAATTCTGATTCAGTAGTTTTATGATGAAACCCAGGAATCTGAGTTTCATACCACAAATAAGATGCAGTATTTCCCCCTTTTGTGGAAATACTTTTCTAAACCATGGTATTGATTCCCTAAATGCAATGATATTTTTACTGACCATTATTTCAGATTTTTTCCCCACTAAACTCACAGGCATAGTCCCATTTGTATAACATTTTAAAAAAAAATTTTTTTAACGTTTATTCATTTTTGAGACAGAGAGAAACAGAGCATGAACAGGGGAGGAACAGAGAGAGAGGGAGACACAGAATCTGGAACAGGCTCCAGGCTCTGAGCTGTCAGCACAGAGCCGGACGCGGGGCTCGAACTCAGGGACCATGAGATCATGACCTGAGCCGAAGTCGGACGCTTAACCGACCAAGCCACCCAGGCGCCCCTGTATAACATTTTTGAATGGCAGGTCCATAAATCCATCCTCACTCTCACTTAAAAAGAATGTTATCTCTCTAATTTTTCTTTCTGCTGAAATTTGCAAAGACAATTTGCCCTCTTTTCAACTTTAGCGCATGGCTCCTTAGCTTATTTATTTCTCAACAATCAGGCTCTAACCCTATGCAAGCATTAAGCCAACCAACAGATACATAAAACTCCACACAGTTAAATGTCCTGATTCAGTAGATTTCCAATGACCAAAACTATTCTCTTTGAACATGGCAGAATCAGTGTTCTAAATACAAAAATGTTAATGTTAATTTTTCTTTTAGTCTTTAATAGTATTTATATGCCAGGAACCTATGTTCTAGAAAGCTTCTTTCTGACTTTCTCCATTCTGGCTATTTTGGGGGGAAATGGCTCAAATAAAGAAGTGACTATTTATTCTCTGTAGATATTAAATATCATCACCTCTTATCTCCTTGTTTCAAATAACCTGTTCTTCTCTAGCTCACACTTTTCCTAGAGAAAGTTCTGGCTTTGCTCTTGATACTACTTAAAGGGCCATCTTAATGGATGTGTATCTACATTGGGCTATGCACTCAGCATGACTGTGCATTTGGTTTAATGCTCACTGTCTTGAAATTCTTAATATTTTATATTTTATAATTTGTGCTTTAAAAGTGAAGTCTGGGGGAGCCTGGGTGGCTTAGGCAGTTAAGTCTCCAACTCTTGGTTTTGGCCCAGGTTATGAAGTCACCCTTTGTGAGATACAGCCCCGCACTGGGCTCTGCACTGACAGCACACAGCCTGCTTGGGATTCTCTCTCTCTCCCTCTCTCTGCCCCTCCCTCATCTCTCAAAATAAATGAATAAACTTAAAAATAAAAATAAATAAAAGTGAAGTCTGAAGAGCAATGGGGTATGACATGCACAGAGGAGATAACACACAATATATGTGTCCATGGGCTCCTGGCGCCCATTTGCATATATCATTTGTGATACCCAATGAACTCAGAATTCCAGTGGATCCACAACGTTCAGCACACTCAAAGTGAGTACAAAATAAGTGTGTGATGCTTACCATTAAGGAACCAGGACGCAGTGACAGTCCAGGAGACCATGTTTTCTGTTTGAAGCAGGACTTGCTCAGAACACAGAAAGAAAGCAATAGCATTCTACTAGACACAAACCACCCAAGGGCCCTATTATATCCTTTCTTGCTCCCATTACTTTTTTATATTAGCCAACAGCTTCTGCTGAAAATAATGACATACAAGGACTTTTCAGGTCTTTCTTACTTAAGCCGAAGGTAGAGAACATTGGTAAAATGTGCACATATCAACAAGGGGAAAAAAAAAACTGTGAAGCTAGTCTTGTATAGTTTTTCTATCGATCTGATTAGAGCCAAATTCATGCATGTGTGAAATACTGTTGTATAATTTTCATAGTTCCACATACTTAAATGCTTTTACATTTGCATTTGAAATTGATATTTTACAACATGAAGAGGAACAATACATCTCATGCTAGTAATTTAAAATTTTAATTTTTTCACATAGAATGCCATTAATTAGCAAATAAAAATACCATGACGAGTCAAGAGAGACTGTAGAAGAAAGAAATCTTATATATTAATACTCTTAGTGGTAAGTTTTTGTTGCTTTTTGAAAAGAGTCCAGCATTTTGCACTAGGCCTCATAAATTATGTAGCTGGTCCTAACTACCCAAGTCTTTCTTCCTAAGCAAACAGGGTAGGTGACCATTAGGTCATGCTGCTAGTTAGGTCTATCAGCTTTTATGTTAGCACATTATGTTCATACTTTCTACTTGTTCCCTCTTCTCTATTTTCTAGTGCTGTTCAATACTGTGTCCACTAGCCACATGTGCCTAGTAGCTCTTGAAATGTGGCTAGTCTAAACCGAAATGTGCTATAAATAACAAAATATACACTAGATTTCAAAGCCTTAGTACAAAAAAAAAGAATATAAAATATCTCATGAATAATTTTCTATTGACTACTTGTTGAAATAATAATACTTTGATATAGTGGGTTAAATATCAAACTATTTAAATGAAGCTCACATGTTTACTATTGCTTTTTTAATGTGGATACTAGAAAATTTAAGATCATAGGGTTGGCCCACATGGTATTTCTATGACTAGCATTGTTCTATAGCACACAACTCTTAACCAAACATTTATTTCCACTGAGGATCTCCTATATTTCTTCCTTTCTGGTAATGAGGACATACTCCTGCTTATTTCGTTCCCCTATCCTCCACACAAAAAGCTCAGACTTTTTAAATTAGTTGTAAAATATATAAAAATAAGTATAAATAAATTATAAATTTTTCATTGGTAAATGGTCTAAGGAAAGAAGCTATAACAAGGTATATCAATGCAACTTGAAGGCAAATGTGTGAATGGCATGAACCTTTCCATACATCATACACTCAGAACATAAAGTGGAAGCAACAAGAAGAAGAATGTACAAAACCACTTTCTCCATGTATAATTGGATGCTAGAGCTGAGGTGTAAGTCCCAATACAGAGAAAGAACACAGACCTGGGGTTAATGAGAGATGTGCATAGGAGACATAAGTTTAGGGTAGTATTAAAATTAAAATACTTTATTAGGACCAATTTAGTCCCAAATAAATGTTCTATTGATGGCAAGACTCCATAATTAAAGGATATCCAAAACAATTTTTAAAAGTCAGTGCCTAAGAGGGCACTTGTTGGGATGAGCACTGGGTATTATATTTAAGTGATTAATCACTAAATTCTATTCCTGAAATCATATGTTACCTAACTTGGATTTTAAATAAATAAATACATAAATAAATAAATAAATAAATAAATAAAATCAGTGCCTAAGACCAAAACTAACATGGAGCTGTTCTATGTAAGAAAATTAAACTAAATAACAGAAAGAAACTTACTTTTAATTTCAACTGATTCAGGATCTAATTTAGGGGGTCCTACAGCATCATGCAGCTTTTCAGTTAGAACACGTTGAATAATTTTATTGATGGCTTCAGGATCCTCAGTAGAGCGAAATCTAAAAATCAGCAGCATATGAGCCAACACTCCATGTTCCTCTGGACTGTGGATCAAAAAGAAAAACAGAAAAAAATGGTTTTAAAGATAAAGTTCAAAATTAGATTTGTGGTAATATCACAATCTATTTTTTTCTTTATCATCCATTTGAAACACACACACAAAACAAATCCATAATGTAATTTAAAAGATCCAATTTGTTTCATTCTATATTCCTATTGTTTTCCACATATAAAACTTCCAACTTAGCCTCCCTGATAGTAAGATAGTATGCTCATGGTGTCCCTTAACACCAAAATATCTAGTTATTAATATAAAAAGATACCCTCTTGTCAACCATTTAATACTATTAAATATACCATATGATCAATGTGAAATCAACTCTGGGTTTGGCCTCCAGGTTTAATTCCCAGTGGCTTAAATCCAGTGAAATCTCCTAAGCAACATCATGCTTTCCTAAACAACTTCTAATCCTAGGGATATTAGAAAGCTTGACCAAATTGTTGTTACTTCATGTGATTATATTTTCAAGATAAAGCATTAATTAGCCTTAGTGTTGTTTGGATGAATTACTTCTTGGAATCATCCTTGACTTCTCTTTCTCATTTTCTGTCAGCTACTCTACCTCCTTTTTTTTCATATATAATCAGTTCTCAAAGAATTTTACTCCCCACTATACAGTGTATTGACTTCTCATATAAACTGTAAATGGGAATGTAAATTAGAACCTTATTTTTAGAGGTCAGTTTTGTTTATCAATTATACATTTGATGATCCATTTCTCTGATACAGCACTCCCTTCAAATAAACTTTTGTGTGTGCAAAGAGATTTATACAAATGTTTATCATAACCTTGTTTTTAAATCAGAAAAAAATATGTAACAACCCAAGTGTCCATCACAAGGGCATTGGCTAAATCAACCCTGACACATACTTGTAGTGAAATACCACACAACCAATTGTTAAGAAGCTATGTTACTTCTGCAAATGGAACTATTAGAGAGGGAGTTTTTGCCTTCTATTTTATGTGATATTGTGTTATTTGAATTTTATATATTTTATATTGTTTTTGTAATCTGAAAAAACAAATAGGACTGTAATGAGAATACTGTTATGTATCTCACCCCTTTCACTGACTCAGCAACACCGTACAACAATTATTCTTTATTCCTTCTCTTAAACTATTCCTATACTGGTTGACTAATAGAAACAAAAACAAACAAAACTATCTCTCTTCTTCATTGGCATATCCAGTTAATTCTTTCTGGTCATATTACTTGGTCTCTCAGGAGTATTTGTCAATGCTGACCATTCCATGCTTGAAACTTTTTGTCTTTTGTATCAGTGGTGCCTTTCTCATGATATCTCTTTTTTCTTTCTCCTTCCCTATTTCCTTGGCTCCTATTTTTTCCCCATCTCCTTACGTATTATTTTCTTCAGGCTTTCTTCATCATCATTTTTTTCCTTGCATTACCCTTTTTCTGAAAAATTCTGTTTACATCCACACTCTCTAGTACTTTGAGAATGAGCAAAGGCATATCTTCAACTCAGCTCCCTTTTCCTCCCCCGAGTGAGACTCGTATTTCAGGCTCATGTCCCCTAGTATCTCAGCTTAAAATCTGTAAGACTAACTTCATCTTTTGTACAAACTTGCATTTCTTCCCACTGATAGTAGAAAAAATACTAATGAGTAAGAAGGTTACTAAGATGAAGAGGTAAACAAATTGGAAAGTGATTTGGAAGGTAGAACTGGAAGAACATGGTTATTCATAAAATGTGAGGGGCCCAGGAAATGGAGGAGAGTAGGATGATGTCCAGGTTTCCCATTAGTGTCAGTGGGTTTCACCTGAGTTAGAGAATTTTCTGTGGAACCTATATGTGGAGATGTGCATGGGCAGGCAGATAGCTCTAGAAATCAGAAAAACAGTTTAGATTGGAAATAGAAATTTGAATTTCGATAGTATGAAGTCATGTGGGTGCATGAAGTCCCCTTGAGAGAGTGAAAATTTAAGGATTGGAGAAGTAGATACAGATCAAGGAAGAATAGTATTTCAAATCCCAGGGAATACAGACTTCTCAGAAGAAAGTGGTCAAAGTAACACCTCATTTAGAGATGTTTAGACATTTAGAGATGTCAGCTAAATGATAGACTGAGAGGTAACTTGCAGTTTTTGTCATTGAAATGATACTGGAAACAGCTCTCATTCTATTTTTTAAAAATACAAATAATTTTTATTAAGACAATATATTATTTAAGATACTTATATAGTATTTTGCTTAAAATGTTGTGCTATGAACTTCTATTTATTGATGGTAGATGATCAGATCTGGAATTTTCTTAAATAAATATTTGGAGCAGAAAGAGACAGAGATGAAAAAAGTAAACAAAATTCATAAAGAGGAGAATGAAGAGGGTAAGACAAACCTCATCTACTATGCTATTTTATAGAGGGAACAATTGGTTATTAAACTAAGGAATATGGCTTAGGTACCTATTTTTGTAATTAGATTCCCAAAGAACAATTCAATAATATAGCCACCAATAATACTCGTCCCTTACCTCACCTTGCAAATGCTTTCTTATGGATTTAGAGAATGAGTAAAGCAAATTATAATCCATGCCTTAGAACAGTTGTCAAATGAATATTGGTTTAATTGAGTTATATCATATCATTAATATTTCCAATAGTATTTATTACTAGCCAAGTTAACAGCTTTAGTTTTAAATTATATTCAGAAGTCAGCATTTTAGATTTACATACCTGAACCTGATAATGTGAGGCTTGACAAACTCTCCCCTCAATGGAGATTTATGAAATGCATTTTTTACCTGTTCCAAAAATATTCAACATACATCAGCAAGAATAATTTTCTACAAGTCAATTTAAAGCTCTATGGAAAATTTAAAAACAAAACAAAGCAAAACAAGAAACATTAATCAACATTTCACAATTCACTCAACTTGAAGAATCTCAAAGAATCTTTTCTGGTATGCTACTCAGTGATTCCAACTGAACTCTGCCTTAGGAGTTATCTGGGAACCACAGTAGTTGGCCAAGAATGACATCTGCTGTGTACACTCAGAAAGAGACTAAAAAGGAATAAACACAGTTTTATGAAAAGAAAGAGTAAATATTCATACCCTGAGATACAGACTTCTACTGTAGGTAAACAAAGGAAATTGAATAGTTCCGCCAACTGATGGTTGGATCATAGATGTGGGTGTATGACAGTGTCATGTGGTTCTTAAACCTTGTGAAGAAGTTACCAAATATCCTGGCATTATCTGCACCCACTTCAGTACTCAAAATGCTCTTAGAAAGGCCCATGTGAACTAGGATACTTAGCCTAATATGTTCTGTAAGGTTTACTTTAATAAGATACCAGAATGTATCTTGTGGAGATATTTCTTACTACTATAATTAAGAATTCTATCCAACTTGGAGCTCCTGGGTGGCTCAGTCGGTTAAGCGTCTGACTTCATCTCAGGTCATGATCTCATGGTCTGTGAGTTTGAGCCCCGCGTGGGGCTATGTGCTGACTGCTCAGAGTCTGGAGCTTGCTTCCAATTCTATGTCTCCCTCTCCCTCTCTGCCCCTCTCCAGCTCATGCTCTGTCTCTGTCTCTGTCTCTGTCTCTCGGTCTCAAACATAAATAAAAACATTTTTAAAAAAATTTTTTAAAAGAATTCTAGCCAAATTAAAATTTTAAATTAGAAGTCAAGGTAAACATGTCAAGTATTTCTTGGTTTCAAGTGTGTGAACATTAACCAAACACAGTTACTACAAGCTAGTGATTGACTGACAGGAACAATGAGCCTTTTTATTCTTTCATATCTTTTGCTGACTCCTCTTTGTGCCCAAGAGCAGTTACTTCAATTATAAGACAGATCAGCATAGTACAAGTGAGTCCTCTAATGACAACATTCACTTGGATATTTTTATTTAAGGGCTTATATTTAATCAAATAATTTAAAAATTATTATTAATTTTAAGAGTGTTCAAGAGTCCTATCTATATTCCTTCATACGTAAATCATTTTGGATCTTATAAAATTTATTTTAGTGAATGTCACAAAAAACAAGGCAAATAGTTGCATCTTTTTTGACCTTTTTAGTTCCATTTTCTTTTCTTTATTTTATATATATATATATATATATATATATATATATATATAGTCTTAGAAGAGAGTATATTCATATACAGTCTATATATGTGTGTATATATATATATATATATATATATATATAATACAGTTTTAGAAGAGAGTATATTCAGATATTTTCCTGATTTGTTGTTTATAAGTACAAATTCAACCAGGATTTGACCCCCTCCTTACAAATGTATTTAAATCCTCAGGCTTCTAGTCTATTAGGCAGTTTCTATGCACATAACTGCCATTATGTTCTTACTCAGGATATTGGATATGGAAGACAATTTTAAAATTATCTAGTCTAATACCTTAATTTTCACATAAGAAAACTTGTCCAGAATGAAAATTGGTAACAGGTGGTTCTAAAACTAAGTGTCCCAACTTCTAGTTTAGGGTATTTTCCATCACATCATATGCCACAAATTACCTCATACACTGTCAGGAAAAGTCCAAATTATTTTCTAAGTAATCTGATAATGATTCGAATCATCACACAGACTGTTGCTCTCTTGGCCTAAACTGATAATTTTTCCACTTTTTAAAATATTTGATTCATCTCTGAGGATGAATGTTGATGTCTTAAAGGTAGAGATGAGTATCCATGTATTTCCTATAGACTCATATACCAAAAACCAGCCCAAGGTCAGATATTTTTGAATACCAAAATACCATTCAAGTATGTGCCTGAATAGTTTCAGTCTCATGGTCTTTTGCTCAAGGTGTCTTCTATAGGATACAACAGTCATATTTTGGGTCACCCTCACATTCCCAAAATTCCTGGACTCCACTCATCAAGATTGTAGCATTAGCTATGGAAGAGCAAGTAAGAGGGACATAAAGGAAAGTCTACAGTTCACTTGCCTCAGCCCTGCAAGGTGTGCTCTCCAAGTCATGTACTGTCAGTTTGTTTTATATCTTTCAGGCAGGGCTGCTTCCCATTTTTCAAAGATACACAAGATCAGTTGAATGGATGTTTTGGAAGCTAGGTACCAAAACTTATGATATAAAGTGATTGCAAATGCCTAGAAATGGAGAAAAAAGTGCTTACCATTGATTCAATTTTCTGGCTCATTTCAGTGAAATTTTTAGAAGCCTCTTTTCCAAAGTCATCATATAGTTTGTTACTTGTAAATGACAATGTGCTATAGTAATTGTAGGTCTTCCTTTGGTCTATGAGGAGAGAGGGGAAAAAAAACATAATACTTTTAATTAGATGTGTGTAAAGCATCATTATTTCCCTGTTTAGACCAGAAAGAGTGTCCTACCCCAGGTCGTCATCTCCATTATCTTGCCCTGAGCTTCCTGGTTATCTCAGAATAAAAAACAACACTCATCATCATAAGATTTAGAGTGTAAAAGCCATAAGAAATGCTTGGTGATCCTGCGGGCTGATTAGTCATTTGTTACCCATTCCTGAATTAGCCACGAGAGGCAGCAAGTTACACCATCAGAACGTACAAACAAGAATGGACTCAGCAGTCAGAGAAAGATAAACATCATATGATTTCACTCATATGTGGAATTTAAGAAACGAAACAGATAAACAGAGGGGAAGGGAAGGAAAAATAAGATAAAAACAGAGAGGGAGGCAAACCATTTGAGACTTTTAAATACAGAGAACAAACTGAGGGTTGCTACAGGGGTGTTGAGTGGGGGAATGGGCGAAATGGGTGATGGGCATTAAGGAGGGAACTTGTGGGGATGAGAATTGGGTGTTATATATAAGTGATGAATCACTAAATTCTACTCCTGAAACCATCATTACACTATAAGTTAACTTACTTGGATTTAAATTTTTTAAAGAAGTGTCAAAATAAAATGGAGTCAGAAGTTTCCAAAGAGTAAACTTACTTTTATATTCCAGAAGTAGATTTCTTCCAATTCAGGAAACTACATATCAATTCTGGCCACAGGGACCATAGTGTAAGAAAATGTTTTGGGGCTAAAGAAGGAGATAACAGTAGAGATGAAAATGCTTGGAGTTCAGGTAGAGAGCTAGAGCTGCCATCTGACATAACCTTCCAGGGACACTTAATTTCACCTGACTCCCTTCTCACTCCACTTATTTTCTCCCACCAGCCATAAGGAGTGTCCTGTTTCCTTAGCCATTGTCTACACTTTCTTCATCCGGTTTAAGCAGCCCTCATTTTGGGCCTGCTGAAAATTAACGCAGTATTCATCTACCCTTCTATACCTGAAGCAAGCATGGGACCTTAAGAAGATTCATTCATTCAACAAATATTAATTCTTCTATGAAAGACTCTGTGTTGAGTATTAGGAATATAATGGTGATCAAGACAGTTGTGTGTGGTTATTGTAGGAGAATGGAGTGTGCCTCACCCAATCTCAATTTCTTTCCTCTTCTCTCTTGCTTCTCATTCTTTCCCTCTTCACTTGAACCCCAGAGGAAAGGGAAACTAACATTAATTTACTATAATCTCCATGGGAAGGCAGTATGTCCACATTTAACAGGTAAAGACTACAGTCTCAGAAATGTAAGGAAATTGCCCAACTCTAACATGACATAGCCAGAAAAGACAGAACTGGATTTCAAGTCAAGCTCTAATTCTCATAACACAAACTTTCTTTACATACCACTTTTTGGGTGGGAAAAACCAAACCCACTCACTGAAGCTGTATAAGAAGTCTCTCATACGTAAGAGTTTTGGGAAAAAACTACTGGTAAATTTCAAAAGAACATCCGAGCCATCCAGAGGATTTGGTTGGGTAGGCAAGGCTAGGGAATGGCTAAGGAATGGTCAGTGATGCAAAAGATGTTGGATGGCAGCCTGAAATGTTAGGACCTCCTGGAAATGAGCCACCAAAGTGAGGTGCTAGGGAGGTTTTGCCTTGTTCCCTCTTTCCTTACCTCCCTTTCACTGAACGGTCTTGCCCTGAAAGGCCAGAATGACCTGAAATCCAGGAAGTTCCCTGGAAATACACATAATCCCAAAGAAGGTTTTTAACTTACTGAAATACTGAACATTGGGTCTAAATTGGGCATAATAATCCTCATTTCTAACAAGCTCCCATGTAATACTACTGGTGGGGTACCTATCCCCTCACTGAAAAGTAGAGAGAACTGACTTATACATATTATTCTTATTCTGTTTTAAATTATTAGATTGACTTTTTGAAACTGCCATTTGTATAAGCCAAATATGCTCAAATATGACGATTTCATATGTTTCACCCAAATGAACAACTTATCTGTAGTCAATATTTTACTTTGCTGAAGAGATTCAAATAGGTCACTAAGAGTCAAAATATATTCCCAGTTGCCAAAATTATATGGCATGTGTAGCTGTTGGGAAATATTATTGAGGAATATTAACAGAAAAGTAAGAAAAATAAGGATGAACACTAGTTTGCTGATAATTTTCTAACAAGTTCCTGAATCTGTAACCTATAAGGATATTGCTCATAAGAGAGTCACCTCCTGTCAGACAATTTACAAAAGGGCAAAAAGGCAGACCTAAAGGCCACTGGATAGAAGCCGCCCACACAATTCTATGCTGTCCTGGACTTTTTGCCAAAATGATGTTTTTTTTCAAGGTGAATTACCTCCATCCTAACCTGTCTGTTTCCGTAACTATTTGGTTTAGTTGGTTATCTAGGTGTGCCAACTCCTCAATGCTCATGTGCTATATCCACTCTGTTCTTTGTTTATATCTCCAAACAGAGGGCGGGTCATACATGTAAGACAGTAACACATATCACAACAATCACTATTTATTCAGATGTGCTGTGTGGGCAGTGGAAGTTGAGTGTTCCATATTACCATACCGATCATCCAGACAATAGGATCCAGGAACAAGTTACTGGAAAAACCTTGCCAGGTTTTCATTTTATGCATGTGAGTAAGATTTGTAAGCCTTATAATGCATGGCTTAGAAAAAGCAAAGGAGAAATAGTAAGAAACATTTTCCCTCACTTCAGTAATGAAACCTCTAGCATTACTAGGAATTCCTTGTGAAGTCAGACAAACCAAAGTATGCCCCCATGAAGATATCATACATATGACTTACTAATCTTTTTTTAAGTTTATTTATTTTGAGAGAGACAGAGACAGCATGAGCAGGAGAGGGGCAGAGAGAGAAAGGGAGAGACAGAATCCCAAGCAGGCTCTGCATTGTCAGCACAGCCCAACCTGGGACTCAAACTCACAAACCGTAAGATCATGACCTGAGCTGAAACCAAGAGTCAGACACTTGACAGACTGAGCCACCTAGATACCCCTCACTAATCTTTATCATACAGTGCTAGGCATCTGTAGAGAGAAATAATGATGATTATAATATAATGAGACTCAATATATTCATAACAGAACTATAGAATTAAGTTATTTTAGCCATTCTTTTTTTTTTTAATTAAAAACATGCTCCAGAGAAATCATCAAAATATAGATACTCCAAATTTAAAGATTTGTGTGTGGGCAAATTCTACCAAAACAAGTATTTACTTTAAATATTTTTACTTTAAACTACCCAGAAATGGTCCACCTTGCTTTAGAAATTGAGATTGGATTTGAGATTGGAATTGAGATTATGTCTGTTAGTGGAAGTAGATAACCAATTTACTGATCATACTGTCTCTTTATAGGAAAGCAACTTGTGCAAATTTGCAATTAAATTTGAATCAAGTGATTAGCTTCTTTGGTTATAGTGTCTTGACATCAAAGAATTAGTTAGTCACTAAGGGAGATATTAAGCCAATAGGTCATAGTGGAGTCAAGTAATTACAACCCCAAGCAAAGTAGAGGGAAACTTCAGAAGGGTTGTTATAGAAGAATAGTCCTAAAGCACCCTGGGGACCTTTCTAATAACATAGCACACTCATGGTTCATCTAGATGTGAGACACCTGACTACCAGAGTGAACCTCTTTATAATTAACCTTCTCAGCATATCCTATCCTCTTTAATCACATGTAATATATTCCGAGATTAGATTTAAAATAACAGAAATGGGCACTTATTCAACAATATATCATTATGAGCATTTTTCTATCTTACTCGTAAAGAATAGAGCCTACTTCTCTCTGATCCTTGATTATGTAATTAATTTATTGGGCTCTCAGGATTTCAATAAGTTGGAATAATTTTAAATCAAGGTGATTGTCCTATGTCTTCAAACAACTCAACACAGTGGACTCTAACTCTCCTATGTTCTTCCTATTTAATATTTGATTATTGCTTATTAACGAATATTAAAACTAGCATGCTATTCCCAGCAGGAAGCATTGCTACATCAAAGATAGATGAAAGAATCCTTCTTGGCTTGTGAGGATTAAGTAAGAGACAGGTAGGTAAAGAATTCTTTGTACCAGCTATGCAAATAAGTTGTGGGCATGAATGAATAGGCCTGAGGCAAATCAAAACTGGAATGCACAAGAGGAAATATTTAGGGGTAAATCACATGATGCCAGGGCAGCCCATACTTACTGTATCTCACATAATGAACAGTAAGTCCAATGCACACTGCCAGGACAATCAGGGATATAAAGGTGATAAGGCCAATAGCCCAGGGCTCCAAACAAGTTCTCTTCCTGGCCCTCACCGCAGCTCGCCTGAGAAAGAAAGCAAATAAATGGGTTATGTCACAGTATGCCCACATGTACTCCTTAGTTAAAGCAGACATTTCTGGGGAATTCAGGACACTCAGTTGGTAGAGTACTGTTTTGGTTTAGAACATGCCCTGGTCCCAGGCTGCTGAAGCCAATCCTGGCTTCTGGTTGCCTGACCTTAGGCAAGTAATTTGACATCTCTGTGCCTGTTTCCTCATCCATAACGTGAAGATGATAATGACAGTACATATCTCATTGGATTTTTAAAAAAATTTTTTAACGTTTATTTATTTTTGAGACAGAGAGAGACAGAGCATGAATGGGGGAGGGACAGAGAGAGAGGAAGACACAGAATCGGAAGCAGGCTCCAGGCTCTGAGCCATCAGCCCGGAGCCCGACGCGGGGCTCGAACTCCCGGGCCGCGAGATTGTGACCTGAGCTGAAGTCGGACGCTTAACGACTGAGCCACTCAGGGGCCCCTCATTGGATTTTTGTAAGGATTATATGAATTACTATATGTAAAGTGCCTACCACAGTGCCTGGCATGTAGAAAGTGCTGTGTAAGTGTTAGTTATGATTTACAGAGCTGGCTAGGTTCAAAATACTGAGTTAGGCACTGTAGAGGTTATAAAAATGTTTAAAGCCTATTTCTACCACTCTAGAATCTTAAATGGTCCATGAAACGCATTACAGCTTGATCTATACTATTCCAGATAGAATTTCTAATTCTATTCTCCTTCCATTTTTCTAATTTGTCTCCAAACAAACTTTGAGGATACACATAAAAGATACCCAGAACTCTCTTCCAAAGAACCTGTTTGACTCCAAATTTCAGTAACACTGCAGGAAATCCCTTCTGTGTAAGATTCCCTCCACCTCTCCCACTTGTTCTTTCTTCAAAAGCATGTTACTGAAAAATGTTTGTCAACCAGGTTTTTGTTTAATTATCACAGTTGCTGTTCCCTTGTGCTATAATAGTTGCTAAGCAAACTCAAAAGTTGGAGAAAATAAAATAATAAGTCAGAGTTGCTGTTATTTTAAATAAGGATGCTGTTATTTTAAATGTCTTGAGATACTGGTAGAATCATTGGCACATATGCTTGTCTCCAGAGCACTGTCTGGTACATGAGGACTGGTGAGAAAGTGTGGTGCTATCCTGGAGGAACACGGGAAGTTCAACCAAAATAAGGAGGACTCTGAGTCCACCTCTTTCCTTAGTAGCTATGAAACTTGGAAAAATCATTTAAACTCTGCCCGATGAAAGTTGCCCATTCATTGATAAGGGACAGGATAGCCATTCTGCCTAAAGCACATGATTGATTGCGGAATCCTGCATGAGGTCAGGAATGTGAAAACTTCTTGCAAACTGGAAAGCATTTTGCAATAAATAATTTTTGCTTACAGGAATCAAGGGGACTCTGTTTCCAGTTATGTAGGACGAGGAAGTGATATCATTTTGGTCCCTATCATACCTCATCATACCCTGGCTCTGTCTCGATGTTTTATTCTGTGGGAACACTGTCACAGAAGTCAATACTATCATCATTGAGATATGATTCTGCCCCTCCTGAAAACACAGAGATATAGGGAAAGACTCCAGAGACTCTGTTTGGTCTCCTCCCTTGTTCCTGTGATTTTCCTATGGGATTATAGCCAAGGAAACTTCATCTTCCTCTCCCCAGTCTCTTCAATCTTCAGTCCTCCCTTGAGTGATATTCCAAACACCTGATCCTAGAATGGCAATTACTGCAATATAAAAAGACTGCTTTACGAGGAGGTTATTATTTTTTATGTGCAAATGTGCCTAAGAAACCTAAAAACTGATCCCTGCTCCTTCATCTCTGAATGCTTGCTATTCACCTGTTGCAGAAGAAAGGAGATGGATATAGCAGACGTAAGCAAAACTTTGGGGGTAATGTGGGGAGGGAAGGGCTTCTCAACTAATGTCAAAACATGCCAGATGAAGAATATGAATTTGTAATTGTTGGAAATGTGCTGTAATTATCAAAAATATATGATCACTATGTAGAGTTGTGAAATATGGCAGAAATTCTAATTACTCTATGATAACTTTTAATTAAGACAGCAAAGTAAAACAATGCAGCTGTTAAATTGATGGGGTAAATCTAGAAGTATTAACATTCAAATAGTCAATGATATATTTTAATGAAAAAATGTTGCAGAAATATATGCATTCTATGTTCCAGTTGTTTTTAAATAATGAAACTACGTGTGTGCATAGCAAAATGTAGAGAAAGAGACACAGATTTACTAATAGCAAGAAGTGGAATAGCAGAAATATGAGAGACTTTCATTTTATTTACTTTTTGTGTTATGATGCATTCATTTTCTTAAAACCACAAACATAATAGCTTTTGAATTAAACGAAAGAGAGAGAGAGAGATTTTTAAAAAGGTAAAAAAAAAAAATAACAAGAAAGATTATACCTGTCTTTTTATGGATTTCCCATCACTATTGTGCCCAAGATACTGTCCTAACCCCCACGATTCACAACAATTTTGGTGATGCTCTGTCTTTGGTAATTTGAAGGGACAACAGGGACAGCATGGGACAAAGAGAAAAGGGAATCTACCAAAAACACTTTGAATAAACAATAAGAGAGTCTGATTCTGAGTCCTGCCACCAACTTATTTATTGTATAATCTTGTACCAATAGATTCTCTTATTCTCGCTCTTATTTTCTACAGGTCAAAACCAGAGATAATAATTTCAGACCCCACCTAACATGATGAGCTATACAGAGATTAAAATGATAATTTTTTTTTATTACTCTGGGTTCACAAGTAGAAAACAGTCAGCAAGGACTATTATTAGTATCATTATTTTCATTATTAATAATAATGGTAATGACCACATTGCTGAGATGTTAGTCATTTGAAACATTATCTCTTCTCTTCCCAGTCTATATGGCATTGTTTTTCAAACTGATTCACCCTGTTTCTTAATTACTTTTTTTGTTGCTCTCTCAGCAAGAGATTCAATACTGAATTATTCCTAGTTACATGTGGTTGAAGTATGCTCAAAAAAAAAAAATAGGTAAAATGGAGGAATAAAGTGCCTATCAATAGACACTTAATGTAATTAACCCCTCTTGTACAGAAATCCTGTCCAACGATTATTGTGGCCTGTTGAAACTTTTCTGAACCTTTTCATGTAAAATCACACCTTCAGACAGACTAGATAAATTCTAATAGTTTCAGTGGCATCAAATTTCCTTTTTTCTGTGATTTGTCTTTTCGGTTTGAGGACATGTGTGATTAGACAATGAATATAGCAAGTGAATACAGCAAATAAAATATGGGTACATTTTTAGAAGCCTAAAATGGCCAAAAGATAAGGAATATGTCCAGAGTTGTATTATCATTATCACTTCCTAATGCGTCAATTTAGAATTGTACTAAAAAAGAAAAGCAGAGATAACAACAAAAAGGCAAGGGCAAAAAAAAAAAAAAAAAAAAAAAAGACACTAAGGCAAATAAACCTCATGGCAAGCACTGGAGAGTAAGTCAGGGCTCACAGTGCTTCAAAGGAAAGTTTATCAGCACAAGCCCGCACATCACACCACCATCATAGACTGATTAACAGTGGATCTCAAACTCTTTGCTTATTCTCTGTAACAGTAACCAGCACTGATATTCCTAGTCTGCATGTTTCACCAGACCAGTCCAGCTGAGATGTTTTGAATGAACATGTGCACAGTATCTGTAAAGCTGATGGTTCCAAAGCATTATTATCAACTACTTCAACTACAGGTCAGCAAACTCTTCTGTCAAAGTTCAGATAGAAACTATTTTGGGGGCACCTGGGTGGCGCAGTCGGTTAAGCGTCCGACTTCAGCCAGGTCACGATCTCCCGGTCTGTGAGTTCGAGCCCCGCGTCAGGCTCTGGGCTGATGGCTCGGAGCCTGGAGCCTGTTTCGGATTCTGTGTCTCCCTCTCTCTCTGCCCCTCCCCCGTTCATGCTCTGTCTCTCTCTGTCCCCAAAATAAATAAAAAACGTTGAAACTATTTTAGGCTTCCTGGGCCACACATTTTCTGTTGCAACTACTCAGCTCTGCCCTTGTAGGCCCAAAACAGCCATGGACAATATACATGAACAAATGAGCATGGCTGTGTTCCGATAAAACTTTATTTCTGTACACTGAAATTTGAATTTCATATAATTTTCATTTGTCATGGCTTTTGATTTGTTTTCAACCACGAAAGTATAAAAATCATTCTTAGCTCAAGCACTGTACAAAAACAGGTGGTGGGCCAGATTTGGCTCTTGGGCCATAGTTTACTGATGGTTGACTTAAGCAATAACCTACAAGTCAATGCAAATTGTGTTGGGAAGCTATAATAATCTTTTAATTTTCCAGTCTCATCTGCATGGCAAATTTAATGTAGTCTGTCTGTAATCCCATTGTCACTGACCTTATTCTGGAATTCTCATTAAAATTTTTCCTGTAGCTTAACAAGTTTTCTTTTCTGTCCTCCCAATCTCTGGATCACTCTCCATTTCAGTAAGCTATCTTTCTAGAAGTGATATAGCCAGTTGAGACTACTAGAAACCCAAACTGACATTCCCCCTTTTCCCCATGAGCTTTCAGGCTCTTCGCCTTTGTTTCTGCTGCCTCCTAGGTGGAGTAACAGAGTTTAAGCTCTGCTTGCATCATAAAAACTCATGTGTATTTAAGAGCCAGTTCAAAAAGTCCCCTTAGTTAGGTCTATCCCCCTGCCCCCCCCGCTCCCCGCCAAGCATCAGAGCATCACGTTGAAGTATGTATTCTGAACTCCTTGAGGATAGGGACTGAGCCTTACTTATATCTATATTCTCTGACTTAGATATGTTCACAGAGGGAAATGAATTAAAATTGACTAAACCAAATTAAACTGAATGTTTGTCAACACCATAGTGTAGGTTTTAGTTTCTCTCAAAGCACTTCTAGTCTGCCTTAGCCTTGGAAAAGAACTTGGCATATTACACACAAGGAAAGACAGGTCAGAAGTTGTGAAGAATAATTACTATTAAGTAAAACCTGATTTCCATAAAACACTTTATGTAATGATCAAGCTTTGTGGTTAATATTTCTATTTCACCTGAAAACATATGATTTTCCAACTGTGATTTGATCTATCCACTGTAAAGTGTGATCATAGTACAGAAAGTGATAAATGCAAATGAGGGACATTAATTTCAGGAAACATGTTATCTGGGGCTATTAAAGGTCTGTATATTATAATATCAAAAGAAAAGCATGAAGAAAGATACCACAATAAAGTAACAACCTGGTACCTTATGACATTGCTAATCCCCTAAGTCAGCACTTAGGATTTCAAATATCAGGTAATAACTATTTATTCAATTTTTATTACATTTTTGGCACTTGTTTATTTCTTTAGCTTATTGAGTTGTGCCTGCTTGTTCTATCTACACAAATACCTCAGGTGCTTTCTCCTCTGTGGAAAACTCATACCAGTAGGCATTGGAGAGATCTTTAATCTTTCTTATACTTTGTAGAATGAGACTATAAAAATATACAGGGTGGAATTAACATTTGTATATGTGTGCATGGATCATATATTTTCATTGCTTTTTTTAAAAGAAATACAAATTACTTCTTATAAAATTGCAAATAACATATTTCTGTCCTGTCAACTGTTACACAAATTTATAAAGTGTCTAATAACATCAGTCAGGCCTTTGGACTGAATTATGTGTGCATTCTCAAAAATGATAACTATGAAAAATTCACATAGAGAAGTTACAATTACAACAAGGTGGTAGTCTAATTACCAGAAAATCTTTTCCATTTTCTCCTTACAGCTAAGGTAAATGGTGAGAAGCTCATTGTTTTTATTATAAATGTTTTTATTTATATTCCATCTTGTTCTAGATTGGCTTAAGGTAACTTAAAAGGACATTAGGTATAGATATAGATATAGACATATAGATATAGATATAATATAGTATATATGGTATTAAATTAAATTTAGAGATGCAAAGGGCACCTGGGTGGCTCAATCAGTTAAGTATCTGACTTTGGCTCAGGTCATGATCTCACGGTTTGTGAGGCTGAGCCCCACATAAGGCTCTCTAATGTCAGCGTAGAGCCTGCTTTAGATCTTCTGTCCCCCTCTCTCTCTGCCCTTTCTCCTCCACTCTCTCAAATATAAGCATTTTTTTTAAAGTTTTAAATTTAGAGAGAATTTAAATTCTCTGCAAGGAGAAAACAAAACATGAGTGAAAACATAAAATGGGAGTAATACTAAAACTATGTAAATTCCCATTTAGACATTTCCTTAAGTCCGGCCACAAAATTTGTAGCTTACCAGCAACGAACTCAAAAACAAAAATAAACAAACAGAGCAAACAAGCCAACCATGTTCAGGTACATTCTTCATGGCAACCATAAAATAAATACTGATCAATTATTCAGTAGCAACGCCACATTTTTCTCACCAAAAAAAAAAAAAAAAACAAACAATGTATATAATGTAATAAGTTCTATTCTCCACAATATTCCTAGCATTGAAACAAAAATTAGTTTTGTAACACTCTTAGTGTTTCCTTCAATATTGGCAGGTGACACCAATTACTACCTAGTGAAAGCAATATGATGGGGAAGGGAGGGGAGCAGTATAAAATCATTCATACCAAGCTCTACAACAATTTTTAACATATCTGACAACACTTCCTTGATTATTACTGAAATGACTCCATAATGGGATTTCACATTGTAAAATATTTAAAGATTATTGAAATTGTAGGCACAAAAACATAATATTACTTAGTACAGCAATAAATACAGTACTTAGTACAGTAGGAAGTTTTAAATAGATATTGTGAATAAACATTGTTGACGGAAAACCCTACCCCTCATTAACTGTTAACTTAGCCAAAACCCATAGCTTAACCATTCCTATATTTAACCAACCATAAACTCAAGTAATAATATCTTTTCTGGCACCTAATTTAAATGGAAGTTGTGAAAATCACACATGTGATCATTAGACTTTGTTAAATACACATGTTATATTAGTGGCGAGTATCAGTGGCAACTCAACAGGAAGGAATGTCTCTGATCTCCATTGTGTGATCATCAAGGTATTTATTAAGTTCCCAGACAGATATGGTGCAGCACAGGAAACCACAAACTGAAATTCAGGTTGACACTTAGCCTGACCTCTAGAAATATATAATCATAGGTAGATGTGGTGAAACAGAACTTAAAGATATTATTAAGAAATTAGGTATGGGTTTATAGACTTATAAATTGAGCTATCTTAATCTTTAATTCCGCAGATATATTTGCTTTCTTTTCCTCAAACTCTTTCCACTTCAAGATATTAAATTGGCACGATCTGAGTAAGGAACTTGAAAAGCCAGTTTCCCACAGAAATGTCGACAAGGGATGCCACTGCAACTAGTCGTGGGAATTGTACGCACTTAAAAGTGTAAAAGAAAATAGGAATTCACAGGAAGTGTGTATGTGGTGGCAGGTGTTATTAGAAGAAAAATAGTTGAGAAACCTCAGTTTGGGGCTGCTCTGAGGCTAACATAGACTTTCAGAAACTTTTTGTAACGTTAGATATCTTCCTACCAAATCTTTCTCATAACTTTGCTTAGATGCCTCCTATGAGAGTTGGCATGATACAGTAGAAATAGCTCTGAACTATAAAACCAGTGACCTGCATCTTAGTCCTGAGGGTTCTTGCTTAAGGATTAAGTCCTTTCTGGGGCGCTTGGGTGCTCAGTCAGGATAGCCCCCGACTTTAGCTCAGGTGGTGATCTTGTGATTCGTGAGTTCAAGCCCCATATGGAGCTCTGTGCTGACAACTCAGAACCTAGAGCCTGCTTCGGATTCTGTGTCTCCGGCTCTCTCTGCCCCTCCCCCGCTAGTGTTCCGTCTCTCAAAAAAATACGTTAAAAAAATTTTAAGGATGAAGTCCTTTCATCTGAGCCTGAAGTTTCTCAGCTGAAAAACCTGAGAGCATATGCAACATCACACAAATTCCAACATCCCTTAATCGCCAACTTGCACCATCGTTGCACGTGCTCTCATTTTCATTTGTTAAAAAAACAATGGGGACTTTAACTGATCTAAATGCTCTTTAATTTCCAGCAAAGTTAGTGTTCCATGTCTCACATGACTTAAAAATGCTTAATATTTTTGTAATAAAAATTCAGCATTTATCAAACAAGTAGCTTTAACATAATTTTCTCTGGTTGCCACATGCCAGATAACTGGAACAAAGTAAGGGATTACAAGTAAGGGACTGCAAGTGATCCGAGTTTTGTAAGAGGAAGTCATAAAATGTCTTTACTGCTTGCCTCCTAAGCCAGTTTAAAAATCCCTAGACCCATGACATTTCATTTTACATAAAACAGTAATGGCCCTTAAAATTGGAACGTATCCATTGAAACACATGCTAAGACTCTGTGGTGTCTTCCAGGTTGCTGTTTTCCTGGCAAACACTGTTAGCCACAATCAAAGAATCCCTTCAGTAGTCTAGAAACTCCTGTTTATAATATCTGAATTAATTTGTCAATGAAGGACAATTGGAAAATTACTGATTCTGTTAATATTTATATTATTCTTCCAGATGTGAGATTTCTTGATTAATGAATCCCCTGCCCCAGTTGTTGACCTGTAATATAGAAAAGTATTGGGTCTTAACTTTTGAATGGAACACAGAATTTATAAAATTGATCATTATATAATTACATTAATAATACCCTAATATATTGGCATTTTAATGATAATAATGAAATATGCTCAGATTCATGTTAGAATAAGGTAGAACTTGCTGTGCAAATCAATATCATAAAATTATAAAGGCAGTGTTTTTTT
This sequence comes from Panthera leo, assembly GCF_018350215.1. Classification (NCBI taxonomy): domain Eukaryota; kingdom Metazoa; phylum Chordata; class Mammalia; order Carnivora; family Felidae; genus Panthera; species Panthera leo. The sequence goes on along the minus strand of NC_056682.1, from coordinate 149,096,756 downwards.
ATCCAAAAGAATAAAATATTTTCAGTTACCAACACCCACAGCTTTAATTCATATCTATATGCTGATGGCTACCAAATCCATAACTGCAGCTCAGATCACTTTGCTAACTTCAGACCCATATGTCTACTGCCTGCTGTTCATCACAATAGGATACACTTACCATCGTTTAAACTTAACATGTCTGTAGTAGATACTTGTAAATGTATATCCCAAATATTTTCTTCTTATTAATAGAATTTTTGATATTTGGTTAAGCACGTGGCCATCTGGAAAATAGAATAGTGTCCCTTGTCCATAGGAGTCACCGTGTGAATAAGTTCTGACTAATTAGTCTCTATTCCAGTGGGTGGAATCCTGATGTGCATTTCATAGCTAGAATGCATATGTGCTAGTTGGAGCTCAGGCAATCATATTGGACCGTGATTTAGAGGATGTATATTCATTGCTAGTGGGACAGCACAACAGCAGGAGCCTAAATTCCTGATTACTTTGTTAATCTCCTGACAGGTTTACCTGTTTGCCTCCAGACTTGTTTATATTATTTCCCTTTTATATAAACCTCTGTTACCCTAAATTTCTTGTCACTCCTACATAGAGAAATCCAATGCTATTAAAATATGCAAAACAGATTAATTGCAATCAAAGTAAATTGCCACTTTTATGTAATTATCTTTGTGAAAAGAGAACATCAAGAAATATATTACTAACTTTTTTATAGTTTCTGTATATGGAAAAGATGATAAAATACTTTTAGTTAATATTGTCTAGCAGCTGATTTTAAAATACTCTTGATTATGCTCTATGACTTTAAACAAAGGACTTCCATTTCCGTGTCTGGGCTTTGGCATCAAACTCATTGGCATCCATGAGTTTGGATTTAGTCCTGGCTCTGCCTCTCACTAGCTAAGTGGCTCTGAAATTACTCACTCTCTCTAAGTCTACATGTCCCCACCTATAAATGGGGCTAATGATAGGACCTAAGTATAGGGTTCTTCTGAGGGTTAAACAAAATAACACCTATAGAGCAATTGGCATCAGACCAGGCACATAATAAAGGTTCAACAACTGTTGGCTCTTGTCATTATTTCCACCATAATAATGAGAAATTAATTTGTTTTAAAAGTGGGCTGAAAAATCCCTCAAGTTGCCTCATGCATGCCTAAGGGGATAAGAAGACAAAGCAAGTAAGGCTCCCAAGCCTTAGTGCCACTTCACCCACAGCAACTCTGCTCCATGTATCAGGAGTTTGCTTAGGCCTCATGTGTAAAAAGAAATTCAACTGATGAATTAAACTCCAGCTCTACCAATCACTTACTCAGATTTGGAAGTCTCGGTCTTCCTAATCTTTGGTTTCCCTACCTGTAAATTCATGGTACTATTAAAATTATCTACCTTACAGGGTAGTTGATAAGTACCAAATAAGAAAATATATGGTGGAATCATCTATATGTATTTTTTCCTGCTATATGTACCCTCTCTGAATTTTGCTAAATGCAACCTGACAAGCTTTTAAAGTAAACAACTAATTTTTAAAAGGTCATATATTTCTGTACATATTCAAATGGAAATAATAATAATAACAGTAGTATTTCCTAGATAATGTAGACACCTGTGTTAATTTAACTCTTCTACTTGACAATATTGGATTCAGTTTACAGGTGAACAGGAAAAACAGATCCTCTCTCTACTATTGACTGACTCACCCATTCCTGTAACCACATGCAAATTACCTAATCTTTGAACATTGAATCCCCTACTTTATAGAACACAGATAGCAATGCTGCCTGTCTACCAGGAGGAAAACTGAGAAGACTACCCATTGAATAATAACACTGTTGCTTATAATTATAGCTTCTATAGCTTTTGACACTATGAGACAGTTAAATCATCCTTGCTGTAGAACCATTGTGGTAGATACAGGAGACGGGAGGATGGTACAACATTGTGGTTAATAGCATAGGTTTAGAGAGAGATAGATCTAGGTTAACTCCCAGTTCTGCCATGTGTTACCTCTGAGCAAATAATGTTACCAACTGAGCCTCAATTTCTTCACCCATAAAATGGGAATAATAATATAATCATAGGTTGTTATAAAGATTAAATACTCATGATATTTTAAAACGGTAGTTGGCACATAGGACATGTAAAACAAATGATGGCAATTATTATTTTGTTCTTCACTGACTCACAGGTTGACTTGAAACAAAGTGCTAAATTCTTCTGCATCTCCTTTTGCAGCTGCAAAAAAGAGACATCACCTGACATCTTCAGACAAAAGATTGCAAGAGAGAATTTAGTGATGATGTATGGTACTTCTGATTTCCCTAGCTTAGTTCTATTATTTCAGAGCTACTATTCTAAAAGTCTCACAAATTGCCCAACCACACAGGCCATGTAAGTAAGTGGGAGAAGTTCGGGCTTGCAGATTCTGGCATAACTTGATATCTCTGCAACCCATTTTTTTTTTCTCAACCTCTTAATACTTTCCTATTCTCTAATCCACTCATTTCAAATGTATTAAATTATGCTTGCAGTTGTGAGGGCATTCTTCCTAATTCTCACCCACCGTCTTTGATGAGAATATGTCCAAAGGAGTGTGCTTTATGAAGTTCTTCATGCAGTTCCTCTAAATCCTAATGCTGACAAAGCCATGGAAAGCAGCCAGAGCACCCATTTCACCACCTTCTGTCTTAGAAGACCTGCTCCACAGCTACCCAACTCACCCCATTCTCGATTACTAAAGCCATCAGGCATACTTATAAAGCTCAATGACGATACTGAAGCACATGCTGTTGCTTTTTTTCTTGAATGTTTCTATTTATTCCCTCTTTGTATTGAAACAATGGCATATTTTTGGAGGAAAGCTGACAACAATGAAAAAAATAGCAAAGGTCCCTTCAGACAGTTATAGTTACAACAGACAGGTGACTTCTTTCCATGATATGCCGCTCGAATCGAACTTGATTTTCATGCAATAGCAAATGTTGTAATCCTTTTTAGAAAACAGTGATGATGTAATTGAGGTATTATACTCTCAGTCACTGCTCACCTTTGAAACAGTGTGGAAAAGTTAGGTCACATTTTCGTCTTGTTTTAGTACGAAGATAGTTTTAAGAAAATTAAATAAGGGCAGTCCATGCATTCTTTAAAATGTTTCTAAAAATGTACCAATGAAAGTAAAATACATGCCACCACCTTTCCTCCTTCAGCATTTGTGTACATTATTTCATATCAATCTGTATATGATCTGTTTCTTTGCCTAGGACATTGTATAGCCATATATGCCTACACATACATGCACATTTTCTCCAGATCTGTATATGTGTGTGTGTGCGTGTTTTCCCTTTCTCTATTAGAATGCAAACTTTCCAAAGACTCTTCTTTTAGCTCCCCGCATATGATAGACAATGTGTTGTGGCAGTAACAGCATAGACTTTAGAGCCAAGAAGGCTAAGATCAGATTCTTATCTGATTCAATATTTACTAACCCTGGACAATCTGAGCCACACTTATTTCAACTCTTAAAGGAGCAATCACAATAAGTTGGGGAGAGGGGGAAGTTGTGTGGTTTTTTTTTGTTGTTGTTTGTTTTTCTTTCGAGAGAGAGACAGACAGACAGAGACAGAGTGCAAGTGGGGAGGGATAGAGACAGAGAAGGAGACACAGAATCCGAAGCAGGCTCCAGGCTCTGAGCTGTCAGCACATAGCCCCACGCAGGGTTCAAATCCACAAACTGGGAGATCATGATCTGAGCCAAAGTCAGACGCTCAACAAACTGAGCCACCCAGGTGCCACTCAATAAGTGTTTCTCAAGGTATTTCCAGAATTAAATAAGATAGTATTTTAGAAAATGTACAATACATAATAGGTGCTCAACAGATAGTTTTCTTTCTTCAGGATCCCATAGCAACTCTGGGCCTAAACCTCAATTTGGTGACCTTTCAGTATCACTGTCTCTGAATTGATTTGGGTTAGAGGGTGGGGGAGGGGGATATGCTTGATTGGTTTCACGTTAAGGTTTCCCTCTAAACAAACATATTTTTGATCCATATTAAGACCCTCCCTGTTGGACACAAACTACCCAAATCATGTCTGTATCCACCCTTTAGTTTCCCATACCTTCTGAAATTATCTTCTCTTCCTTAATCATCACTACATTGCATAAATGAGTACTCTTCTCCCTTGGAGGGAAAAGTGACTAGGGAGAGATTACCTCCCATTATGATATAATTATACCAATTTAAATAAAACAAAGGGCTATAGCTCTCTTAAAAGCTGACCTATTTCATTTGTGCTTTAATTCCATTCCACCTTACAAGTTCCTTTCTTTTTTATAGCTTTACACTGTAATCAGTACTTCTCAAACTTTAGAGTGAATAAGAGTTACCTGGTGTAACTTTTAAAAAATGTGATTCCCATGCCTCAACCAGAGATTGATGAGAATTTCTAGGATGAGAATTGGGCTTTTCTATTTCTAATAAGCCCCCATTGAATCTAATGGAAAGGGTCCATGGGCCACACACAAACTGAGAGGTAGTTCTCACCCTACTGAGTAAAAACTAAAGTTGTCCATTTTTTTAATTTGAATATTACTCATTTCGCCTTTGTGCATCTAAATTTGTGTAGATACTGTCTATAAATTCAGTCAGTTTATCTTTCATTCTTATCAGTGGTTGCGGATAACTACAGTTAGCATACACCCCATCATAAATAAATATATTTAATAAATATATTCTTCTCTTCCCAATCTCTTCCCTATGAACTTATTCCTAGTAAATTTTTCTTTAACCTTCTGCTCTGTGTGTGTGTGTGTTTATAAAATCCATGGGTTATTCTCTTCATGCTCAAAGGATAGTATAAAATAAGAATTTGGGGGAAACGGTAGCGTATGAAAAATAATATTTACCTGGTCCAAATTTCTTTTTACCTTTAAATTCTAAAATAGTGGTTCTCATTTAGAACAGGTGCAGTGAGTGAGGGGGCTCTCAGAAATTTGGCTAACGAGGAAGGAATGTGACATTTGATAAAACCCTCCAGTGTTTCTTATATGTTTGCCCAGCTATGAACCAATGTCCTTAGAAAGAACGTATTTCAATTACACCTCTTTCTTCAAAGCGTTCCTGTTGGTGCAAATGTGCATAGTAAATTTAGTCCCTTTCCACTCTAGCCCATTCTCTTAACATCTCCTAGGCTGACAAACATAGATATGCTCCCCTTTTTTTACAGTTTTAGATCAGGGAGGAGTTTTTTGTTTGTTTATTTTTTTTTTCCCTGAGAGATATCTTCCCTCTGCTCTGAAGTAGGACCAAAAAATAGGTACATCTTTTCCTTCAAATTAGAGACTCTACTCAGAAAAATGCATTCCAATACCCCCATGTTATAGCTCCTCTACACAATTTCTAGACTCACTCATATCTAGCATAGACAAAGTCTGAAATCTATTTAGTACCTTAAGTTTGATAGAGATTATATGTTTAAATAAAAGCACTCTTTTTTTACAGTAATATTCTTAAAGATAATGTAGTAAAAAGTATAGGACAGAAGAATCATCATGGATTATAGGGAGTACTTGCAAAAGGTAGGGAGCCTTGAAGTCTGACTAAATTTATGTCTGTAGCTCTTAGTTGCTTCATCAATGTGTATAGAAGAGTATTAAACTTTTCATAAGTATGTGGAGCTTTCTATCAATGACAGAGACTGAGTGTTTGCCCCTATTAAGATTCTACTGGAAGTTTTTCCAAACTGTTTCCTTCTCAAAGTAGAATAAAAAAAAAAAAAAAAAAAAAAAAAATGACATGCCAATATATCACTTAGAGAAAATAAAATCTTAATCTGAAGATAAAATTATTTTTCAGAGTCCAAACTAGTACATAGAAACTTTGTTACTGTTTAGTTTCTAACTTTGAATGAAAACAACTTCAAAATAATTATGATTTATCTGTTAGAGAAGTGATTGTGGCCAGGTATATCACTGGATTTATTTTTTAAATCCAACTCTAATAATTTGATCAGACTGTCTCCTTAAATTATTTTTTTTCCTTTCAAAACATCTATAATTTTGAAATTTAAATTATTTACTTCTAGAAATGAATGTAATTTTGAACTGCATGATTTCAGATTTATTTTTTCTCACGTATACCTTTGAAAATAAGAATATTTTCTCAATAGCACAAAGCCCAAGCTAAGAACACATTCTATTCTTGAAACTAACTAACCAGTTAACTAAAAGACAGCTGTCAAACCCCATCTACATTTATCATTTATTGAACCCATCTGAAAATATATACAAAAATATTTGGGGATGAAGCCTTACATCCCAGGGAACACTAATGCAGAAAGAAGAGAGATGTATTTCTTGACATAATTTTATTTTAAAATCAAAAATATTTTCTTAAACAAATAATAAATTAGAGATCTACACATTCTGTGGTGTGGTTTATGCCATTTTGAACTACAAGTTAATTTAAGACAAAGAAAAAAGGAACTCACCGATACATCGCTGACCAGCAGGGAAGAGCCCTGTGGAGACCGAGGTCTGCAATCAAGTGTGTGCATCCAGACTATATCAGCAATTTCATGAGGTGAAGAAAGAAGTCACTAATGATGTAAATAGAACCAGTCTGACGGGTCTTGGCAAGTGTAGTGGGGACTGTTTGTATGGGGAGCAGGACTAAGTCAATTTTATAGGGAGCATGAGAACATAAATAATTTATAAGCACTTTCTAAGAGTGGAAACTTAAAAGTTATTGCCTTAAGATCATAATAGCTTAAAAGTGTTAACGTGCACCAGGAGTTTTGTAAAGTTCAGAAGTTTAAATCTAGGAAGAAATTTTAAATCATATTGCTCAGCCTCCTCATGTTTTCAGTGAAGAATCATTTAATTAAGTTAAATGATTTGGTCAAAATCACATTGTTTATGACCCACCAACCCAGGAGTAACAGCTATATTTTTTAATTTATCTAACATGCTTTCCACTCTACCATGCATATAATGAAAATTCTCCTTTGGTATTGACTGTAAGTCATCTGTTGAAAATATAGTAGAGATTAAAAAAGTATTAATACCTTAAAATTATGTGGCATCATTCTTCTAGAAAAACCAAGTAGTTTATAGATATTTACCCCCAATTGAGATAGTATATGTCTTTTATTATACTGGAGAAAGGCATATCAGCCAACACAGTCATTACTGTCTTACTTCTGCAAAGGAAGTGATGTATTTAAAAAATGTGTTTTCATACATGTATATACAAATATCTGTGTATTTGTGTCAGGTATAATCTTTAAACTGCCTTCCCTAATCCCCATAAATGACACTAGGTGTATCTCATCTGTACTTTCATGGTATCATAGCACTTACCATATTGAGCTAGAACTTTTTGTTTTCTTGTATCTCAACTCCACTAGACTGAATTCTTAACAGACAGTAACCCCGTTCTTAACATGTATGGGATCTCAAAAATATACATGGAAAGAGGACAGAAAGGAAAGAGGAAGAGGGTATGTGTGACCAGTCCTAAAAATCACCATACAGAAGGCAGATTGGTACTGTTTAATATTACCAAACATCCATTTAGCCACTGGCTTATCTCAACAGATGCAGAAATTGGGATCCGTAGTAAGGCTACCAAGAACTGGAATCATTCTCTAGCAATAACCCAAGAAACCTCTATGTTGGGGCAAACTGTTCTAGGGACTAGAGAGACCATCATATCTACCCTTTTTATTCAGCCCAATAGATCACTTAACACTGAAGAATTGCATGTATATTTACTTGAAGTTATAGTATCAGGTTTTTGTCTACTCACTTGAAAGTACAATTTAGCCAAAAATAAAGAGGCAAAAATAATGAAGTAAAAACTTCCAGGTTATGAGATTAAGTTGTCCTATTACACAGCCTTTAAAAAGTGAAATCCTCATTAATAAAACGTTAATACTGGCTTAATAATGCTATATTCTATTTTATTTCATATTTTGTGAAAATATTGACTATACTCTTGCTTTCAAAAGAAAAAAGTTTCCTCTCTAGTATAACTTTGGGCTAAGACCAGGTCAGACTCATTTTAACAGAATCTCATGACTTTTTTCTTTACTAAAATCCAGATTCCAACTCAAATTCTTTATAAGGTCCGATGGTCGTGTAAACTTAGGGTTATGTACATCTAAAGATGTAGATGCAAAAAATAAGAGGGCTTCATGATTTTTTAAAAACCCATGGATAAATCCTAAAATTATAGAAAACCAGAGATTAAGGATATGTGAATAGAGGATGAGTGGTTATCAACCAAAAGATAATTCTAAGTATACCCTTCCTGTATTAATGACCTTCATTCAGTCTACTCAGAGAGCATTTGTATGTGTCATCAAATTTCATGGTACTGCTTATACTTCAGTAGACATTTGAAGAGTGACAGAGAAAGAGGGAGGAATAAAACATTAGACTAAATTATCCACCAAATAGAGCTTTTCATGTATTTAGGCATTTCCTTAACTGTTATTCTTAGAGGTAGGGTACAAAAGCAAAGTCAATCATTTTTAAGTTAATTGATATCTAAGAGGGTGGAAAAAGGATTTTAGAGCAAAAGTTTGTCTTTTATTCAAATATTTATTTTCTCCATTGCTGTTTCCTTAAATCATAAATTTTATTTTGTGATCCTTTTGCCCTAAACTGTGGCATAAAGAAGATGTATTCAATGAGTTACCCTCCTTTTCATGACTGAGATCAGAGCAGTCTGTCTTCCCTGTGTCCTTCTGTGCCAGGTGGAGGCAGAGTCAAGATGAAATATATTTGTCCACTTGAGTCTCTTGGAAACCCACAATAGATACGTTACATTGCATAACTAGTAAAATAATAACTTGAACCACAGGTATTTTTACCAGCCAACAAACTTTTCCGTAGTCCTTCCTATACTTAGCAATGTCATAGCAATGAGGCATCTAATAGCCATAAGCATGAGTATGCTGAAGAAGTATAGTGCCAGCATGGCTAGTCATGGATGATTTTTATCACTGTTTAAATATCCCCTAGCTTGAGTCAAGTTCTTTTATGCTTGATAATATATGGATGTTTATGCATAATAATATAATTAATTTATGGAAGCCCTCAAAATTATACCTAGGTTATGTCTCTGTAATGCTAAAGCAATCCTCTTATTGGTCAATTTATTGGGTTAGCATTACAGATTGACTAATGTTAAACCCGTGAATGAGCGAGTTATCAGAATACACACAGCTATTGTCAGTTGTGTTTCCATTTCCTCCTATCATGTATTGTTTTGAAGCTACTCATGCACCTTAATTTGTTCAAGCTGAGAAAACAAAGAACATCAATATAATTAACCTTTGGACTCTATCTCAGTAAGGAGATCATGTAAAAATGCTGCTGGATCACCGACTCTCCTTTTTTCTGTCTTATTTTCTTAACCAAAATGTGATTTTTCATTAACCTATCTGTACCTGTCTGTGAAACCCTTTTTTGCCTCTATGTCTTTCCTAGCGAGTGTCACTATGTGATGGTTGTTTCTCAGCCTATCTCATCCACTACTTTTTTCAACAGAGAAGACTACATCAGCTAGCCCAGGGTTGACTTTTAACCCAGTATCGCACTTCGTGGGGTTCCTGGTATTAAAGCAGCCACACACAAATGGCCAGAGATGGAATCGTTTGCCAAAGAAATTTCTGGTCCTTCCTTTTGCATTACCTGTATCAGGGAAGAATCCTTATCTCTAGCTTGGTTTCTACATGTTTTTTGAGGTGTTTGAGGAAGGGGAAGGACAAGAAACCTGTCATGTAGTTAGGTAGGCAAGAAATCTTATTAATCTAGATTATTTTATTATCAGTCTTTTGTTTGAGAGGTGCTTACCCAGAGGATTTTTTTAAAGTTTAGTTTCACAAAAACTTTTTCTCCCTCAAATTATTTTTGGGATAATATTTAAAATGAGACATGTTTTTTATTCCTGTAAAATACACAGAGAATATAACATTTCAGTGTACACAAAGAAGGCAAATTCTTTCAAATAAAAAGTATTATAAAACGAAAAAATTAATTCCACCATGAGATGTTCTGCATCTGGTACAACTATCTTCATGATGCTAGGAATAATTTTTCTGGGTATTGATGTGAGGTTTTACTAAGCTTTACAATACCTAATGATGCTTATAGTAAAAATAAGACATGAGTTTTTATAATTAATACACAATAACAAGCTAAAACAATCTTCTCATTGTTTAATTTGTTAGAATATACAATACAGATTAGTTAGTGTTGTTACACTAGTGAATGAATGAAGATTTTTGGACCCATTTTCTTTTAAAACAATTTTTTGCAATTAGTCTTTGAAAAACATTTTTAAGGTTAATTGAGTTCATGTTAAGAGATCAGCTTTCAGTCTTCTAAACAAACCCTTTCTGGGATATGAAGCAAACCCTTTCTGGGATATGAATCTCTACAAGTAGACATTCCCCCAAACATACAATAAATTGATAAAATAGGGATCAAATTCAAGAAAAAAAGTACAAATGCACGTATGTTCTATATATCATTTGACATACTTGCTCTGATAGAGATGAAAACAGCTCTGAACATCCTGGCAACAGGGAAAACAAAGGAAACTTAGAAAGTTTTACAACTCTCATCTTTGGAAGAAAAAAAGCACATCCAGAGAGATTTTTTTCTGCCACTAAGTTGATGAAGACATTTCCCAGAGAGGGGCTATACTGAGCAATGCATTGAATAATACCAGCAATATTTTTACCAAAAAATAGAAGAGAATTTTTTATAGCTGTTTTTAATAATAAATTCAAAGAAGACTGAGAACATAACTTTGAAGTTAAGGTTGGTGACAGATTTGTATAGGAAATATATTTATGAGGGTATACTCATAAATGAGGGTATACTTCCACTGGTCTAGCTTGACCCAAGGGTAGAACTCAAAGTCCCTAGATTAGAGGTACCCATGTTCCTTAGATGAATTTCTGAAATATAATTTCTCTTGGAAGACTTTTGATTTTTTTTTTTTTTTTAGTTTATTTATTCACTTTGAGAGAAAGAAAGAGCACGTGAGCAGGGGAGGGGGAAAGAGAGAAGCAGAGGGAGAATCCCAAACAGGCTCCAAGCTATCAGTGCAGAGCCTGTCTCAGGGCTCCATATTACTGTCGCTGTTTGAGGGAAGTTCACATTTACTTTGTTAAACCAAAAAGACAGTTGACAGAATCAATGCTTTATCAAAACTGAGGAGCTGGATGAAAATTTACATTTCAATGTTTCAAAAATTCCACAAGATTATGATTTTAGATTAGTGCATTCGCCTCCTTAGTAGATCCTGCGTGCTTTGTATTATTATGTTTTATTGCTTGGTTACATCTCAACAGGAGCATAAACGCTAAATCATTTTATTTTTATTCTAGTGAAAGCTTCCAACCATGATGGATTGAATCTCCTTTTCATAACTCTTCATAAAATCTTGGCACATGTGATCATTTTCTACTAATTTCAGTTGCTAGAATTTTTGTCTAGTATAAAATTTCAACTGTGAATCTAATATAAATAAGTTTGCCTTCTTTTTCCCCTCAACATAAGCTTAAACTGTGACGCTGGCTGCTTGGAGTCGAGAAGTTGGAAGATCTGGCTCCTCTCTCCTCACTACTTAGTTTCTCTAGTTTTGGGGTCAGAGGGGGAGATAGAGGTAAGAAATCTTACATAATCAGGCCTGTTGGTGTGGGACAGTGTCCCAGGTCTTTCTCTGGTTCAGTCCAGTTTGTCTATGGCTATTAGATTCTACAATTGAGAGCTCTGTGCTGGTGATGTGTTTGTTTTTATTTGGATGATTTTCAGCTTTTCTCTAGCTCTCTCAGCTACTGAGGAATCCCTCAGAGAGAATCGGTCATGTCCATTCTGGGCTCTGACACCAGTTCTACCCCTAATTCCTTCTCTAGCTAGAGTTTCCCTTCACTTAGAAGCTATCCTGCCCTTTTCCTTTCCTTCATGCTGCTCTGCATATAGCTATGGTAACCACTGATAACCACCTTTTGAACCTTCAAAAACCACAGAATAACAGCCTTAGGTAGAGGAGGCTATTTATTCCCTGTCAGGAACAAATTCTGGACCACAGTCCTTTCCTACCCTGTTAGTGTGAGCTACTCCAGTGAACTCTTATTCAAATCTGAAGACTAGAAGTGAGCAGCTATGTTTGATTCACAAGTGGCTCCCCAACTTCAGTGGCAAGTTCTTAAATTCTCCAAGAAGACTCTCACCACACGACTCTGCCATAGAAGCTCCAGGAAGACTTGTGTGTTCAATAGCCTATCATCCATCCAGCTGAGGAAAGAGAAACCAATCTCCCCACTTGCACACATGTGGACACACATGTGATCTTTACATGTGATTCTCCCAATGTGCTTTTATCATTGAGCTTCAGGAAGAGAAAGAGGAATAACCTTTTCCTATGAATACTGTGGTGTCCAAGAGTTTGTTGAATTTCACCACTCTTTTCCCTAGTTTCCTCTTTATACATGTTGAGAGTTGAGTGCTGGGTACTGTTAGGAGAACAAGTTATTTCATCCCACAGTGTGTCTACTCTTGGTGAGGGATGGGGTCTGGCCCCAATTTTTGGTATCTCTTTGCAGTTTCTCATAGGAAGGGTGGGACTTAGTTCTTCTTTTCAGTTATGAACAAGAGAAAAACTCCTTCTATTCAATATCCTAAAGTCTTTCTTACAAACTTATCTAATGGTAGGGACACCTGGGTGGCTTAGTTGCTTAAAGTGTCCAGTTCAGCTCAGGTCATGATCTCATGGTTCATGGGTTCAAGCCCTATGTTGGGCTCTGTGCTGACAGCTCAGAGTCTGGAACCTGCTTCAGATTCTGTGTCTCCCTCTTTCTCAGCTCCTCCCCCACTCATGCTCTGTCTCTCTGTCTCTCAAAAATAAATAAACATTAAAAAATTAAAAAAAAAATATCTTATTGCGGTCCCTAATTTCCATAATATTTTATATTTCTTGGAGTATTTTTTAAATCAGTTCCATCATTTCTATTGATCCATTGAAGGTATCTACTATTAATCCAAAATTATTTGGCTACTCCCACCTTATCTCCAAATGCTACATGTCACTCCTTCTGTTTGCTCTTGACCCCTGAATTTAGTTCTGCCTCATTTTCTTTACACAGGCTGTTCTCACTTCCTAGAATTCTCATTGATTTTCCCAGAACTTACACTATCACTTCACTCTTGTCTATGCTCAAATATTATTTCCTCCAGGGAGTCCTGACAATTCTATTTAAAACAGTCTGTGCCACTAATATCTCCCATCTGTCTCCATCCTGTTAGCCTGCCATCTTTTTCTTCAAAATATTTATTAATAGTTAAAATCATTTACAGTTTCTTCCATTAGGATGAAAACCCTTAAGACTAAGATCTTTATATTGTTTTCTTTGGCTCTATCCTATTACCTAGACAGCACCTAAAACATGGCATTCAAAAATACTCATTGATTGAATTATTTACTGAGCATTTCTTTGTACCCAATCTCTTTGTGTCCCAATAGGAGACTACTGGTATAATTAGGTAGCAGGTTTTTATCTTCAAGTAAAAAATAATAATAGGTAACATTTATGAAATGTTTACCTGTGTCATATCCTCTTCAAGACACTTCATGTATGTTTTAATCTTCACAACAAGCCTGTAAAGCAAGCATCATTTTTATGTCCATCTTGCAGAGAAGGGAACTATGGTACAAAGATTTATGTAATTTTTAAAAATCTTTATTGTGGTAAGAACAATTAATGTGAAACTTACTCTTTGAACAAAATTTTGAATATACATTATTGTTGACTATAAGTACAATATCGCAGAGCAGATCTCTAGGTTATTCAACTTGTGTGTAACTGAAACTTTATGCCCATTGATTAGTAACTCCCTGTTTCTCCCCTCAGTCCCTGGAAACCACCATTCTCTTTGATTCCATGGATTTGGCTATTTTAGATACCTCATATAATTGGAATCATGTAATATTTATCCTTCTGTGACTGCTTATTTCACTTAACATAATGTTCTCAGGGTCCATCCGTGTTGTCACATATTTCAGATTTCCCTCCTTTTTTAAGGCTAAATCGCATTTCAATATGTTGATATACTATAGTTTCTCTTTTTTAAGCTAAATTGAAAACACATTCATCAGGAAACATATTACACCATAACCTTTAAAAATATGAATACTTATTTCATCTCAGCAAAAGGGATGGTATTAGTATAACCTCTTTAATTTTTTTAAAGTTTTTAATGTGTAAAAAAATTTTGAGTATGGTTGACATATAACATTACATTAGTTTCCAAGGTACAACCTGGTGATTCAGCAACTCTGTGTATTATTCTATGCTCACCACAAATGTAGCTACCATCTGTCACCATGCAACACTATTACAACATCATTGACTATATTCTCAGTGTGTACATTGTATTCCTATGACTTATTCATTCCATAACTGGAAGCCTGCATCTCCTATGCCCTTCATTGATTTTTCCCATCCTCCCAACCCCTTTTCCTCTGGCAACCATGAGTTTGTTCTCTGTATTTATAGGTCTGATTCTGCTTTTTGTTTGCTTATTCATTTGTTTTGTTTTTTAGATTCTCCATATGAGTGGAATCATATGGTATTTGTCTTTCTCACTCTGACTTCTTTCACTCAGCATAATGCCCTCTAGGTCCATCCACATTGTCATAAATGGCAAGATCTCATTCTTTTTTTATGGCTGCATAGTATTCATGTGTGAGTGTGTGTACCAATCTTTCTTATCCATTTATCTATAGATAAACACTTACATTGCTCCCATATCTTAACTATTGTAAATAATGCCACAATAAACATAGCATGCACATATCTTTTCAAACTGATGTTTCATTTTCTTTTGGTAAATACCCAATAGTAGAATTATTAGATGATATACTATTTCTATTTTTAATTTTTGAAGGCATCTTTATACTATTTTCCACAGTGGCTGCACCAGTTTACATTCGTACCAACAATGCACAAGAGTTCCTTTTTCTCTACATATTTGCAAACACTTGTTATTTCTTATGTTTTTCATTCTAGCCATTTTGACAGGTATAAGGTGATGTCTCATTTGGTTTTGATTTGTATTTCTCTAATGACCAGTGATGTTGAGCATCTTTTCATGTGTCTGTTGGCCATCTGTATGTCTTCTTTGGAGAACTACCTGTTCAGGTCCTCACTCATTTTTTAATTAAATTATTATTATTATTATTATTATTATTATTATTATTATTGGTGTTGAGATGTGTAAGTTCTTTATATATTTTGGATACAAACCCTTTCTCAGATATATCATTTGCAAATATCTTCTCCTATTCAGTAGATTGCCTTTTTGTTTTGTTGATGGTTTCCTTTACTGTGCAAAATCTTCTTATGTAGATGTAATCTCAATAGTTGAATTTTGCTTTTGTTTCCCTTCCTTGGGAGACATATCTAGAAAACATTTGCTACTGCCAATGTCAGAGAAATTACTGCCTGTGTTCTCTTCTAGGATTTTTATGGTTTTAGATCTCACATTTAGGTCTTTAACCCAGCTAGAGTTTATTTTTGTGTGTAGTGTAGGAAATTGGTCTAGTTTCATTCTTTTGCATGTAGCTGTCTAGTTTTCCCAATGCCATTTGTTGAAGAGACTGTCTTTTCCTCATTGTATATTTTTATGTCTTTGTCAGAGATTAATTGACCATATATATGTGGTTTTATTTATGAGCTCTCTATTCTGTTTCATTGACCTGTGTGTCTGTTTCTGTGCCACTACCATCTTTTTTTTTTTTTTTTTTTTTTTTTTTTTTAGTAGTATAGCTTTGCAGTGTATTTTGAAATCTGGAATTTAAACCTCCGGCTTTGTTCCTCTTTCTCAAAAATGTTTTGGCTATTTGGGGTATTTTGTAGTTCTATAGAAATTTTAGTATTATTTGTTCTAGTTCTGTGAAAAATGCTGTTTTTATATACCACATTTTCTTTGCCCAGTCATCTGTTCATGGACATTTAATTTGTTTCCATGTCTTAGCTATTGTAAATAATGCTGTAATGAAATAGGAGTACTAATATCACTTCAAGCTCCTAATTTTAATTCTTGGGGATAAATACCCAGAAATGTGATTGCTGGATCATGTGGTAGTTCTATTTTTAATTTTTTGAGGAAACTCCATACTATTTTCCATAGTAGCTACACCATTTTGCATTCCCACCAACAGCGTGCAAGAGTTTCCTTTTTTCACATTCTCACCAATATTTTTTGTTGGTTTGTTTGTTTTGTTTTGTTTTGTTTTTAATAATAACCATCCTTACAGGCTTGAGGTGATATCTCATTCTGGTTTTGATTTGCATTTCCCTGATATTGATATAGAATTTGTGTGTGTGTGTGTGGGGGGGGGGGGAAGCATTTGTAAATCTTCTTCGGAGAAATGTCTATTTAAATTCTTAGCCCATTTTAAAAATCAGGTTATTAGTGTTTTTGCTGGAGTTGTAGGAGTTCTTTATATATTTTGAAGATTAACCCTATATCAGATAAGTGGTTTGCAAATATTTTCTCCTATTTTATAAGCTGCCTTTTGACTCTAGTGATGATTTCTTTTGCTGGGCAGAAGTTTTTAGTTTGGGTATCCCCACTTGTTTATTGTTTATTTGGTTGTTTTTTGGTTTTGGTTTTGATTTTGTTTTTTCTATTTTTATTTATTCATTTTGAGAGAGAGAAGGAAAGAGACATGGACAGAATCCTAAGCAGCCTCCATGCTGCGAGTGCAGAACCTGATGAGGGACTCGATCTCACTAATGGTGAGATCATGACCTGAGCCTAAATCAAGAGTGGGACGCTTAACCGACTGAGTCTCCAGGTGCCCCTTTTTCATTTTTGTTTTGCCAGGACTTAAATAACTCAACCTAAGTGACACACTGGTAAGTGTCCAAGCTGGGATTTGAGCCCAATCAGTCTAGTTCTAGGTTATAGGCTGGGTTGTTAGCTACCATACTTTAATAGTGCATTTTTAACTTCTAGATTGGTGGTTTTCCAGCATTAAAGTATTTTTGATAAGTAATTAAACTCAAGACCTGAAAGACTGCCCCTTTTGAATCTATAAGGCTAACCAGAAAAAGAATATATGTAAATTATCTAAATTATCTGTGGGAAGGCAATCACTACTCAACATCCAGTCAAAGATACAATGTCTTAGTTGGTTTCTTTTTTAAACTTACCTACTTGTATTTTTATGTAATGCCTCATTCTAAAAAAAGAGATAGGACTGAATATTTAACAATATTAATTATTTGGTGGATGATAATATAAAAGACTTTTTTAAATTTTTATTTATTTTTGAAAAAGAGAGATAGAATGCAAGTGGGGGAGGTGCAGAGAGGGAGACACAAAATTCAAAGCAGGCACCAGACCCTGAGCTGTCAGCACAAACCCATGAGCCGTGAGATCATGACCTGAGCCAAAGTCAGACACCCAACCACTGAGCCACTCAGGAGCCCCTGACATTTCTAATACCAGAAGTGTCCAGGTTAAAGGAGGTTAAGTGGTGCTAAATTAATCAAAATTGGACTGCAGAACCTAGCGATGACCGAATAAGTTCTAGCAAGTTGTGTTTGGCACAATGCCTCTGGGAGTTACAAAATTATCTTGTTCATAATGAATGGAAAGGCTAACTGTTATTGCAGTCTCTTTTAAGGAAATAATTTTGTTTTTATTCATCTTTTATTCTTCAAAGCATCTAGCATAATGCCTAGAACAGCAGACTCACCCAAAAGTATTTACAGAATGACCAGAAATATTATCATAAAATATGTTGTTCTACTTGTTTAAAACCTGACCTAAGATGAACAACTCTTTTGATTTCCTTTTAATGTCACAAACAAGGCTATTTTGATCTCTGGAAGCCACAACTTCCTGTTACCAACCCAAATCCTAATATACTACCGTGATATGTTTTTCTACCTGTTAGTGACTTTTAGTTTGTTTGGGCCTAATAAAGTTAAAACAAAACACACAAATGATAATGAGACCCTGCCCTATGTGTAGAATTTCTGGAAGTATAGGATGTAAATTATTAAAACTGGAACCCCCAAACAGGCTGTCAGAATGGATGTGCCATTTTTTTCATGGTCTGAAAATATTTCAAGGTGAATATCCAGTGTCAAGAGTCAACTTATAGTATATTTGTGTCTGATATATACCTGAAATGGAAAAGAAAGGAGGGCTAAAGTTGGAAAATAAAAGTCTAAACATCAAACAGTCTTTTGCCTAAGTAATTTGAGGTGCAGGGCTATACATCCATAGAGGGCCTGGAAAGGGTAGGCACAGGCCTTTCTTCATCTGTTTTCTCTTTCAGTTTTATTACCCAGCCCTGATCCACTGTGTGTGGATGAGGCCTATCCCTCTCTCTCCACCTTAAAGGAGCTCACCATTGATTGGGAATGATTGTTGCTGAATTACTCAGTAGGAAATGAGTCTCACATCATATTCACCCAATCAAGACAATTTCAGAACAAATGCCAATGTCACCACCAATACCTCATTCTTGTATTGAGAAACAAGAAAGAGAAAATAAACCTAAAATTTCTGAATCCTGAGATAGTATAGACTTTTAATGATAAAGTGATCAAAATAATCAGTAGACTATGAAAATAAAATTTGAATATATTTAATCCATATATTTGTTAAAATATCTATTGTATCTAAGTGCTATACTGAGTTCTGAGGTTAGAGGTGAAATCATCAATTGCTTTCCACTGGCAGGAAGACATAGCAGGAGAGGCAAATGAAGATGCTCCATGTGCGGTATGGAAACAAGGGCTAAGGGAAGGGAGACAAGGGAGCAATTGATTCTGTTTGGCAGAAATTTTACAGAAAGCCAAAAACTCACAAATAATGAAGATTTCACCAGGATAACAAAGAAAGTTCATGAGCAAAAGTACTGAGACGGATAAAATACACACTACAGTTATAACTGTATAACTGAACTACAGTTCACCCAAAAAAAGACTCCATCTGAAAGAAATACAATTTTTTTTTCCTAATCCATACCCCTAAGTGATCAAACTCTTTGTGCCAGTCCCTTCTTGTTGGTTCAGCGTAATCAGTAACCCTGGAAATAAGTTCCCATATTGAATTCTTTTTTAACAATCCCTTTACTTCTCAGAAAACATTTTGCATGGTTGTATAAGACTAAGTTTTCTTTCAAATATAGAAAATTACCACCTAGCCACTCCCTTCCTTGTCTTTCCTGTCATTATACTACATTGCATTCTTGGAAGACATTCCTTTTTTTTTTTTTTTTTTAATTTTTTTTTTTTAATGTTTATTTATTTTTGAGAGAGACGACGACAGAATGCAAGTGGTTTAGGGGCAGAGAGAGAGGGAGACACAGAAGCAGAAGCAGAAGCAGGCTCCAGGCTCTGAGCTGTCAGCACAGAGCCCGATGCGGGGCTCGAACTCACGAGCTGTGAGATCATGACCTGAGCCGAAGTCTGACGCTCAGCCGACTGAGCCACCCAGGCGCCCCTTGGAAGACATTCCTGAGCCACTTAAGGGACCCTGCTCTGTGCTTCATAGGACACAGTACTTCACATAATGTTGTACTTCTTAGCCCACTTTGTAACTGTCTGTACATTCGTATCCCCATGACAGTGTAGGCTCCTTAAAGACAGGATTGTGTTTAACCACAGTATTCCCAAGGCCTGCCCAAGTGCTGGACCCATAGGTGGCACTCAATAAAAATCTATTAAATGAATGAGTGTTGCATTGTTTGGGGTTTATGGCCCCAACATCCTCTTGTGGGGTACTGGATCAGGCCTGGCCAGGACAGGAGTCAATAGGGCTGGCAACTGAGGATTACTTCCCAGGAAAGGACACACTAACTGAGGAGGTCTGTGGTAGAAAAAGCAAGAGGACTAAATTCAAGCCAAAGTCCTTAAAAAGAATGGAGTTTCACAGTCAAGAAAACAAAAATCTAATGGCAGAATCAGAGTCTTAAATGAAAAGAAATCCTAGGCTGTGCCTCTCAAACTGAGGACCTTGTGTTCACAGGAGTATTTGTCAGGGTGCCTTGGAGGACAGGAAGCCATAAGACCAACATGGACCAACTTCCTACTAAGTCAGATTTATTCAATGGTGAGTAAATTAAAACATTCTATTTCTGTTAAATATATAGAGAGTGAAATGCCAATATTCACAGATTTTACAAATAAAAATGAGATTTCAAAATAGCTCTAGCTTTCAGTGAGACACTTCATTTGTATGCCCAGGTTCCTAGAGGCATATGCTTTTCCCCCTCATATTGGGGATCCAGCAGTACAAATTTCTGAGAAGCATAGGTAGGGTAAGGTGCTGAACAAAACCAAACTTTCAGATACATTGGGCCCAATTCAAGAGGGATCTTGAGCAATTTACAAGAACAGTATTGGGCTATCCGTAGCTTGGTTTTTCTGATTTGCATAAAGGTGAATTCTATGAATTAGAGAAAATGTTAAATAGGTGACTAGATCCTAAGTTTTTTTTAACTAAAATCAAGTGTTTCTTACAAACAATTACAAGGCAATCCCTAAAACAAGATTTGCCACAAATTGATCATTGTTGAAACTAGGTAATAGATACTCTGAGGCTTCATTATACTATTTCCTTTATTCTTTTATTTATTTGAAAGTTCTCATACTAAAAATGTAAAGAAACTAAGGTGCTTAGTTATAAATTAATGTGCCGATAAGCAAAAGGAAGAAAATGTACAAAAATACAATTCCATCACCCAGATACCACCATTTTGTAGTATTATTTTTCTAGACTATCTATACATAGAGATAGATAATTTTTTTAAATCTATAAGAAATATAATTTTATTGTTCAGACACTACCATATTTTAGCATTAATTTTCTAGCTATTCAGAGATTATATGGATATTTTAAAAAGTGTGTTTGACTCTCCAAACTCATTCTACCTTACTCTCCATTGAATAGCAGCACTCTGGTTTCAGAAATCAACCTTACTTAACTCAGTGTGTGAGCCTGACTGATCTAAAGAGAATCACAGTCCCTTTACCAGCAAATGATGTAATTCTAGCCAATGATATATGAGGAAACATTTGCTAGAGACTTCTAGAAAAGTACCTCTTCCAGTATTTACAGCAAATGAAAGCCATTCTTTACTTCTCTATCTGAATATGAATGAGGAAGCAAGCAATTCTTAATTGCACCTGGAATCTATCTCATATTTGGAGAATCAGTTGTAGGATGATGCATAATTTGGATGACAGTGCAAAGTAAAACCACCTGGTTCCTTGATAACATCATTGGGTCACTGAATCCACCAACCCTGAAGGGCGTCCTACATCTGTGCTTAATGAATTGAATGAATAAATCTAATAATTTTAGCTATAAAAACAAATATATCATTTTGAATTCATTTTGAATTGGATGCTCTGTTACTTGCTGCTGGAACTATCCTGACAGCATGCAGTTTAGTCTTTTTTCTGCTTAAGGATGAATCATGAACATCTGTCTGTAACAGTAAATTCAATTCCTCAGCATCATTTTGAGTGCCTGTGTAGTACTCCATTGTGTACCTGTACCTTGCCAACATCTCCAAAGTGTATTATGCAATCTTCTTGTACTGCTAAATGCATGAGGTTCCCTAGCAGTGACTCTATTAAAGACATGGTCTCAATATCAGTATCCTTTTTGAAGGCAAACTGCCCATCTGCTGAATGGCCACTGTAATAATAAATAGCAGCTGTATGTTCAAAATTATTTTATCTAAGTTCAAGATTTGACACCAAGATAGCAGTTCTTTCTTGTGAATCCATGGAAAGTTTTAGATGGCATTGTGTTCGTTTCCACCTGTCATGAGCAGGCTATGAAGGCACACACACGAGTAGTGTCTTTCCACAACATCAGGTTTATTCAATCACAAAGCAAAGTCAATCACAATTATAAAGCAGGTTCAGGGTTCCAAACTCAATGACCTTTCACCATGTGATTAAACTTGGTTTAATCACACAGAGCAGAACATAAGACAAACCACGCAACAAACAAGACAACAGAAGGGTGTAGGAAGTTAACAAACCAAACTAGAAGTCAGTCTATGGGTGCACAGTTGAAATAAAGACCAGGTCTGAGTCCGGATGAGCTCTCAGAATTTCCTGCTTATTATGTTCAAGCGGTGAAGGATCTCAGTTCTGTTTGGAGATCAATCCAGCAGAGTCTTCAGGCACAGTTGCTTTTTTTAAGTGGCCAGACATAGAGGGGTCATGTCTGAAGAGTCTGACAGTTTGCTGCAAAAATCTTTCCCTTTTAAAAAGGAGTTAAATCGGTCTTGGGCCCCCTACCAACCTCCTTTGCTTCTGCTTGTTACCAGTTCTGGGTGTCAGCTGATGCTGATCCCAGCGATATATCATAGCTGCAGTACCTTTGCTTGCATCATCACTTGACATAGTCCCTGCTTGACACAGGCTCCTGCTTGACATGAGAGACTCCATTTTGCTCTCTGCACCACGTTTCATTAAGGAAAATGTTCCTGTAACCTGATACTACAGCAATTCTGCCACCTCACGCGGGATGCCATGCAAAGTTCCTCCTCACTGAGCTCCAGGCAAAGGTAGAGTTCAGTGGCAAGAGATTTATTAGGACTGTTTTCCCAGCATATTCATGCATCATTCAGAAGTGTCAGAAAATAGTGCTCCCCAAAGAAACTCTGGCTGTTGTAGGGAAAGGTAGGTTTTGAGAAGGTCCCATTTAAGAGTTTTTAAATTTGATATGTCATGTTAACCAGCTATCCTTTGACTGGATGCAATCTTCTCAAAAAGGACATTGTATTACCAGATTAGGATTAGGATAATCTAAAAAGAATAGATAATAATTTCTTTGAGCTATAACATTCTTATCTGTTATCAAGGACCCCTAATATGGGTATAGAAAGTGTGAAAAGGGGCAATAATTTGTGTGTGAATAGTCAACTAGTCATATCAAATACTGTATCATGATTAAAAGAACATCGTTAAGCCATAAATATTGCAAATATCAGTACTCTACTAAATTTGCACTTGTGCCACTTCCCTGGTTATTTGCCTTTAATTTGAGGTGGTTTGTCAAAATCTCAAATACTCCCGTTATTTTGGATTTCACGAACAGACAGGCTAATTTATGTCCTATTCATCTCCTTTGTTCTAATAAAATAGTGCTGCTGAATTGGCAAGGGTCCTAATTCAGATTATTTTATGAATAGAAAATTAAATTTATTGGCATAAAATAGAACAACAGTGAATATTCACTACAATCTACTCTTTAATTGCTTAGCACATATCCAAAGACATACCTATCGCTCCAAAAATATCTTCACCAAGCACAACCCATGTGCCACCCAAAACACCCACCTCATTCCCAATGGGAATTTGTACTAAGTCCTGTCTATTCGACCTTCACAAGGTCCTGTGGTAACTGTTCTTCAAGTTCAAGCTTTCTGTACAATCTCCTTCAGTACAGTTGAGTCAGACTCATGTCAGCCGTGGGTTAGATGATGAGTTTTCCTATTCTTCAATCAGGGTCCCAAGAAGAAATAGATAGCACAATTAAATAGGTTAACTTCAAGGAGGAGTATTTACAAAGGAACTATTTACTAAGGAATGGATGTGTGAATTACAAGGTAAGAAGTAGGAACCTGGAGTTTTTTAGCAGTTGAGCTATGACCCCTATACCAGAAGTTACCAAAGGAGAGAGTCATGTAGAGTGATTTGGCTTGAGACGATCAGTGGCCTTCCGTGAGGGACACAGAAGGCAAACTTGCAGAAAGGAAGCCAGGAGATAAGTATCTTGACCCTATCTTCTCCCCTCCCTGTGATTCTCCTTATACCAGTTAGGCTCACTCATTGAGCTAAGGTCAATTTTTCAAACCAGAGTGCTTCTATTCAATGGAGAATAAGAAGGAATGTATTTGGAGAGTCAAACACAATTTTTAAAATATCTATCTAATCTCCATGAGTAGACTAGAAAATTAATCCTACAATATAATAGGGTCTGGGCAATGGAATTATATTTCTTATGGATTTTATGGTGCATACTCTTAACAAGAGATCACATTCTTCCATTTCTTCTCTCTAAATGAGATATTTTATTATAGTTACTCTGCCTTTGGTGTGCCTTTAATTGCCCCTCTGAATGTGCTGTTTTCCCTCTACCCTCCTTCTACCTTTCTTTACCCTACTCTTTGTCCTGGGAGGCTGACCCATATAGACACCATTAATGGATTCTTATGTCCTCTGGCCTCCAGTTGGTCTAAGCCAATGGGGAGGCACAGCAGTAGATCTGTGATGCAAAAGTTGGTTTGGGAGTATGCTGAGGACAAAAGTAGGTCTGACAAATATGTCAATATTTTAGAAACTCTCTATCAGGTATGAGGATAAGGAGCAAGTGAGAAATAAGTTAAAGGAATGAAGAAAGGACTGATGATGCAACAGGGCAGTATTCCTGAGAACCATGGGGGATCAGGTTCCAAGTAACAGAGAAGCATCCTTGAACTTGGGTTTGTATGTAAGAAAAAGGTAGAAATCCCATTGAACAGGACTTTCTATAAATGCTCATGGAAGCATAATGACAGTGAGTGTTCTCTTTTATAAACCAGTCTGAGAACTGAGGACCTTTCCTTGGGCTATTTATCAAAATATTCAAAACATAGGGATGCCTGCATGGCTCAGTTGATTAAGCATCCAACTTTGGCTCAGGTCATGACCTCATGGTTCATGAGTTCAAGCCCCGCATCGAGCTCTCTGCTATCAGCACAGTGCCAACTTTGGATACTCTGTCTCACGCTCTCTCTGTCCCACCCCCACTCTCTCTCTTTCTTTCTCAAAAATAACAAACATTTTTTTAAAAAAGAAAAAATATTCAAAACAAAAAAATATAAATCCCTAAGAATTTTTTCTGAGAACTCCCTATGTATATTCTCCATATTCCATATTGTTTGTCAGTTCTTGATATCAAACCTAAAAAAAAAAGTTAATTTTTCTTCCCAGTAGGAGACATTTTGTTTAAGGCATGATATACTTAAAGATTTAAGATAGTCAGTCACATGATAAGTTTTTATTTTTCATTACTTTGAGAGGTTAAAAGATCTGAGTTATAGCAGGATATGTAGTTGGGTTTAAAATAATAACTATGAGGATAGGCACCATACAAATACTATTTATTTTTAAAAAATAAGCCTCTTCCAGTCAAACACATATTCAGTCAATAAAAACTCAAAATACATGTATATGCAGAGTTTATTTTTCTTTAATGTTTATTAATTTTTGAGAGAGACAGAGACAGAGACAGAGACAGAGTAAGAGCAGGTTAGGGGCAGAGAGAGAGGGAGACACAGAATCCAAAGCAGGCTCCAGGCTCTGAGCTGTCAGCACAGAGCCCAATGTGGGGCTTGAACTCACAAACTGCGAGATCATGACCTGAGCCAAATTCCAATGCTTAACTGACTGAGGCACCCAGATGACCCATATTTCTTTCTTTCTTTTTTTTTAATGTTTATTTATTTGTGAGAGAAAGACAGAGTGTGAGTGGGGGAGGGCAGAGAGAGAGAGGGAGACACAGAATTGGAAACAGGCTTCAGGCTCTGAGCTGTCAGCACAGAGCCCAACGCAGGGCTCAAACTCATGAACTGTGAGATCATGACCTGAGTCAAAGTCAGACGCTTAACCAAATGAGCCACTCAGGCCCTCCCAGAATTTATTTCTGATTTGCTTTTGATATTTAAGAACTGAGAAATAAATTTCACAAATGCAGGAGCAAATCAACAAAGTTGAACACAGCTAAGCTCTCCATGCCAAATACCTACAGTTAAAAAGAAGTGTTTTAATGATGAGTCCATTCTATTAATAACTTTAAAAATATTATTTTTGAAAAAAAAAAAAAAAAACTTGGCCTCTTAGGACTGTTATTTGGCATGAAGAAAACTATTCTTTCCCCTAAATCCTAATGTTTAAACATTAGGAAAAATAACAGAATAGTATTAATCAAGCTGTAAATAAATAACTTAAAATCTAAATGAATGCTTCCCCCATCTCTGTTCCATAGTCATGACTAATAAGGTTAAAATTCAACTACTTTAATATATCAACCATACCCTCTTGGTTTGCCTTCATTACTTCTCCATCATCATTTAATGAAGGATTATATTTTCAAACTATAGTTTAATCTACCTATGATATATGATATATCATATGATATATGATTCATGTTCCATGAATAGAGATAATGAAATCCAGGAGAAGGAGCTAGACTGAGAAACAATTGGTAGGATGATTAGTTGGAGTACCACAGAAGCAAGAGCCAGGCAGGTCAACCCATGCATATCTCCTTCCTCCCCATCCTGCATAAGAAATGGCAGTATCTACCTCCAGGCAAGAAAGATGAATATGGGCACTTACTGCAGAGAAATAGGGCAATGTTCTTGAGGGCTAGCGGCACAAAGAGGAATGGGGAGAATTCAAAGCCAGACCAGTTATTAAGTTACCCTATCAAGTATAACTTCCTTCGCTAGATTTAGAGAGAATTTAGTAGAAGAAATATTTCAGGACAGAATCGTCTAGAATTTTCCAGAACTGCACAAGGACATGAAACCTCACAAAGAGTCAGCAAGGGCCATACAAAATTAAAAATACAGAGAAGAAATAGTGAAATCTTAGAATATAAAGTGAAAGAGGAGAATCCTGAGGCCACTTGAGAGAAAAGATAGATTCCTTACAGGACAATAAAAACAGACTTTGCATCAACATATTGCTTACAATGAAAAAAATGAAGAAAATATTGAGTGAAAAACCTTCGAGACTGAAATTCTATAGTTAGTCAAGTTATCAAGTAAACAAACCATTTTCAGAGAAAACAATAACTGGGAATTTAATGGTCTTGTTTTCTAGTTCTGTATGAGTTTAGCTTAATGTTAAGTATCAAACAAGTTTTAACCATATTTCAGACATAATATGCAGCTGATCCTGTCCTTAGGTCCCCCTGCCAATTGCCTGCTATGGATGAATGTGATTGCTAGTTTCCCTGCAACTAATTCAATTCTTTAGAAGCTACACTCAATTTGTTCCTTTGTCACACACTTATTTTCTACCTGTTATTCCTACTGCCTCACAAAGAATGATGTAGGGCTTTTTAAAATATTTTTTTTAATGTTTATTTATTTTTGAGAGAGAGAGAGAGAGAGCACGAGCAGGGGAGATTCAGAGAAAGAGGGAGACACAGAATCTGAAGCAGGCTGCAGGCTCTGAGCTGTCAGCGCAGAGTCCTACTAGGGTCTCAAATTCATGAACCACAAGATCATAACCTGAGCCAAAGTTGGAGCCTCAACTGACTGAGCCACCCAGGGGCCCCTAGAATGACATAGGTTTTAAATTTATGTGGAGTCTCATGTCTCTGCCCTGAGTCCCATATCTCGAAAGCCCATCCTTCTACAATCCTACATATCTACCAGACTTGAGACAAGGTTTATCCCAATCCGGCTCATCCAGATACCATTTAAACCTTGTTTAGAGCAAATTAAAACTTTTAGAAACATACAAGATTATATGTTACGTTAGAGTTTGAGGCTACAATGTGTCAATAATAAATCAAAAGAAATTAAAGAGTCCTCTAGCCTCTTTAAATTTTTTTTTTAATATATGAATTTTATTGTCAAATTGGTTTCCATACAACACCCAGTGCTCATCCCAAAAGGTGCCCTCCTCAATACCCATCACCCACCCTCCCCTCCCTCCCACCCCCCATCAACCCTCAGTTTGTTCTCAGTTTTTAACAGTCTCTTATGCTTTGGTTCTCTCCCACTCTAACCTCTTTTTTTTTTTTTTTTCTTCCCCTCCCCCATGGGTTTCTGTTAAGTTTCTCAGGATCCACATAAGAGTGAAACCATATGGTATCTATCTTTCTCTGTATGGCTTATTTCACTTAGCATCACACTCTCCAGTTCCATCCACGTTGCTACAAAAGGCCATATTTCATTCTTTCTCATTGCCACGTAGTATTCCATTCATCAGTTGATGGACATTTAGGCTCTTTCCATTCATCAGTTGATGGACAATTTCTTTATCCATTCATCAATTGATGGACATTTAGGCTCTTTCCATAATTTGGCTATAGCCTCTTTAAATTTAAATCTTAGTCCTGTAATTCACTAGTTCTGTGACCCAGGACCAGTCTTGGGCCATGTAAACATGCCTACACCTATTTTAATAAAATGAGGAAAATATCTGTTTTACCTCAGGGTTATTGGGCAAAACAAATGACATAATATATTTAAGGAGCCAAAACAATAGTAGGCTGTCAAAAGATTTGAGTTTTCTCCACTTCCTTCCTGTTAACAGCAGTGCAAGTTCTGCAGATAAAGAAATATAAATTCATTTAACCTTGAAAAATAATTTGAGAAATAGAAACAAAAATTCATTTTCCAGTCCATGAATAAAGAAAAGTTAAAAATGAGTTGAATGCACCAGGTGATACTTTAATTTACCCATGTTGCTATCTGAACGCCTATTTAAAATCAAGTTATCGGGGCGCGTGGGTGGCTCTGTCGATTAAGCCTCCGACTTCAGCTCATGTCATGATTACTTACATTCTGTGAGTTCGAGCTCCATGTTAGGCTCCGTGCTGACAGCTCAGAGCCTGAAGCCTGCTTTGGATTCTGTGTCCCCCTCTCTCTCTGCCCCTCCCCTGCTCATGCTCTCTGTCTCAAAAATAAATAAAAACATTTAAAAAAAATAAAAAAAATTAAATCAGGTTATCAAATATATGAGTATGGAAAATACGTAAAGCACTCCCAATGTGTTTATACCACATAGTCATGTATTTGTGTAACTAAAGTATATAGTCAGATGGGCACCTGGGTGGCTCAGTTGGTTAAGCATTCTACTTCGACTCAAGTCATAATCTCTCAGTCATTGAGTTCAAGCCCCGCCTCTAGCTCTTTGCTGACAGTTCAGAGCCTGGAGCCTGCTTCTGATTCTGTCTCCTTCTCTCTCTCTGCCCCACCCCCGCTAGTTAGTGCGTGTGCGCGCGCTCTCTCTCTCTCTCCCCCAAAAATAAATAAGCATTTAAAAATAGTTAAATAAATAAATAAAGTATATAACCAGAAAATTTGTTAGTTTCCAATGAGAAATATTGTCAATCTAGCTAAATGGACCATAATTTTTAGTTTGGCCTGACCAGCACATTCTTTTCTGGTTGGCAAATCTACTGGGAAAATCAAACCATCAGAATATTCTCTACTGACCATGCAATCACAATAGACATTAGTTAGGTAATTCCAGTGTACCTTATGTGTCTTCTCCACAATGGATGTCCACCTTTTGGGTTATCCAAAAACTAGAGGTGGCCTCTCACCTTCTCCCCAGTATGATGTTGTTTCTTACTGCTGATAGTAGACCTTGGGATTCTGCTTGTTTCTGCTTCCGTGGCTGAATTGCTCTTCCTTTAAATTTGCTTTGCCTTCAGTTGGAGTTCCTGAACTATCTAGTGGAAAGTAAACTGTAAATTTTGAAGCAGGAGAAGCTTCCAAGGAGAAAAAGTGACATGCGGTTTTCCTGCATGGTGTGGAAATTAGGTGGGCCTTTTACACTTACAAACAAATAGCTTTCCATTATTCTTGAGGAGAGTCCTGAATGTAGAGAAGTAGTCCCCCAGCACAGAGGCCTGACATTGGGCGTAAGTGTTTTCCTCAGTATTATAAATTTGATGTCTACCAAGGCTGCCTCCACAGAGCTGAAGACACTTTCTCTTAAACCTGAAAGTTACTGTTTTATTCCTCAAAGCTGTGTTTATAATCTCTGTTCAAGGTGGTTCAGTCTCCAGGAGGGTAAGAGATGAAATTGTATTATATGTGCACTTAGAACTTTTCCTTGCCTCATCCTGAAGGTGAGACTGAGGAAAACTGTATTGAATTTGGTACAGTGGCATCAGGACTATAACGTAATCCTTTCCTTTACAGTGTTATTTGAGATGGAATCGGATAAACCATGTGACTGTTTTAAGTAGTTGGTTAGGCCGGATTCCATTAGCGGAAAGGATGTGGGTTTTCCTCTGATAAGAATGGAATTCTCCCTCACGTGTTCTCCCTCACATGTGTGTGTTGACTCATGCATGCCATGTGGAAATCTGATGGTTGCTATGCAGGGACTTGGAAATGTAGTTGGGCTATGGGTTCTAAGAGCAGCTACGTATAATAGCAGCTGTTAGTCAATGATATATAAGTCAGTGGCCCACAGTCCTATTGAGGTCCACAGAGATGTTGCGTTTGGCCATGGCAGTGTCATATAAAAAATAAAAGAATCAAGTGCCACTGTTGAGAAGAAAAGTTTTACTTAAAAATATTAATTTCAGGGGTGCCTGGGTGGCTCAGTCGGTTAAGTGTCTGACTTCGGCTCGGGGTCATGATCTCACAGTTCATGGGTTCGAGCCCCGTGTCGGGCTCTGTGCTGACAGCTCAGAGCCTGGAGCCTGTTTAGGATTAGGTGTCTCCCTCTCTCTCTGCCCCTCCGCACCCCACCCCGTTCACATCCTGTCTCTCTCTCCTTCAAAAATAAATTAACATTAAAAAGATTTTTAATTATTAATTTTCTTGCAAAATCAGGTCTGGCAAAACTAGGTCTTTGTTACAGCAGCTTCTCTTCTTCGAGGGAGCATGTGCTGGCCGGTTCACCAGCACTCTCACATTGTCTATTATTTGTTGACATTTAAGTCAATTGTCATGGCCACTTTTGTTATCTTGGTTTTTTTCATTTTTTTTAATGTTTAATTTTGAGAGACAGAGGAAGACAGAATGTGAGCAGGGGAGGGGCAGAGAGAAAGGGAGACACAGAATTTGAAGCAGTTTCCAGGCTCTGAAGTGTCAGCACAGAGCCCAACGTGTGCTCGAACTCACCAGCTGTGAGATCCTGACCTGAGCCGAAGTCAGACACTTAACCGACTGAGCCACCCAGGCGCCCCTGTCATGGCCACTTTTCTTATACCATACAGTCCTCACACTCCTCCGTTACTAGCTAGACTTCTGTCAACATTCAAGTTGCAATTCCTCTGCCTCCCAAGCCTTGCCAAGCTCCTAGCAGGGGTTCAAGCATCTTATGGAGAATTACCGGAACAGTGTCACCACTCAGCAGCTGGGCAAGCAATGTCAGTGGTAGTTAGAGGCAGAGTGGCAGTCTGATAAAAATCAGGAGCAGAAAGGTAGCAAACATCCTGTGAGCCAGCAGGATGGGAAGGCTGGGGGTAGGAACCTGACCTTAGCAGAGCTCCTAGCCACATGGAAGGCAGTACCCTGGAAACTCTCCAAACAGTGTGGTAGACAAACAGGTGCCAGTATCTGATAATCAGATAGACAGAGTCTTTAGCCATGTTCATCTAGACACAGAAATGTAACCTCAGTTTGTAGTGATGAGCTCATGAAGCTGGAGATGTGTGTTGCACAAGTTCTGGAGGGGTCACCTCCTGGTCACCTCTTCACTTTCTCATTTCTCATTTGTTTATCGCTCAGTCTGATCTGCATGTGAAGGCATGCTTTGGCTTTAAATAGAGCAGAAATTAAGCAGTTTTTCTTTGGAAACAGGAAATGGAGCGGGGAGGGGGGGTGACATTTTTTTTAATGGCTATGGAGTAGCACTCTTTTAAATGTGGGTCACACCTTGAAAGCACATCTTAAACCTTTTACTTTCCTCTGTTTTCACAAATATTTAATCCATGTGATTATTTTCAGCATATAGATAATAGAATTGTATATAATTCTGTATTTTAAAGAATTAACAATGCACAATTTGTGCTGTTGTATTTGCATTTAGAAGGATCCGCTGTGCTGCAGTTGAAGACTGAGAACTTAGACAGAAGTTGAACTACCTGAGCTCAGATGTAATGGGGAACTGGGGTGGGCATCTTTTTTTTGGAAAGAACCTTGTAAAGACAAGAGTTGGATCTCCCACTGAGCATCATTATACAAGGAATAAGATTTTAAGTTTATTTATTTATTTTGAGAGAGAGAGAGAGAGAGAGAGAGAGCACACAATGGAAGAGCAAAGAGAGAAGGAGAGACAGAGAATCCCAAGCAGGCTCCATGCTGTCAGTGCAAAGCCCAACATGGGGCTTGAACTCACAAACCTCAAGATCATGACCTGAGCCGAAACCAAGAGTCAAACACTTAACAGACTGAGCCACCAAGGCGTCACCCAAGGAATAACTTTTTAATTCACTTTGTAATTGTGAGAAGTAATTAGGTACAATGTCCGCTAATTATAAATTTTATATAATCTATATGTTATAAATGAAAGAGAAACATGTGAAGCAAATGTAGAGAAATAAGAGTTTTGTGTTTTGGTTTGGTTTGAGAAAGAAGAGGTTTTAGAAGTACAAACTGAGACAGGAAATAGCTGGATAATAGGGTGTGTCCAAATGCAACTTTGCAAAATATTGCCAAATTGCTTCCCAATGTCTTTTACCAATTTATACTCCCGGGAACAGTATGTGAGAGTTCCTGTGTCCGTCTATGGTTATTTGTCATTATATCTTAAATACCTAAGACAATGCTCAACACATAGTAAGAATATAAATATTTGAGGGTCACCTGGGTGGCTCAGTCGGTTAAGCATCTGACTTCGGCTCGGGTCATGATCTCAGTTGTGAATCTGAGCCCCGCATTAGGCTCTGGGCTGACAGCTCAGAGCCTGGAGCCTGCTTCAAATTCTGTGTCTCCCTTTCTCTCTGTCCCTCCCCTGCTCTCTCTCTCTCTCTCTCTCCCTCTCTTTCAAAACAAAAACAAAAACAAAAGAAAGAAAGAAAGAAAGAAAGAAAGAAAGAAAGAAAGAAGAAAAAAACTTTAAATGATATTTGATGGGGTTCCTGGGTAGTTCAGTCGGCTAAAAATACAACTCTTGGGGCACCTGGGTGGCTCAGTTGGTTAAGCGTCCAACTTCAGCTCAGGTCATGATCTCGTAGTCTGTGAGTTCGAGCCCCATGTCAGGCTCTGTGCTGACAGCTAAGAGCCTGGAGCCTGTTTAGGATTCTGTGTCTCCCTCTCTCTCTGCCCCTCCCCTGCTCGTGCTCTCTCTCTCTGTCTCAAAACTAAATAAACATTTAAAAAAATTTTTTTGAATAAATAAATAAGTAAATAAAAATCCAACTCTTGGTTTCATCTCAGGTCATGATCTCACAGTTTGTCTGTTCGAGACCCACTTCTGGCTCTGCCATGGCAGCGCGGAGACTGCTTGGAAGTCTCTCTCCCTCTCTCTCTGCCCCTTCCCCACTTGCGCATGCTCTCTCTCTCTCTCTCAATAAATAAATGAACATTTAAAAACATTATAAATAAATAAATAAGTAAATAAATAAAGTTTGATGCATGAACAGATAAATGAGAACCAGGATATTTTTTTAACCATGGGGACAGTTCAAAATACAGGTCTAGCACCAGCTCTGCCTAAAGGCATGTAAGGGCAGATTTAGCATTAGTGCGGTCTGCTCAGAGAAGCAAAGTAGAACACTCTAGATGGGAAGAATGATGACAAGAAGCAGTCAAATCCCAGGTGAGAAAAATGTGACAGAATATGGACAGGACGAGATAGCAGGAAGGTAGTCTGTCAGTAGGCAATACACAGAAATCCAGGGGCACTGACTATCTCAGTGAATTCTCAGCTAGTGGGAACTCTAACTCTGAAGGTGAGCACCCAGTTTCTGGAAAGGAGTGTCAGAGAAACTATTGGCTTTATGGGGAGAAGAGAAAGACATTGGAAGTACAACAGACTCTAAGGAGGATGGGCACTGAGTGAAAACCAGAGAAAACCCCATAGCTAGAAATCAGAGTAGGTCTGTCAGATGGTACCTATGTCTTTAATCGCAGCCCTAGACCCCCAGTGTTCGTAGATATCAATGTATTGCTGGCTGTATTTCAAGGTCCAAGGTGTCAGTTTTCAAACAGATTTCTTCCTTTTCTTAATTCCTTTTACCTTGCCTCTCTCCTCCCTGCTGGCCATCACCTGTGTTTTGTTCCCAGCACTGTGTAGTCTTACAGGCTCTATGACTCAGTCGTTTATTCCCAGGTGCCATCCTATCCTTTAATACTGAATCATGACTTACTGACTTTAGTTCAGTCCATGGATGGGATAATTTCAAATTAATCTACTAGTATTAAACAGCTCAAGGTATGAGCAGTGAAGAAAAGATACCTAATAGATGCATAAATATCAATTAATTAAGGGAAAACTCTACTTATCTCCGAAAACACTGCTGATCAATCTGAGAGACTTGAACTTCAGCTATAGTCAGAGGTAAGTATTTCATTAGTCAAGTGGTGGACTGGAAACTCTGAACTCTTTCATGAATCTCTCTAAATCAAATAGTTCCTTGGAATATTGACAAATAAAATATTCTCTCCCTTCACTCTTTTCCCAGTATTCGTAGGGAATATCTGAAATATTGGATCAGCATATTGTACCACAATACAATGTAACAAATCCCAAGCTTAAGTGCATGGAATGCATAATTAAACTGAGGATTTCTGATCAGCTTTATTCCACAAAATCTGAGCCCATGCCTAATACCATGACAGTAGGTACTGTTGTGAATTCAGGCCTCACCGTCTCTCCTGAGTCCATGGATCTGTGACCTAGGTCTTGCCATAAGGTCAACAGTAGTCTCTGTTTCCCAACCTTTGCATTGTGAGAACTCACTGAGATTATCCGTGTAAAGGAAAGCACAGAATCTGGCACTCGGTAAACTATTGGTTCATTCATTTATTCATGCAACAAATATTTATTCCTAGAGCTACTTCCTAATGTGCAAAACTAACACTATGGTCTTATATCTTACGCCTTAATCTAATCTAGAATATGTGATATACATTCCCATGCAAGCGTGTATATATACTAATCTGCTTATCTATCTTTCTTTTTATCAAGGTGAAGAGAGAGAGCGAGCATATATGTTCATTTTAGGATTAGAATATTTGTAACGGCATACTCTTGCTCCTTGGTTATCTTAGAAATTACCGCAAGAAAGAGAAAGAAGAAATATGGGAGGAGGAAGTGAGATGGAGAAAGAGGAAGAGGATAGTGAGAAAACATGAATCCAATGATATTTTGAAATGATTCCTGTTTTTATTTTCTATTCAGCCTGGGTTTGTTTGCTTTAACTAATTGATATACATTCTAATTTTCTTGGTTTTTCTTTTCCATCTTCTCAAATTTTTTCAATGTATAACTTTAGAGAGTATGCAAAAAAAAAAAACAAATAGAAAAGCTGAAGAAAGAGGAAACAAGATAACCTTAAAGTTATCAGTTATCACCATAGCCCATGAGGGCCCTTTTATAGGTTTGGTGCACAAGCTTAAAAGGGCCACCCTCTTTGGCAAACTATGGCAAACTGACCTTGGCAGCTGAAGTGTGGGTTGCTGCTTCAGGCACAGAGATCATGAAGGAAAAATAATGGGTGAAATTAAATGAGACCAGTGATAACCAAGAAATAGGAGAGCAAGAAAATGATTCCAAGATCATTTCAATCTACTTAAAAAGGAGTAGGATGACATTGTAATCATGGAAAGATGTCCTTTCCTCTCAAATCAACCATAGTTAGAGGCCAGGCAAGTAGTTAATAAGTCTTGCTTAAAGAAAGGAAAAAAGCAAATGAAGGCTGTCTTACCTGAAAACTCTCTCTCACCTGTTCTCTTGCTACTTAGATATTAAATTTATAGTATTACCTGGATTTTAAAATACTATAAGATATGCTCTTTATTGTCACAGGAAAGGCACACGCATTAATACTTTATGCCTTATCCTCTCCTTTTTTGAAAAGGCATTATAACAATTTTTTTAATGGATTAATTGGCAAATGGTCTTGACACATCCATTTGTGCACACACAAACTCTCATTAGGCATGAGAAATGTTAAATGATATGTAGAAACTAACTGGCAAAAATTCCAACATGTGGCATATGCCATTATAGAAAATTTGCCTAGTGTGGCACATGTGCAATTAGAGACTTTGCTTTAGGAAAACTATGGTAGACACATCTATTTTGCTATTCCTCCTGAAAAGCAAATTGAAAATATTCACTTACATCACCCAACAGAGGCTTGCATACATCAAGGCAGTCAAAGTGAATTATGCATTAGAAATATTTGCCAAAAGAATAAATTATTTTTATTTTTTTTAAGTTTAGTTATTTTGAGAGAAAGAGAGAGACAGTAGGGAATGGGTAGAGAAAAAGGGTGAGAGAGAATCCCAAGCAGGCTCTATGCTGTCAGCAGACAGCCCAATGCAGGTCTTGAACTCTTGAACTGTGAGATCATGAACTGAGCCAAAATAGGATGCTCAAATGACTGAGCCACCCAGGTGCCCCAGTCATTCATTTTTCTTAAGTCAGCCTATGATCTTAAACTTTTCCTATAACATTGCAGAAGGATAAATATTCCAAGGCAAAAGGGAGTATCTATGTTCTATGATGCCTGTATATAGTCTTCCTAGAAGATAAAGCTGAGATATTGGGGGATCTTTCTACTAAGATTAAGGCAAATAGTTAAAGTAAGGAAGAAAAATAATCAGTAAGGTTTGTAACATCTTTCTTTCTTTCTTTCTTTCTTTCTTTCTTTCTGCCTCCTGGTCTCAAAATTAATGAAAGGTTTTCCTTTGATTACACTCCTCAGTTCAATATTTATTGTTTGTATTTATTGTTTTAACTGTTGAAAAATTACATGTGTAAGACTCTATGCTCAAAGATACCCTAGAAAATGCAAAGATGAAAAGTAAACAGCCTTTCCTCATAGACTAGCTCTTGAAAGTTGGAGTTTGTATAAATTTTGCAAACCAGAGTGGCAGACTTTCCTATATTAACATCCCTCGTCTGGGGGGATAAAAAGCCTTAACTTACACCATTTGAGTACTACAAGTAAGGCATGATCCTCCACTTAAGCAAGATTGTATGTTCGATGGAGACAATGAAAACTGCTTAATCCAGACCATGACTTGGACAGTTTAGAAGTCAGTTATTTAAGAATCTGGGACAATTAGAAGAAGAAAAATAGAATTGACTGATTCCTATAGAAAAGTTGATATCTTGCCATGCTTGCTTTTCTTAGAAGGAAGTACATTTCCTCTACTTCTGTAAATGTCATTAAGGAAAAAAGGGTTAGCAAAGAGTTCCCCAAACTTCAGAGCTCATACACAGCCAACCTTGAGTTTTCCATTTCTGATATTAAGATCCTTATCCTGAAAACCACATATATGTTGATAGGTTTTTGGTTGAATCATAGAAGATTAAGAAATCCTTTCTCCTATTTTTAAAATCCCTTGATTCTAGGATTATTGTCTTTCCAACCTCTCCCTTCTTTTCTATGTGATGTCAAGGCCAAATGCTTTCCACCTGGAGGCCCTTTGGAACATCCTCAAAATTCCAGGGAGAGGTTCCTGTTTATCCACATCTCAGCACAACAAGGAAGTAGACAGAGCCAGTGACGACCCAACCCTATTGCAGTTCAAAAGTAGAAAGATAGGTTAAGAGGGAAGACAGAGTTCTGCAGCAGATGCACTTTGCTAGGAGGCAGGGTGTGGAGCATGCAGAAAGTGCCTATTGTGCACATAAACAAAGCCCAAAAATGTTCGCTTATCAGCTCAGTAGCCTCTGAAGTCAACATCTGCCATGAGTCTATGTTTATGGCCACAGTAATTGCCCCATGTCAAAAGGATTATTTCACTGTCACAATTCATTAAGGGCAAGCCTTGTTAATAGAAAATTTAGGCTTGGACTTTTTTTTTTCAGCTTTACTGAGGTATAAAATTCATCTTGCATAACTGAAAAGTAGGGAATGCTTCACAAATCTGTGTGTCATCCTTAGCAAGGGTCACGCTAATCTCTGCATGGTTCCTATTCTAGTATATAATCTACCAAAACAAGCATTAGGTATGTTTGGATTTTTATTTGGGGTGTTTGTATTTTTTCAATTATTATTTTGACATTCTCTGGATCTGAAAAATCATAAAATCCCAAATTAATAACCGAATATGCTCTTTGAGAAAAATAGAATTTCACATCATTGTAATTATTCCTGTATACTGAACAGAGTTGATTTTTTTCTTAAAACAGTGCATGCTGATTTAATTATTGCATCGTTGTTATTTTTTAAATTTCTGGCAATACTAGTTCTCTGTTCTGGTACTCTTCTTCAAATATTTCTCAATAATTATCATCTATATATTCTTCCAGATAAAACTCTGAATCATTTCATCAAGCTCCTCACCTTACTAAAACATCTCTAATTTATTTCTCTCACCAAAATATTTTCCAGATAGTCTTGAGTTAAATATAAATATGCAAACCAGCACCAGAAACAAGTGGAAGGAAACATAATTGATTATCTCTCACCTCTAGGCAGAGAAGAACTTTCTAGGCATAAAAAACAAATGAAGAAACACAAGATGAAAAGATTGACAGGATAG
Organism: Panthera leo; assembly: GCF_018350215.1. Lineage (NCBI taxonomy): Eukaryota > Metazoa > Chordata > Mammalia > Carnivora > Felidae > Panthera > Panthera leo. Next base: position 149,058,276 of record NC_056682.1, on the reverse strand, counting down.
ATCTCACTGCTCTTGGCCTTCTCTGCTTTTCCTGAATTAGTTTTACTAGCTGGGTCATCTTGGGCAAGATACTTATCCTTTTCTGTTCCTTTGTGTCCTTATCTATGTAGTTGAGAAACAAACTCAACCATGGTGAGTTTATGGAACACCAACTGTAGGGAATATCAGGAAGGCATTTAAAAACATACTGAGAAAGCATAGGGATGAAAAATCACTTATGTAATCTTCAAAAGTAGTGTGGTATAATCATAAGAATAGATTTTGGTGCTGGACAAACCTGGCTTGTAAGTCTGCCTTTGCCACTTTAGAAGATCTGTGCCTTACATATGATGATAGCAGTGTAAAGAGTTGTTTTGAAAGTTAAAAATAGTAGAGGCTAGAGTACCAAAATTATAATCTCATTGTCCAAAATAGTAAACCAATCATTCAAATTCTAATGCAATCCAAAGACCACCATTCATGCCCCAATCTCAATCAGTTCCTCCCAGACCAATCATCTGTCTTTGTTTAATTTTTCCTCATAACTAGGTTACTAGCACCACAATCTAGTCCTAAAAACATGTAAACCAGATAAGAAAGCAACTTACAAAAAGGAGAATATATGGCCAAGTACTAATGCCTTTAATTAAAAACAAACAAACAACAAAAAAAAAAAAACAACCAAAAAAAACACCTCCTAAAAATCAATACAAAACATTACAAACATTACAAAACAATACAAACATTATCATGTTTGGGTTGTCTGGCTGGCTCAGTCAGTGGAGCATGCAACTCTTGATCTTGGGGCTATTCAAATCACACACCAGGTATAGAGATTACTTAAAAATAGCATCTTTAGGGGTTCCTGGTAGTTCAGTCAGTTAAGTATCTGACTCTTGATCTCAACTTATGTGTTGATCTCAGGGTCATGAGATGCACTGGGAATGAAGCCTACTTAAAAAAGAAAAAATCTTTAAATCTATATCTATATCTATCTATAGAGAGAGAGAGAGAGAGAGAACAGGGACAACATGAGCAGAGGAGGGACAGAGAGAGAGAGAGAGAGAGGGAGAAAGGGAATCTCAAGCAGGCTCCATGCCGTCAGCACAGAGCTGGATGCGGGGCTCAAACCCACGAAACCATGATGAGATCATGACCTGAGCCAAAACGAAGAATTATGGACACTTAAACATTGAGCCACCCAGGCACCCTGAAAGAAAAAAATCTTAAAAAAAAAAAAAAAAAAAAAAAAGATGAGCCTGTTCAATAGGAAAAAAATAAGTAAATAACTAGCAATTCATATAAGAAGATATACAAAGGATGGAGAGACATGTTAGTTTCATTTGATATTTTAAAATGCAAATTGAAATAGAATATACTGTTGTTCACCAATCAGCATTAGGTAGTAAAAAAAAAATGATAATACTCAGTGTTGCACACAGTAAGGGTATATTAGTGACTATTGCTGAGTTTAAAAACTGGTACAACTAAAAAATAAATAAATAAAAAATAAATAAAAACTGGTACAAATTTTGGAAGACAATTTGATGATATATTCAAATATCTATATTTAAAGCTTAAATTGTCTGGGTGCCTCTCTCTCAATAAATAAATAGACATAAAAAATTAAATAAATAAAAGCTTAAATTGTCTTTAGCTATACCACTTAAAAGAATTTGACCTAAAAATATCAGAAACAAATATAAATACTTATGTACATAAATATTCATTACAGCAGTATTTTATAATAAAATGCAAAAATAACCTAAATTTCTGCCACTTGGAGAATAGTTAAATGTTATTTCCCTCTGTTTGACTATCATACCTCCACTAAAAATCATGACCTTGAGGGCCATTTAAAGAATGAAGAAATACTTGTAACTAAGCCTTAAATGGAATATAAAGTTTATAAACTATACTTCTTATACTATTCCAATCCTGAAAACAAACCACTTGACTACATAGACACACACACACATGCACAGAAAAACAACAACAAAAACACGATAATGTAACAGTGAATATCTTTACATGAAGTTTAGATTTTTTTTCACTTCTCTTTGCTTATTGTCTGAAGTTTCATCAATGAAAATTTATTTACTATTTATAGGCTAGGAACAAATACAAAGTTTCTTTTTCCTTCAAGAAAATGATTATTTCATATAAAGTGATTTCTCTCTCCTATTTTAATTTAGTTTTCCAAATGTTTACAGTTATATATAAATTAAAAAAGGGATAATTATTTTATGTCTAAAAAGACATAAAGTGCCGATGTGTATATAAAGGTGAAATTTAGGACGCAAGCACAATAAAAAGACTTCATTATGAATCAACAAATGCAAAAACAGTATATGAACAGTACAGAAGGATAATCCGGCCCTGGATGGGTAAGTTTTTGGTTAGATGCAGGCAAATTTACCACTCCTACTGGAGGAGCTGAGATACCAACTCCTCTCCCCAACCTGTCCAGGAAGACAGACAGATAAAAAGGGTTTGGAATGGAAAGAGCAAGCCCAATTGATTCACAGTAGCAAGTACTGTTCAATGAACTGTCTGATAGCTTGCATAATGCTAATTTGAGTTAGAAATTGAGGTAAAGGGTCTAGGAATAACTTCAGGAAATGTGCAGGCCCTACACAGCCAGAATGTACAAGCCCTTCACTTCCTAGACCAAACAGTAAAATCAACATTTCTGTGGTTTTTCTTAATTCTAGTGGTCTACGATGTTATATGTTGTTTCATAATAAATGAATTTACATATATGCAGGAAATTCCAATCTTTGAATTTCATTCTGAAAAAAAATTTGACCAAAGTGAAATTAATGGGAAAAAAAAATTGTTGAAAGACATAGCAAAACAGCTACCACATTATAATGGTAGCTGTAGTTCTTAAAAGAAAAATTTCTTAATGTTACCCCAAATACTGCATGATGTTCTTTACGAGGGAAAACCCCAAAGCACGCAAACAGCATGCAGGTAAGGCAACAACACTTACAAATCCCTTTATTTTAGTTCTCAAGTGCTGAGCCAAAAGCATCACGATAAAATCTTCAAATTTGGCCTCTTGGTCCCAGCATGACAGCATTCAAACATTTTAACCATGTTTACATTAATAACTGTGGTCACCTGCATAATTTCTCTAGGAGCTTGCCTACTAATCTTAACCATTCTCTGAAGCAGTTGTGAAACTGTTGATGTGTGTAGTTATTTTTTTAAAGCCCAAGACAGTAATTATAATATAAGGGTGGGTGGATGCATATAATTTGAGATTTTAACTCAAGATTCTTATCTAGAAATTCCCTGACAAGGAAACTTTGTCAGAGAGAAAAAAGCTTTTACATATACAGGAGAGATTCCAATGCCTAGAGAAGAGAGGGTGTAGTCACCTCAAAAAGAAATGGGGTGGTGCTTTGGTTGCAAAGCCCTGGGGCAAATGCTGAAAAACGGGTGTTTCTCTTTGGCTTTCCTCCCTTTGTTTTTAGCCTTCTAAATGCTGCACAGACTCATTCACAGTAATGCCTGAAAATTTGAAAGTTCCTGGGAATGGAATTAAAAACTTAACAGCTCATCATTTTCAGAGAGCAAAACATCTCATTTATATAGAGAAGAGGCAGTCATTTTTCAGTGGATTGGCAAATGCTTTTATTTATTTATTTATTTATTTATTTATTAATGTTTATTTATTTTTGAAGGAGAGAGAGACAGAGCATGAGCAGTGGAGGGGCAGAGAGAGAGGGAGACACAGAATCTGAAACGGACTCCAGGCTCTAAGATGTCAGCACAGAGCCCAATGAGGGGCTCAAACCCACAAACCGCAAGATCGTGACCTGAGCCAAAGTCAGATGCTTAACCGACTGAGCCACCCAGGCTCCCCGTAAATGCTTTTATTATTACTTGGAAGAGACTTCTTGGGGCACCTGGGTGGCTCAGTCCATTAAGTATCCAACTTCGCTCAACTCTGGTTATGATCTCACAATTAGTGAGTTCGAGCCCTGTGTTGGGCTCTGTGCTGACAGCTTGGAGCCTGGAGCCTGGGGCCTGCTTCAGATTCTTTCCCTCTCTCTCTGCCCCTCCCCAGCTCATGCTCTGTCTCTCTCAAAATAAATAAACGTTAAAAAAAATTTTTTTTTTAAAGAAAAGACTTCTTTGGCATTGTTTGGTCTCTTCTACTCTCTCAGCTAAAATAGTCTATTGAAAGTATGATGTGATTTAGACATCTTTTCACCTGCCATTGGAGCTAATATCATTGACTCATTTCTAAGAAAACACCATGAAACCCTCAGGTGAGGAGTCACCAGTTACTATGAAGTTGAGCAAGTTTTTAAGGAGTAACATGGAGAGAAAATTTCTAAAGTGTGAGTCAATCCTCTTCCTTGCTCTGAATAAGGATTTAAACCGCGTAACTATTATAAGTGTGGTCTAACAAAAGGGAGAGTAAAAAACAAACAACAAAAAACAAAAAACAAAAAACCTGGCTTTATAGACCAAGTAGTAAGCGGTAAGCTGGGTATAATCAAGCTTCTTCTAGTCAGATGTAACTATATAAGACCTTAACAGGTATAAAACTCATTTGGAATGGAGTCATCCTTTGAATGATGAGTTCATGCTAAAGGATTCACCCAAACCGGGATCTATCCTGACTTCACCCTCTAAAAACTGATAGTCTATAAAGATCCTCAAATATGATTTAATACCAGTCTCTCCCCCTTGGTATGCAAAACCCAGCTCTTCGAATGTTCTTCTCCACCCTGTAAACTAAATTACTTTTCCTTCTCCTTGTTCACAGAGTACATCATAGATTCTTCTATTATGATCATAGTTAATATGTACAATGATTACTATGTGCTGAGCATTATTCCAGATTCTTTAGATATATTAATTAATTTAAACTTCAAAGTAACTTTATGAGGAAGGTTCTAATGTTACTACCATTGATGACACAAATGTTAAGTAACACTTCAAATGTCATTCACCTAGTAAATTAATTATTCGGTTTTGAACCCAGGGAATCCCACTTAAAAATCCAAGCTCTTAACCATTGTGCTATTTCACTGGGTAATAACAGTATCTTTACATGCCTAGATCATTGTGATGTTGTGATTTATAATAAGAAGTATATGTTTGGTCTTCTTTCTGTTCCTGGGACAGAACCCCTAAGCCTCCTGGAATTTCCTAAGTGAAGAAAGCCACAAAGGTGTCTTCTATTATGTTTGTGAAGTGACTATTGGAAAGCTCCTAGGTCACCTAAGGGTGGGGCTGGTTGTCAGGGGAACCAACCAAGTGATTAGAGGTTTGGACCCTTTAGTCCTTGCTCCTGACCTTCAGGGGAGATGGGCTGAAGATTGAATCCAATCACCGATGGCTAGTGATTTAATCAGTTATGCTAAATAATGAAGCCTCTGTCAAAATCCAAAAGAACAGAGTTCAGAGAGCTTCCCAGTTGCTGAACCAGTAAAGGTGACTGACTGGCCTCAAACTCCACAGGGTCAAAGCTACTTTGTTGAGGTCCTCGCCCTATGTATTTCTTCTGTCTGTTAACTTGTATATTTTAATATACTTTGTAATAAAGTACTAATCTAATGAGTAAATTGGTTTTCTGAATTCTGTGAGCAGCTCTAGCAACTTAATCAAACCCAAGGGGAAGGTCATAGGAACCTCTGATTTACAGCCAGTCAGTCAGGTTAACAACCTGAACTTGCCATTGGCATCTCAAGTGAAAGTCAGTCTTGTGGGACTGAACCTTTAGCCTGTGGAAGCTGTTGCTATATCTGGGTAGATGGTGTCAGAATTAAGTTGCACTGTGGGACACCCAGCTGGTGTCAGAGAATTGCTTGGTGGGTCTTTTTTGGAAAAAACCTACCTAACAGAACTGAGTGCTGTGTAATAATCCTCCTTAAGAACTGACTGTTTACTCCTTGAATAAGTTGTTAAGTTATTCATCTTTATATCCCCGCTGCTGAGGACACAGTGTAGGAGCTTAATAGTTTTTGTTGAAATGAATTACAAATTTGAAGAAGAAATCTTTATTCTTTTAACACTCACAGTATACAAAGTACTTTGAATTCTCTGAACCCTAGAAATGATAATAAGCATAGATAAAGGAATGAATTTATCTCCTTATGAATAGGATAAATAATGAAGGGAAGGGTAGCAAATGCTACAAAATATAATATATAAATGGAATTTATTTCTAAATATGGGAACTATTAACAGTTAAAAAGTCAGCAAATCTGAGTCCCCTTAAAAAATGTAATTCTTTCTCCTTAATAATTCACTTCTTTTCAAACCAGTTTTCCATCATCTTACCGACTAAACTTTTTCCATGGGAATTCTTAAACATTCATGTCTTAGATGAACAATTGTGAGCTTTTTTTTAAATTTTCTATTAAATATAATTTATTGTTAAATTGGTTTCCATACAATACCCAGTACTCATCCCAACAAGTGCCCTCCTCGATGCCCATCACCCACTTTCCCCTCTCCCCTACCCCCCATCAACCCTCAGTTTGTTCTCAGTATTTAAGAATCTCTTATGGTTTCAATTGTGAACTTTTTATCCTCCTTGGCACAGAGGCTATTCGCTGAGTAGGACAACAACACATAATTCCCATTCATTGGGCTCTCCAAAACTTTCCCCTTCTCCATAAAATTTTTTCAGTTACATGACTCCCTAACTCCTCCTCTCAGCCCATTCCCAGGCTTGGGAATCACTATCTGATATCAGTTCTTATTTTCCCCTTGTTGGTTTCTGTTTTTTATTGTTTCAAAGAGGTAACAATTCATTTCCATTTATCACTTTCTTTGCTAGTGATTCTATGTATGCTTAAAATATGCTCTGCTTTATTCCAGGGAACCCAAGAATTCCCTCTTCCATGTTTCTTTCTTTTCCAACATGCCAACAGACAAAATTCAGACTGTATAATAGTTATTTATTAAGTATATATACAGATTTATTTAATATGCTTCCATAATTTCTTCTGTATCATATCTTTGAATGTGACCGTCCCTTGATTCACCATCATAAAATGTTAGTGATTTGACAAATTCACAGTCCATAGTTGGTATGGCAGCTCTCTTGAGCAGCTCTCTTACAAGTGTTGACTCAGGAAGTTCTACTCTCTCAGATTCTTTGCTTACAGTCATGGAACAATGGAGAGAATGTATGAAAGGTAGTGAAGGATCTTTAAAAAGCCAGGTCTGGGAAGTGACACAAATGGCTTCTGTCCATGTTCTATTTATCACCTCATATTGCTGCAATCTAGCTGATCTAACTTCAGGAGACACTCTGAACTGTAGCATTTCCATGTGCCCAAAAGAAGGAAATAAGGTTAATGAGCATCCAGCCAGTCCTCCTTTCTGGCCACTCATTATCCTTTTATTCATCTTCCCATGCATGAAACACATTCACCTCCATCACTAACCCAAAACTTTTAATCACTAACTGCATCAGCTTGAAACCCAGGCTCTCAGGTTGCCATGTAGTTCTTCCCATCTGATCAAGATGTGATGTCCCAGGCTCTGGAGACCTATGAGCTAAAAAGACTAGGAAGTGACCCTCACCTAAACACATATCTAATTACAGTGGTGGAGTAGGGATAAGATAACCACAATCAATACTTCCATTTAGGAGACTAAGAAACACAGCAGTTGCTGGTTTGAACCAATTTTGAAATCCCACTGGGCAGACACTGCCCTGGGGAGAGGGAAAATCTTGATTAGGCTCAATTATGTTTTCTGGGGAGAACTCCACTATCCAATGTTCTCAACCTCTGGAAGCCTCCTCCTTATCCATTACTTTCCTTGACTACATTGGGCTTGGGTATTGAGCAGCAAACCCTGTTTAGGGAATGTACAGATTTAAAAGCCTGCCTACTGCTGCAAATTTGGGGATCTGCAAGTTGTTTTAAATCCTAATATCAGAAATGTTTTTTATTGTACTTTTTTAGTTTCATTGGCAAATCATTTCTTCAAAAATTTAATACTTTTGGGGGCTCCTGGATAGCTCAGTTGGTTAAGTGAGCATCTGACTTCAGCTCAGGTCATGATCTCATGGTTGGTGAGTTCAAGCCCCACATCAGGCTCTGTGCTGACAGCACATTCTGTGTCCCCCTCTCTCTCTGCCCCTCCCTGGCTTGAGCTCTGTCTACCTGTCTCAAAAATAAATAAATCTTGAAAAAAATGTTAATACTTTTCAATCTCTTTCCAATCAATTCCATGTGCCGGTAGCCACACCAATAGTTTTTTCTAGACATGATTTTGCAGTCTGACTTGTGTTGTTGCTTCACCCTATGATTTCCTTTTTACTTAATGGCAGCCACCTTGAATCTATCTTGAGCAAATTAAGGACATACTCATAATCTGATCTTTTCCATGAGTCCCTTTATCTAACCATCAAGTTGTACTTAACTTTTTTCATTCACAACTTTTAGTAAGGCTAGCTCTGATTGTTTAGGGTTTAGACATTAGGACTTTCAAGCTTTTAAGGCCCTGAATTTCTATTCTTTCTCTTTCTTTCTTATCATTTCTATTTATCAGTTAGCCAATTTTCTCCTGGGATCATCTCTTTTTTTAACTATACTTTGCCAAATGAGCCAATAGTCTCCCAAGACACTGCCAACTTTTGGTTTTCCAAACTCTTCCTGTAGAGTTTACAAGCCCAATTGGCACATGGTCTGTCTTGTAAGGAAAAGCAGGTAACAAATATACTGAAAATTTTGCCACCATATAACGTAGCTACCCAGTAACTATTTCTTCACTATCCAGAGCCAATAGCTGAATCAGTGTCACATATTTTAGGATTCTGTTATGGCAGTACTTCACTTCTGTTACCAATTACTGTGTTAAAAGGAGTTAACTAGGGGTGCTTCGGTGGCTCAGTTGGCTAAGCGTCTGACTTCAGCTCAGGTCATGATCTCACAGTTCACAAGTTCAAGCCCCACATCAGGCTCTGTGCTGACCGTTCAAAGCCTGGAGCCTGCTTCAGATTCTGTGTCTCCCTCTCTCTCTGCCCCTCCTCCACTCGCACGTGTGCACATGCCCGTGCGCGTGCTCTCTCTCTCCTTCCCCTGCTCATGCTCTCTCTCTCTCCTCTCTCTCTCTCTCTCTCAGTCGCTCAAAAATAAATAAATCATTAAGAAAAAAAAATTTTTAAAAAGAGTTAACTTGCCTCTTTGACAATAAACCTTCAAATAAGAGGAGCATAACACAACAAAAATTTGTCTCCAGTTCATAATGTGCCCCAGGTAGCTCTTTCAGGTAACTCTACTCCAAATAATGACTCAGTTTTGGATTCCTTTCTTGGTTAGGGTCTTCAATCATACTTTAAACCACTTGAACAGAAAGAGAATGTGAGGTAATAGAAAATACGTATATTGGACTCCACCCCCAATTCCTGGCAAAGAGCTCCTAAAACCCTTGTAATTTCCTAAGTGATAAGAACACTAGGTGCATCTCTTGTTCTAATATTTATCTTTGACCCTATCCCTGACACAAGCTCCTAAGACTCTCGTAAAGTGATAAGAACACTGGGAGCATTTTTTGTTCCAGTGAGGCAATGTTGGGTGGGCTCACAGATGGCTTCTGGATGGTGGTCATGACCAAGCCATGATTAGAAGCTTAGAATTTTCACTGCAGAAACCACCCCCCCCACACACACACACACCCTCTACCTTCTTTAGAGAGAGGACAGGGGCTGGAAATGGAGTTAATAATTGATCATGCTTATGTGAGAAAGCCTCCATAAAATCTTTATAGTGTGGGGTTCAGAAAGTTTGCAGGCTGGCAAAAACCACGTGGGGTTAGTGATACACCCCAACTCCATGGGGATAGAAGCTCCTGTGCTCATTCTCACACCTCATTCTGTGCATCTCTTCATATGACTATTTATACACTTTATCACATCCTTTAATAAGCTAGTAAACATAAGGAAGGGTTTCTCTGAGTTCTGTGAATGGTACTAGCAAATTAATCAAACCCAAGGAGAGAGGTATTTGGACCTCTGATCTATGACTGGGTGGTCAGAAGCACAGGTGATAACCCTAGGCTTGCAACCTGTATCTGAAGGTAGAGGGGGGGAGCAGTCTTGAACTGAGGACTTTGCCTGTGAGATCTGATGCTATCTCCACATAGATAGAGTCAGAACTGACTTAAATTGTAAGACACTTATCTGGTGTCACAGAGAATTTGCCTGATATTGGGAAAACCTCCACATATTTAATGACCAGAAGTGTCAGAAGTAAATTGTTCTGTATGAATAATAAAGGAGACTCATAAAAGAGAAGCATATAATAGGGAAGAAATGGGTTTTTCATTACATAGGGGGAAGAAAACCTAAGGTTTTCCCTTTAGAGAGTACATACAAGATTGAGGAGACAGTTTTGTGGCCAACACTGGAAGGGGCAAACATCATCTTCACTCATTGTCCATAAATCGGTCACTTGGCCCCAATTAATGACAAAAGAGGCTGTGAAATGTAAGCTTCCTGTGTGCTTAGTAAAATGAAAAAGTATTGCTTAGCATGTAGTCACACTATGATAAAAAGAAAAAGCCCTGGACTTAGAGCAGTTATATTTGAATCCTGGCTCTTAGTTCTTTCTAAATGTTTCATCTTAGCCAAGTTAATTAATGTCTCTTAATCTTTGTTTCCCAATATGTAAACACTATTCAGGAAACATATCTTTAGGGGTGCTTGGGTGGTTCAGTCAGTTAAATGTCTGACTTCAGCTCAGGTCATGATCTTGAAGTTTGTGGTTTTGAGCCCTGCATTGGGCTCTGTGCTGACAGCTTGGAGCCTGGAGCCTGCTTGGGATTTTCCCTCTCTCTGTCTCTCTCTCTCTGCCCCTCCCCCATTCACACTGTCTCTCTCAGTCTCTCAAAAATAAATAAACGTTAAAAAAATTAAAAAAAGAAAACCTATCTTAATAAGGTCATAAGGATATGTAATTTGATTCTATATTTTATTGGTCAGGGTTATTAATACAAGTAACAGAAACTGACTCTAATTTAGGCAAAAAATAATTTATTGAAAGGATTTTATATAGCTAAGAGAATTGCCAGGAAAACTAGAGCACCACAATCTGAAAGGGGGAGAGTACAAAGGATACTAGGCAACAGACCACAAGTAAGACCAGGGACCTATGGGCCATGAGGATCCTATTCCCACCAGTGGTGAACCACCACCCACACAGCCACCCACCTCTTGGCACCGGATGCCATATGCCACACTGGCTCTACTTCTACCAATGCCATAGAACAGGATGCTGCTGCCAATGTCACAGTAGATTCTTCACCACTCCTGCCCTTTTGTGTCACTAGTTCCTGATGCAAAGTTGAGAGGATACAGCTAATTAGCTGAGCCCACAACATGCTCCTGTGCCATAGCTGAAAAGGAAGGTGGGATATAGAGCACGTGACTTTAGGGCTTCTGTCAAAGATGCATGTGGTGAATAATTCCCCAAGTATAAAAAGGGGATTTGCACTTGGGGCAAAGAGAACAACAAAAGATAAATATTTACTTAAGACACTTACTGAGCTATATCTGACAATTTCTGTGTTCAAGGGATAAAAGCCAATGAAATAGTTTCTGCCTCTAAAAAGCTGTATATGGAAGTATTTTATGAATTTGAAAGCTCTCAGAAATTGAAGATCCTGATTTTATTGTAATAATTTTAATATCAAGATTATACTAATAGATTCTGAAGATATTTTTAAAGATTTATGTTGACGTATCCATCTAATTTCAACATTACTTTATTCAAACATATAAGAGCCTCCAAAATTTGACTTCATATGTACAATACTATTTTTAACTAACAGATTTTTTTTCTTAAATATGGAACCCTTCACGAATTTGAATGTCATCCTTGCACAGGGGCCATGCTAATCTTCTCTGTATCATTTCAATTATAGTATATGTGCTGCTGAAGCGAACACTAATAGATTTTGATGAAGGTTAGCCAATAGCAACTCCAAAGTTACAAAAATACACTATGTGCATGAGTTCTATGACTTATTTCTCTTTAACCAGTGAAACTGCAATTCCTAATGTTATGCCCAGGATTCGTGATCCCCAAAGACCACCAGGGAGCCGAGTCTGATGCAAAAGCAAAGAGCCTTTATTCCAGCTAGCTCAAGCTCAATTCCCTACCTGCACTGAGGCAGTGGTGAGATGCCGGAGAGAGCCAGTGAGTTTCAAAAGCACAAAGGTTTTATAGGAGTCTAGGGGCAGTTGGTGAGTTTATGGCTGTGGCCTCAGCCAATTGGCTGGGCAAGGGTCGTGGCCTCAGGCAATTGGCTGGGGAAGGGTCGGAGTCCCATTACGCAGGTCGCCGGGCGTGTTTTGATCAGGAAGTTTGAACGGGTGAGCGGGAGGTTACTCAAGGGGAGGAGGTGTGGTCTGAGGTTTCTGTGATTTTCCCGGAAAGGGACCATGTCGGGGACATAGTCACTCAAGGTGGAGGACACAGAACAAGATGGAGTCGGCCGGCATAGGTCTGCTCTTTCACTAATGTAGCAAGAGAATTGCCTACATTTATATGGAGTCATATAAGTCATATGACTTACATGAGTCATATAAGTTATAAGTCGAACAACTTAAGGGAGAAAAGGTGAACGAAATAGAAAATAATGTTGCTTGTTTTCTATTGTAAATAGAAACTTTGGAATTCCAGATGTTTCATTAAAGAACATAGTACTTTTCCTACATTATGATATAAAAGAACTGTGGATCTCTGAAGAGTATTTCTTCCTACAGAGAGCAAAGGAAATGTTCCTCTCCCAGAGCACAATTAGTAATTAACATTCAGTGAGTAGAAGAAGGAGCTTCTGAAAGTACTACCGGTTATTCTCAGTTACCTTGCCTATTATGGCAACGAACTAGGGAGTTTGTGACTTAGCCTGCCCCAGAAAGATGGATCAAAATGGGAGGTAGAACCAAGTCTCACAAATCCTACTTCTTTGGGAAACAAATCATAAGGAACAGCTAACAGCAATCAGCAACCAGAAGGCAAATGCTGAGAAAAATAAGCAGGAGCTTCTAGTTCCAGCATGATCAGATCTGAAAGGGTTAGCTTGTTCATCTGTCTTTGGGTCAAAATAATCATTTTTGCAATCGCAAAATCATTTTGAAATGCAATATGTATAAAAATTCACATGAAATAACCAGAAAAAAAATACACATAATTACAACGACACTAGGAAAGCAGCAGTAGCAGCAGCATTTACAGAGTGACTGCAAATCAATTCACAATACTAATCCGTTTCATTAGGTAATCTTTCTGAATCTATTCCTTCTTGATCCACCTAGTCAAAGAAATAACTAACCTAACCTTGTTCACTAGTTAGAAGGTGAAATAAACAGTTGACAGCTAAATTGTAATGATCATGAAGTGATATAATAAGCTTTTTCTTTCTCAAATGGTAATGTCTATATTTCCTCACCCCCCAAAACAAGCACATTCTTTTCTTTAAACTTTTGAAGCACTTTAATCTGCAGCTGAAGACATTCTTCAGATTCCCTCAGATGCAATTTGGCATTTTTCTCCGTGACAAACATTCACTATCCCATCAATTAAGGAGCAATCAGTGATATTAAAACACATTGAATATAGTTATACATTCTACATGGAAGCACAATATCCTCTTGATTTTTACATCCAACAGTTAAGAAAATGTTATTTCAGCTATTTCCTCTAATAGGCTGTGCTGTATATTCAATTGCCTTCTTTCTTTTATGATTGTTCAAAGGAAACAAGACAGTAAGAATACAGAGCACAGGGTAAGTGCAAGACAAATAATTTTGAGAGGCACTGAGCTCCAAAGAGAATCCTCATCCAAGGTCATTAATGATGATTAAAGAAAAATAAAATGATAGCTTCAACTTAAATAATTCTTAATGACAACACATTAAAGTCTGTTAATGCAGTTTAAGCCTCACTTATACCAATTAACAAGATAATTGCAAAGGAAATTCCTATTTTTTCCTATGGAAAAAAAAATCACCATATTTGTCATGGTAGAAGGTAAGGACTTTGATGAATATAGAACATCATTTTCTTTTTTCTACATTTATGTTTACTAATATAGATGCATCAGTTAGGGTTTTATAGCTCGTCCCATTATTATCACTTGCCAAACGAAAACCACAATTAAAATGTAGCTACTGTGATATTTATTACCTTCCTCTAACCCTAGAAAGGATTTAAGAGCAGGGGATCATCAGAAGCTTAAGGATTAAATACGCTCATTTTCAACACTGAATTCCATATTCTCTCTCAAATGACCCTAGTCCTCATACCTCAGGTTCTACTATCAAGTTATTTTAGACTATCAAGTTCACAAAATGGAATTAATCACCCTCTCCATTTCACTGCACATTATCAGTATCTGTGCAATGCCTTTCTCTTCTTACTTGGCTACTTTTATTTTATTATTTTTTCCATTCATCTATCATCTTCATCTCTCTCCCACTCTTGTATATTTAATATGTGCTTACTAGTCTGTCATTTCTGCTTATTTAGATACAAGCATATCCTTAAAAATAAATGTAGTATTGTTTTCTAGGTGTGTGCATTTGATCTCCTTGACAGATATTCTCTTATAAATCTCATAGTTTCCTTTTTCCCACTTGTCATGATATTTAAATATCCGCCTAGCTACATATTAATATAGAATACTAATTCTTAGTGCTGCATGTAACTTAATTATATGTCTATCTCTCACTTTACTTCCCATTTACTTCCTGATAGACATTAGGCTCCCTCCATTCTTATTACCACAAACACTGCTATAAAAAGTATTGTTAGTGACAGTTGCAAAAGACCTAGCATATAACTACTACATCATAGAGAGTATGTAAGTATGGTTAATTTACCAAGTACTTCCAGGTTGCTCTCTGGAATGATTGCACCAGATAACTCTCCCTTAAGCTGTGTGGGAGGTTTCTTATTTCCCAACATCCTCACCATGACTTAATATTATTAGACTTTCTAATTACTATTCTAATTTGCATTTTTTGATTAGTAGTATGGGCAAATAACTCTTCAGGTGCTTATTAGCCCTCTGGGTTTCTCTATTTATTTATGTGTTTTCTCTTTTGACAGTAGAATGCAAACTTTATCGGTGCTATTATTGACTTCATCTTCTTTCCTGTTTGGTTTTATTAGAAACTTATCTAATTAATCTTTTTAAAGAAAAACTAGCTCTGGATTTTTACAGCAATGCCTGGCACATGGATGTTCAATACATATTGAATGAATGATGAATAAGTGAACACATGACAAATGAATGTCTTTAGCTGCATAATAAACAGCTGCAGAACTCAATGGCCCAAGAACAAATGTTTATTCCTCTCATGGGTGTGCAGACTGGTCTGCTGTACATTGTGGCTCTGCTGAGATCTACTGGGCTCGGCTCCAGCCTGCAGTTTGGTTGAGGCTGGTGATGAGGAGAAACTCTCCTTTAGATTTTAAAAATATGGGGGCACCTGGGTGTCTTGGTTGGTTAAGCGTCCGACTTCGGCTCAGGTCATGATCTCACGGTCTGTGAGTTCGAGCCCCGCGTCGGGCTCTGTGCTGACAGCTCAGAGCCTGGAGCCTGTTTCCGATTCTGTGTCTCCCTCTTTCTCTGCCCCTCCCCTGTTCATGCTCTGTCTCTCTCTGTCTCAAAAATAAATAAACGTTAAAAAAAAATTAAAAAAAAATATGTTGCTTAATAGGTTCCATGTTTTAAATTGCCTTTCTTTGAAGTATAAGAAATAGTACAGAACATTTACAACCCAGGAAGCCTAACAAAAAACCTTGCAGGCTTCCTTGTCAAGAAAATATCTTGAATAAGATAATTGATTTTTTTTTATTAAAACTTAATATTCCCTACTTACATATTCTGACTTCCAATGTAAAGAAGACTCTCCAGGGGTGCCTGGGTGGTTCAGCCGGTTAAGCATCCAACTTCGGCTCAGGTTGTGATCTCACGGTGCGTGAGTTCGAGCCTCAGTGCTGACAGGTCAGACAGAGCCTGGAGCTTGCTTCAGATTCTGTGTCTCCTCCCTTGCTGCCCCTCCCCCACTCTCTCTCTCTTTCTCTTTCTCTCTCTCTCTCTCTCAAAAATAAATAAACATTAAAAAATTTTTTTAAGTAAAGAAGATTCTCGAATATGCCAAATTGTTTTACTACAGACTGTCTTAATCTCTAGGAATATAACATCGACCCAAGGTTTGTTATAAAAAGAGAAAACAAGTAAAGCATGTTTCAGGCATTTGTATGCAAGTCATCAAATGTGAAGGCATATCGCTATTCTGCCAGTATGCACGACCATACCAGTTGTTAACATTTTGACACAACTCCATTGGTAAATTGGCTCCACCCTGAGTCCCTCCCCACGGCCTCTCCACTGCCCCAGGCTGACCCAAATATACTCATAATCCCCAGGTGAAAAAGCACAGCCCCCTCCCAGGACGTGCTGCAGCACTTCGGCTGGTGTCTGCACTGATTGGTCAGTGCACTGTGCTATACTGTCTAAATATTATTTTATTTTTCAAATGTTTATTTATTTATTTTGAGAGAAAGAAAGAGAGAGGGTGGGGGGAGGGGCAAATAGAGAGGGAGAGCTGGAGAAGACTAAGCAGCATAGAGCCCAACATTGGGCTTGATCTCAAAACCCTGGGATCATAACCTGAGCCAAAATCAAGAGTCCAATGCTCAGGGTACCTGGGTGGCTCAGTCAGTAAAGCATCCAACTTCAGCTCAGGTCACGATCTCACAGTTTGTGAGTTGGATCCCCACATCTGCTGTCAGCACAGAGCCTGCTTTGGATCCTCTATCTCCTCTCTCTGCCCCCCCCCCCTCAAAAATAAACATTAAAAACAAAAAAAGTCTAGCTCTTCACCAACTGAGCCACCCAGGTGCCCCTACTTATTATATATTTTAAATATCACCTCCAATTGGTAGGATATAGTGCATATTCACATGTACAACTTGAATTGTAAATAAATTCATGGTAGGTGTTTTTGGCCTTTGTTCCTCCGATAAATACACACATATACATATGACAAGTATGACACGTATGCTTGCTCTCTGGAATCTCTGGGGTAAAGAAAACAGTCCAGTCTTGCTTTTCCCTAAAGTTGTTTGTATTAAAGATGCCTCTGGCAGTTTCTCTTCCAAACACAATGCAAAGCTCTGCTTCTTTCTTCCTTTCCACTCCTAGTTACCATCTGAATTCATTCCTTTTCTTGATCAAACACTTCCTCCTACCGTGTTTTCAAATAGTATCTTTGTGTGTCAGCCTTCTGAGGTCTTGTGTATCTTACAATAACTTATTCAGCCTTACATATAATTAATTGGATAAAAAGTTCTAGCTTCCAAGTTCTCTTATTTCAACACTTTCTCTGTGCTCTTTCTATCTACAAACTGATATTATTCTTTTTTCTTAATGTTTATTCTTTTCTTTTTTTTTTTTTTTTTTTTTGAGAGAGACTGAGAGACAGAGCACAAGTGAGGGAGGGGCAGAGAGAGAGAGAGAGAGAGAGAGAGGGAGACACAGAATCCAAAGCAGGCTCCAGGCTCTGATCTCTCAGCACAAAGCCGGATGAGGGCTCCAACTCAGGAACCATGAGATCATGGCCGGAGTCGGAGTCGGACGCTTAACCTACTCAGCCCAAGTGCCCCTATTATTTTTTAATCTCTCAAAATTCTGTCACTATGTCCTTTTTAATTATTATTATTTAGTTTATTTATGTATTTTGAGACAGACAGAGACAGTGTAAATGGGGGGAGGGACAGAGAGAGGGTGAGAGAGGCAATTCCCAAGCAGGCTTCGTGCTGCCAGCACAGAGAGCCCCATGCAAGGCTCAGACTCACAAACTGTGAGATCATGACCTGAGTTGAAACCAAGGAGGACACTTAACTGACTGAGCCAAACAGGCACCCCTGTCACTGTCTTAACTTCTCCTAGTTTTTCAGTACAACTTTGTAACATCCTTTGTAATTTCCTTCTGGAAATTTTCATTGACCTGATCTCACTGCTTACTAATTTGTTTCAAGAACATTCAGTCTGATAAACAGTATCCACAAAACAGTAGCAAGGTATATCTGATAGTGCCTTTACTGTATTATTTCATCTAGCAGATTTTTCATATTCAGTATCTTCAATTGGTCCTTCATAATTGATTTTCCTGATTCATGTTTCTAATTTTTTCCTTTAGTTCTCTATTATTTATTATGCTTTTTAAAAATTCTTATTTGGTCTGATCCATTCATTTGGTTTCCTCTTTTAAAGATTTATCCATTTGCTTACTTTCTTTTCAAAGTACTTTCATTCCTTCTACTTTGTTATTTTTTTCCTGTGTCCCTTAGGATCTGGAGTAATATTTAAATGATTTAATAACCAGATATCATGGACACTAATCCTAATAGAATATTGAACTTATTGGAAGAGATGGATGCCCACTGTAACTACCTGATATAGTCTCAATGCTGAATGTTAGCCCAATGTGGGACTATCAGCTACCTTTGCTAGTTATACGTACCATCGTATGCTGATTAATATCTCCAGATTGCCAAGTTCTTGCATATACCGATTAATATCTCCAGATTGCAAAGTTCTTGGTACTTAGATAAGTACCAAAACTCTCTGCCCAATGACCTAATTCTGATGTTGATTTGTCCTAAGTTGGTTGGTAGCATATTTTTGAAATCTTCTCCCTGCAATAATTAAAATTCTATTCACATTTTATTATGAACAAGATTTTTTAAGATCATAAAACATTTAAGATGTTAAAACACTTTCAAGAAAAGCCTGCAGTTATGAATATTCTGTTTATTATCCGGCAAGGGTATTCTTTTTAATTCCAAATTAGATGACCTGACCCAATGTCAAAATTGTAATCATGGATTATTTCACATAGTGTGTTTGTTTGTTTGTTTGTTTTGTTGAGAGAGAGAGAAGGGGGGGGAGAGGGGGAGAGGGGGAGAAGGGCAGAGGGAGAGAGAGAATCTTAAACCCCATGCAGAGCTCAATCCCATGACCCTGGGGTCATAACCTGAGCCGAAATCGAGTCAGAAGCTCAATGGACTGAGCCACCCAGGAGCCCCTAGAGTTTTTATTTATATCAAAATTTAACAAAACAGTGGTGAGCTTTATTTGACACTTACAACACTTACTGTTCTCTTTTAAAATATTTGGCTCTAACACTCAAGTGTCAGACTATTGCTTCTTAGGAACTTGCTTTCAATTAGCCTATCTTGCCACTAGATGGAGAATGATGACCTGTGTACAGTCTTGTGTAAATAGCCGGCCTTAAAGATAGCTATTTAGGGGTAATGCATATGTATGGGGTCTTGTTTCAATCTAGCAAAAAATTAATATTCTAGTTTCAAGGGTGGATTTAAAACAAGTTCTTTCCCCTCTAAATCACTACATATGAATAAAACAAGGCTTCTTTTTAATTCCTCCTCTAAATCACCCTATATTTATGTGGGAAGAAAAGGGAGAATTGTTAGCCCCAGGAATAGTAAGTAATCAATCAATTGATGGATCGATCAATCAATCTCTTAATATTTCAGTCTGGATGCTGTACATGCTGCCTGCTAGGAGAAAAAGATGTGTGAACGGTTGTCCTGACAGGCCAAGGGGTCCCCAGAATTGATCCAGCCACATTAATCAGGAAAGGATAGTGACTCCATCAGCCGATTCTAGCAGATGGAACGACAGCTGTCTGTTTGGACCTTTCAGACCTTCCTGAATCAAAGAGCTCTTCCTTACAAAACTTCTCTCCTTTCAGAACTCTTACTGTTAGTGGCAAGACATTCAGAGCCTGGACTCATGCACAAGTAAACCACAGACCTCATCAAATTATACTGATAGATATTCAGACACTTACCTTCAAGTCTAGCATTTCCACCCAAATTGAGGTGACTGCATCATAATCAAGTTACATACCCTTACTTTTAAGTTAAAGCCTATAGACTCAACCAAGTTTAATTTTAGAGACAGTAAAAGAAGAAACTTTCCTTAATACTTATTTGAAAGACAGACAAAGGATTGTCTACCTACCAATAACAGGGCTAAAGTAAGAGGTCACTAGATCTTAAAGTTACAATAAACATCCAAAATTTGTTTGGATGAGCAAAACAAATGTTACATTTCTCATTACTTCAGATAATGAATAAATGCATTGTTGAGAAATACTAGAGCAACGAGTGACTGTAATTCACTTATGGTGAGAATTAAAATGTTCAAACTCACTAGCAAAAGAAATTCTTAGTTAAGCTTTTTTTTTGTTTAACTCTATCCCCAATGTGGGACTTGCACATTCGACCCTGAGATTAAGAGTCACATGCTCCATTGAATGAACCAGCCAGGCACTTCTGAAATTCTTAGTTTTTAATTGATGTGTCATTTTTCTTTTTAAAAGTACAAACTCATTAATCATGATTGACAAAGTTGGCTGTAAAGAATATAAACTGATATAAGTTTCCAAGAGGGCAATTTTGCAATAATTATGAAAAACTTCAACAGAATTCACACTGTTTGACTTAGAAATTTCACTTCTAGGAATTTATTTTAATTATCATAAAATGATAAATATGTATCAATATTTAAATTGTATACAAAATTGAAAATATGTATCAATCTAAAATCAAAATTCAAAGAATGGTTGAATAATCTATGATTCAGTGCTCTACTTCATATGAACCTACTTCTAATCTTTCTGTGTCTTTGAGGTTGGAAGGTAAAAACTACACTTCCCAGATGCCTTCACTGTTATGGCTGTGGATGGGTTTGTGTTCCACCAGTCAGGGACACTGGATCCACAGACACAGGACTCACAGCAGGGGCTGTTTTTGGTGCTGCAAACATAACAGCATAACAGGAGACTGCATTATTCTGTTTCTGCCTCTTAGTTTGATGACTTCCCGGTGTCAGTGCTGCCTCAGGAATCAGGAATTAGCGGGCAAGTGGAAGTTCTTTTTTTTTTTTTTTTTTTTTTTTTAATTTTTTTTTTTTCAACGTTTTTCATTTATTTTTTGGGACAGAGAGAGACAGAGCATGAACGGGGGAGGGTCAGAGAGAGAGGGAGACACAGAATCGGAAACAGGCTCCAGGCTCCAAGCCATCAGCCCAGAGCCCGACGCGGGGCTCGAACTCACGGACCGCGAGATCGTGACCTGGCTGAAGTCGGACGCTTAACCGACTGCGCCACCCAGGCGCCCCAAGTGGAAGTTCTTATAAGAAGTTCACTTAGTTCCTGCCATTCCAAAGAGTTTAAGCCATCGCACACCCAGTAATAAATTTCTGCTTAACTTAGGTAGAACAGTCTGCAAGTGAACCATATCCAACAACTCATTATACGATGCAATTATGACACATCAATTTAAAAATCTCATTTTTGTGAGATTGTTGAGCACGATGGTCAAGAAAGAAATCTTTGGACATTTTGCAGTGCAACTTAGTAAATTTATTTAGCACGGGGCAGGACTTGTGGGTAGTGATGAAGTTTTGGGGTGGTGGGGGGTCCGGAGCCAAAGGCCAAGAAAGAATTCTTGAAGACATTTTTGGTGCAAAAAGGCGATTTTATTAAAGCACAGGGACAGGATCCATGGGCAGAAAAAGCTGCACTGCAAGTGTTGGGGGGGTAACCGTTTTAGGGAGTCGGGGGAGATAAAGTCTAGAGGGAGTTTCCAAAGAGACTTTCACATGCTAAAGACTTATCAGAGGCCTACCTACTTTCAAGCTAAGGTTGTTTTCCCCTCTAGCAAAGCATTAACATTAAGACAGTAGGGAGTTCCTGGACTTCAGACCACAGATGGGACTGCCTTTTTCTTGTAAACTGGTGGACATTCCTATAGTTTAACCTTTGTTTATTTGTCCTTTCCTGTTTTGGGGTAGCTGGGAGTGTCCAAGGAATATCATACATGTCCCACCTGGGCGGGGGTGCCTTTAGCCTGGACTTTGCCCTCTGCTTGCCTCACACTCCCTCATCAGGTAGAAAGAGCTGCACTTTTGCTGTATGTAGCTAGTGCTTATATGCTTAGTGTTCAAGGGGGAGGGGGGAGGGGATATGCAGGGAGTATTAGATCTTAAATGTCTTCTTCAAATTTCTACTCGTAAAACTACTTTCGGAAGATCTCTCTGGTGCTTATCATTCAGTTCCATATTAACTATCAATGAGATTACGTAAACAGTCATGAGACCCTTTAAGACTGTAGCAACCAGTACCTATTTGATCCTTATCGGATCTATGCAAGCTATAGGTCAGCCTTCTGGGCTAAAGGTGAACATTTTTCTGCTTCTATCCCTCATCAACATTGTCAAAATTAAGATTTAATGAGGTAGGAGTAAATGCCTAGCTTTTTTTTAACGGGCTCAATTTATTTTCCACTGATTTATCTATCATTACTTTCACCAAAAACTGTTTTCTTAAAGGGCCTCTATGTCTTTAAGAGCAAACATTTAAATTTGTGTATTAAGTTCAACCTGGTTTTAGGGAAAATTACAAATGATTTTCTAACTCAGGGCACTAAAAAGATTTCCCTTCTGCTGTTCACCTTAAGCCACTATTGCTATTCTAACCAATTTCCCTCCAAAGCATTTGTTTTTAGGAGTAATGCGGGTAATCATCTGAGGGAGCCTGTCCTTCAATCTTAAGACAGATTTGCTCAAACCCACAAAAACAGTGGAAGACCCGCATATCTCCTGCTTCCAATTGTTCAGTGAATTCTTGGGAAGAAATGGAAGGTGGGAGGGTGGCTTTGTTTTTTTTTTTTTTTCATTTTTGTTAATCCTGAACAGTGAATCAAGTGGTCTTCTGCTTGTTATTTCCATTCCTTATAGGAGGATAAGGGAACAGTACAGAAATGCCTTTCCCTCTAATATAAATTACACTTGCCTATGTCAAATGAATTAAACAAGAAGGCCATTAGACTGAGGTGGTTCTAAATGCCCTGTGGGCCCAGGTAAGCAAACCTAACCCTAAACTGGTAAATGCCTCAAGGTTACTAGGTCAAAAGCTAAGGACAACCAATCACAAACAGCTCATTAGGCTTTAAGCTACAGACAATCGATAATTTCCTTACATTGCTTCCGCTTTTTCCCTATGAAATCTCTCCCCAGCTCCTATGGATGGAGCACCCTACCTACTTTTGGCTTGGCACTACCCAAATTGAATTGATTTTTGCTCAAATAAACTCAAAATGTTTACTTAAATGTATCCGTTCTACAAGATAATTCAGTCATCATATTTTCGTTTGAAAACTTTGTAAACCTGGGACCACACCAGTATGTTCTGAATATATTTGTAGACACCTTTGGGATAAAGACTATGCAATGTAGGGGCACCTGTGTGGCTCAGTCAGTTGAGCATCTGACTTCTGCCCAGGTCATGATCCTGTGCTTCCTGGGTTCGAGCCAAGCATCCTGCTCTGTGCTGACAGCTCATATCCTAGAACCTGCATCGGATTCTGGGTCTCCCTCTCTCTCTGCCCCTCCCCGACTCACACACTGTCTCTCTCTCTCTCTCTCTCTCTCTCTCTAAAAAATAAGTCAACCTTAAAAAAAAAAGGCTATGCAATGTAGATCAAAGCTAACATCAGTCATTCAGAGGATGGACTGCAAGGACTGCAAGGCAGTTTCTAAAAAATGTCACTTATTTTTTTTCTTCAACCTCTAGAAATGACTAGAGGTCATCCTGTAAGCCACTTTGTGGCCCTACCGGGTCTTTCCAGGCTGCCATGACTAGGAGGCAGTTTGGTATGCAGGCTAACATGAGATTAAGACTGGTTAGTTCTGGATTCAAGTTTGAGTTCTACATACTTTTGTTTGGCCAAATAAGTTAACCTGTTTCAGTTTCTTCATCTTTAAAAATGAAATTATATGAATATCTTCCTCACATGGTTATTACAAGGATTCGGTGAAAAAATGCATGCAATTACATTTTAGCTTTTAAGAGTATAAGGTCCAGGGCACCTGGATGGCTCAGTCTGTTGAGCATCCAACTCTTGGTTTCGGGTCAGGTCATTCCAGGGTTGTGACATTGTGCTCCGTGTCAGGGTCCACACTGAGCATAGAGGCTACTTAAGATTCTCTCTCTCCCTCTGTCCCTCTCCCCTATTCATGCTCTCTCTCCCTCTCTTAAAAAAAGAAAAAAAAAAGGGAATAAGGTCCTAGGTGTATGTAAGTGGTGAAGAATTTGGCCCAAATTGAATTTACATTGCTTACAATCCTGATTCTTCTTTTATAATCATTATCTCTGTTAATGACATCTTTTATTTGCTTGTCAAGAACAGATATTATTTCCTTCTCTGAGCTACATATAATTTTGGTTCTTTTAAAATAAGCAACAAGAGGGATGCCTGGGTGGCTCAGTCCTTAAAGCCTCTAACTTCGGCTCAGATCATGATCTCACAGTTCATGAATTCCAGCCCCGTGTCGGGCTCTGTGCCTGAAACCCACTTCAGGTACTGTGTCTCCCTCTCTGCCCCTCCACTGCTCATGCTCTGTCTCTGTCTCAAAAATAAATAAACACTAAAAAATTTTTTAAATAAACTAAAATAAGCAACAAGAAGAAAATTTCAGAGCAGCAATAATGGTAGGACATGTTACACAGGGATTTAATAAGTAAATACAAGGAAAGTTTAAAATAAAATCACTAGTAATAAAATAAATCTCCACTTTTTTCTAGATAATAGAAGCAGTGTGAACTCTTTTCTCTTTCCACCCAAGGAAATATCTAGTCAGGCCCAAGAAGCCTGACCACTTATTGTGGGCAAACTTTATGTCCTACTCCTCTTCCCTCTAAAAAAACAAAGCCAGGGTAAAACTACCACCAATAATAACTGCAAGAACAACAACACCGATAATAAGAACAATAATGTCTGGTTTTTGAGCACTTGCTACAGTGTGCCGGATACCACACGTGCTCTACTTGTGACACTTGCACAGTAACTCTCTGAGCTGGGTGTTCTGATTCCCACATACCCTCAGAGATTAAGACACAGAGTGGAAACAGGTTCATTTGGTCAATAGCTCCTAAATGGCAGAGTCTAGATTACAATAGAGAGCCTGATTCCAGAGTCTTAAAGAGGTCAAAATTTGCAGAGTTGGGTTGCCCACAAACCAAATTACCAGATACACAGAAGCCAATAGACTTATTTTAAAATGTAAATCTGAACAATGCTGTTCTTTTGAATCACTTGAGATGCTAGCTAAAATGGCAGATTATCAGGCCTATGTCAAGCCCCTGAACATGATCTCTAAGATTAAGACTAGGAAGCTGCATTTTCAATAAATTTTCCTTATGGATCTTATGCACAGTACAAGATTTGACTTTGGAAACTCCACATCAAGAGGATCAAGTTCAAACTTTGTATTTTGGCACAAAAGCCAATGTCTTGAGCAGTGCCAGCCACAAAATGAACGTTCAATAAATACTTGTGAAAAAAATAAAAACAAAACAAGGAGGCAGAGAGAGGAGGAAGTGGAGAAGGTAGGACTGGCTGCTTAAACTTTAGATAAAATTAAGGCTAAGACAGAAATAAGGAGAATAGACTAGATACCCTATAGAAATTCTGCCTGCCCGTATTAATTCTAACCTTCATTTTGCCTTCCACCTTGTTTTTCTTTCTCCAAAAGGTAACATAGCCCTGGAAAAACAAATGCAATGATTAACTAAGTATCAATTTGACTATTTAGCTTTTATTTTATTTTACTTATTTTATTTCTTTTGGGAGAATGCAAGTGGGGGAGGGGCAGAGAGAGGGGGACCAAGGATCCTAAACTGGAAGGCTGACAGCAGTGAGCCCAATGTGGGGCTTGAACTCAGGCACCATGAGATCAAGACCTGAGCCGAAACCTGGCGCTCAGCCAACTAGCCACCCAGGCACCCCTAACTACTTAGGTTTTTAATGCTTTTTTTTCTTTCCTTCTCTTTATTATACCTTTCTCTGCTTACATTGGCATAAGAATGCTTGTTCTGGTCAAATCCCTTTAGATGGAAACATTAATTTACAGCTTGTGTTGAGGTCCTTCATAGGCATACACAGCCACACATGCACAAAAGTAGTGGCTGCGCATTCCAGTTAGCCCGCAAATTTTTTAAATGTTCCTGAAAATGTGGCCTGAATGCTACTTCAGAAGCCTGGCACAATTGAAATCCAAACTTACCCAAGTAAAAAGTCTCCTAATGATATTTTTAAGAGCAGTTTTAGACTCACAGTAAAATAGAGAGAAAGGTACAGAGATTTCCCATGTACCCCCTGCCTCCACACATGGGTAGCCTCCCTCATCAACATCCCCCACCAGAGTGGCACATTTGTTACAAGTGATGAATCTACATTGACACATTGTTATCACTCAGAGTCCATTGTTTACATCAGGGTTCACTTTTCACTACATTCTACAGGTTTGGACAAATGTATTTATCATTATAGTATCATGTGGAGTAGTTTCACTGCCTTAGAAATCCTCTGTGCTTCACCTATTCATCCTTCTCCCACCTCTACCCCCCCGGCAACCACTGATTTTTTTACCGTCTTAATAGTTTTGCTTTTTACAGGTGTCATATATTTGGAATCATATAGTTTGTAGCCTCTTCAGATTGGATTCTTTCAGTCAGCAATATGCATTCAAGTTTCCTCCATGTTTTTTCATGGTTTAATAGCTCATGTCTTTGTAGTGTCAACTGATATTCCATTGTTTGGATGTACCACAGTTTATTTATCCATTCAACTACTGAATGACATCTTGGTTGCTTCCAAATTTCGGCAATTATGAATAAAGCTGCTATAAACCTCTATGTGTAGGTTTTTGTCTGGACATAAGTTCTCAGCTCCTTTGGGTAAATACCAAGGAGCATGATTGCTGAATCATACAGTAAAAGTATGTTTTTAGTTTTGTAGGAAATCGCCAAACTACCTTTCAAAGTGGCTATACAACCTTGTGTTGTTACCAGTGTTAAAAAGATAAACTGAGGCATATTAAAAAATGTAAGAGTTTTTTGAGCAAAAATGAATTCAAAGAGGGCAGTGCCAAATCAGAAAGTGACTAAGAGACCTCCGCTGATAGAAGCTAGGGGAAAGACACGTAGAGAAAGTGTGGAAGCAAAGAAAGGAAGTTGTTTGATTGGCTATAGCTTAAAGACTAGTTGGTTGTTTGTGATTGGTTGTCCTAAGGTTTTGATTTGAAAGGCTTGAAGCGTTTACAGGCTTAGGTTTTGATTTGCTTATGAAAGCCACCATGGTGATTGCGGTGCCTCAGTTTAATAGCCTCCCTGTTTGATTAATTTAACAGAAGGTTCTCTATCCACGTCCAAGGGTAAAATGCAGCCAGGCCTCAGGAAGAACTCCAATTGAAAACTAGATTACTATAGGTCTAACAAGATGTGTGTTTTCCCATTTCTGCTTTTCTCTTTGCATTTGTTCTTTTTTTGTTGTTGTTGTTTATTTATTTTGAGAGACAGAGAGGGATGCTGAGTAATATTCTATAATTGTATAATATAAATGTGTATATATAGAGATGGAGAGTAATATTTCATTATATATCTATATCATCTATATCTATATCTACCTATATCTGATATACCACCTCTTTATCCATTGATCGATCAGTGGACATTTGGGCTCTTTCTCTAGTTTGGCTATTGTTGATAACGCTGCTATAAAATTCAGGGTGCATGTATCCCTTCAGATCAGTATTTTTGTATCCTGTGGGTAAATGAGGGTAAATACCTAATAGAACAGTTGCTGGGTTGTAGGATAGTTCCACTTTTAACTTTTTGAGGAACCTCCATACTGCTTGCCAGAGTGGCTGCACCAGTTTGCATTCCCACGAATAGGGTAAGAGGGTCCCCCTTTTGGATGTTGAGTTTCCTAAGTTTTTAAGATATATTTTGGATACTAACCCTTTGTTAGATATGTCGTTTGTAAATATCTTCTCCCATCTGAAAGATTGCCTTTTAGTTTTGCTCATTGTTTCCTTCACCGTGCAGAAGATTTTTATCTTGACGAAGTCCCAATAGTTCATTTTTGCTTTTGTTTCCTTTGCCTCCAGAGATGTATCTAGTAAGAAGTTGCTATAACCCATGTCAAAGAGGTTACTGCCTGTGTTCTCCTGTAGGATTTTGATGGTTTCCTGTCTTACATTTAGGTCTTTCACCCATTTTAACTTTATTTTTGTGTATGGTGTAAGAAAGTGGTCCAGTTTCATTCTGTTGCATGTTGCTGTCCAGTTTTCCCAGCACAAGTTGCTGAAGAGATTTTCTTTTTTCCATTGGATATTCTTCTCTGCTTTGTTGAAGATTAGTTGACCATATAGCTGTGGGTCCATTTCTGGGTTTTCTCTTCTGTTCTATTGATCGATGTATCTGCTTTTGTGCCAGTACTATACTGTCTTGATAACTACAGCTTTGTAGTATAACTTGAAGTCCAGAATTGTGATGTGTCCAGCTTTGCTTTGCTTTTTCAAAATTGCTTTGGCTATTCAGTGTCTTTTGCGGTTCCATATAAATTTTAATATCGTTTGTTCCAGTTCTGTGAAAAATGCTGGGATTGCATTAAATGTGTAGATTGCTTTGGGTAGTATAGACATTTTAAGAATATTTGGTTTTCCAATCCATGAGCATGGGAAGTTTTTCTATTTCTTTGTGTCATCTTTCATAGGTTTCTATAAGTTTCTATGTCTTTCATAAGTTTTCTATAGTTTTCAGAGTACAGACCTTTTACCTCTTTGGTTAGGTTTATTCCTAGGTGTCTTATGGTTTCGGTGCAATTGTAAATGGGATCAATTCCTTGATTTCTTTTTCTGCTGCTTCATTATTGGTGTATAGAAATGCACCTGATTTCTGTACATTGATTTTGTATCCTGCAACTTTACTGAATTTGTGTATCAGTTCTAGCAATTTTTTGGTGGAGTCTTTTGGGTTTTCTACGTAGAGTATCATGTAATCTGCACATAGTAAAAGTTTGATCTCTTCCTTGCTGATTTAGATACCTTTTATTTCTTTTTGATGTCTGATTGTTGAGGCTAGGACTTCAAGTACTATGTTAAATAACAGCAGTGAAAGTGAACAACTCTGTCTTGTTCCTGACCATAGAGAAGAAGCTCAGTTTTCCTCCATTGAGGATGATATTAGCTGTGGGTCTTTCGTAAATGGCCTTTATGATGTTGAGCTATGTTCCTTCTATCCCTACTTTGTTGAGGGTTTTAATCAAGAATGGATGCTCTTCTTTGTCTTTGCTTTTTCTGCATCTATTGAGAGGATCATACGACTCTTATCCTTTCTTTTATTGATGTAGTGTATCATGTTGATTGACTTGTGAATATAGAACCACCCTTGTAAGTCAGGAATAAATCCCACATGATTGTGGTGACTAATTCTTTTAATGTACTGTTGGATTTGACTTGCTAGTATTTTGTCAAGAATTTTTGCATCCATGTTCATCAGGGATATTGGCCTGTAATTCTCTATTTTAGTATGGTCCTTGTCTGGTTTTGGATTGAACGTAATGCTGCCCTTGTAGAATAAGTCTGGAAGTTTTCCTTCCATTTCTATTTTTTGGAACAGTTTGAGGAAGAATAGGTATTAATTCTTATTTAAATGTTTGGTAGAATTCCCTTGGGAAGCCATCTGGCCTTGGACTTTTGTTTGTTGGGAGATTTTTGATTACTGATTCAATTTTTTTTTTGCTGGTTATTAGTCTATTCAAGTTTTCCATTTCTTCCTGTTTCAATTTTGTTAGTTGATATGCCTCTAGGAATTAATCCATTTCTTCCAGATTGCCCAGTTTGTTGGCATATAATTTTTCATAGTATTCTCTAATAATTGTTTGTATTTCTGTGGTGTTAGTTGTGATCCCTCCTCTTTCATTTGTGATTTCACTTATTTGTGTCCTTTCTGTTTTCTTTTGGATAAGTCTAGCTAGGGGTATATCAGTTTTATTAATTTTTTCAAAGAACCAGATCCTGGTTTCATTGATATGTTCTACTGGATTTTTGTTTGTTTGCTTCTATATCATTTATTTCATTTATTTCTGCTCTAATCTTTATTATTTCTCTTCTGCTGACATTAAGCTTCATTTGTTGCTCTTTTTCTAGCACGTTTAGGTGTAAGGTTAGGTTGTATGTTTGAGATTTTTCTTCCTTCTTGAGGTCAACCTCTATTGCTATATACTTCCCTCTTATGATTGCTTTTGCTGTATCACAAAGGTTTTGGGACATAATGTTTTGGTCTTATCTGCTATTCAGTCCACATTATGGTCAAGAAATGTTTAGCTTTAAACATTCATGTTATAGCTTCAGTCACGCAGAGAAAATGATTCCCACTCTGATTCCTGAATTCCAAATCCTGAGAGAAGTGACTTTGGACTTGTTCCTATTCCTACTTCATTTTCCTTAGCTGTGGCCAAGAGGTAACTATAACATACAAAAATGGGTACCGAGAGTTGTTTATCTGAGGGGCAGTTAAGGGCAGTAGGGTGCTGGAGCTGTCTTGTAATTGTTAGATTTTTAGAATTCTCAGAAATTCTGCAAGCTGGTTGCTTAACACAGGGATTATTAAAAGTTAGATTATATAAAGGGATAGTTAAGTATATTATATTAAAAACAAAAGTAACAAATCCCAAAACTCACTATTTCCTAATTTTTCAATTAAAATTTAGTATTACCTATGTTCTTGAGGTTATTTATGCTTACAACCATTGCTTCTGCAGAGTGGAAATAATATATAATGGTATTACTGCATACTTCTCAACTATGTATTCAATGATGTGATGTCTCATTGGTAGCTTGAAATAGGTGATAGTGGAAGTATTTATGCCACAGAAGTTGGTAAACACTAGAAAGAAGGTTTCTGTTCTGGAGAGCCAGTTGTTAAATATTTGCCAGCTCACCTCTGGTTAAAGGAGTCAAGATCCCCCCTTACCTTACTGTCTACTACTTTTACTATACTAGAAGATAAATTCCTTCAAACTGGTATGACAGAATTGATTCCAATACAATAGTTTCTTCTATGAATTGTGATATTCATAGCATGATTAGAATTTTATTGTTGATGAAGCTTCAAAGACACTCACATACAAATATATTACTTATGGTAGAATTCGTTCTTCAAATGATTGACTTCCACCATTTTTCTAATCTTATTATCCGTGGCAATAAGGATAGAGGTGAAGTGCCCAGATCCTAGAATCAAAAGAGGCAGGTTCAGACTCTAGTTCTGGAATTTATTAGCTATGAACTTGTATCTAGTAATCTGTCAAATGAGAGTTAAATGCAAATGCACATAAAGCATTTTTTATAATGCTTTTATCATTACTCAGTAAATATTGAATAGCTACCTTGGGACATTATTGTCCAAGTATCAGTTGCCTTCATCTGTAGTTTCCCTAACTGTCCCAACACACATATATATGTATAAAACTCTCACCCATGTACAGCCTATAGCCTTGATATAACGGGCCTGTCCTCAATTTAGATTTTCAAGTTAGAATCTCAAATATATGCTGAAAAAAATAAGTATTTTTGATTTCATTTTCATGTTTATATTCAATAAATATTGGTTGAATAGCTCCTTGTTTAATACAATGGGAGGATAAAGCTATAGATAGGATAAGGACCAGACATTTCTAATTTTTCAAAAGATTTTAAAAATTGTTTATCATTTGTTTTCATAAACACTTTATAAACAATTGTACCATTTTGTCACTCAAATTGTATGCATTCCAATTGGGTTCAAAAAATTGGATGGCGGTTTTAAAGGTGAGTTACTGTTTACCAAGAGATGGCTATGAGTTTGGACACAAGGAAAACCCAAGTGTCATGGGACAACAGAACAGGCAGTGGTCACATGAGACAAACTGGGTGATATCTCAAAAAAAAATACATAAATAGTTTTCCTTTCTACAAATATACATACTTATAGAACACTGAGTAAAATTGAAGTCAATAAAAGAAAGGTAGAAAGAAGATGTCATGGTTAGGAGGCACGTTGGAATCCTTAGAAGGAGCAATGAGGTGCCCAACACACAGCCTTTTAGGCAAATGCCACAAACACAAAAAATAAACAACTGGAACATAATTTGGATATAAGAAATAGCTCTGATTGCTTCATAAGTGTCACTGACTTAATCAGTAGCAAATCAGTTACTGACTTAATCTCTAGCAAATATCTCTCAGAGGTGGAAATTTCTCGTTTCCTTCTCCTAGAATCAATCCATCATTATGGTGAGTTAGTGTTGATTCATTTTTTTTTTTTTTTTAACTTTGACTACTCTTTATGCCACTAACAGCACCTTTGTCTTCCATTCTTGACCCTGGAGATTTTTTTTTTTTTTAATATTTATTTATTTTTGAGAGACAGAGTGAGACAAAGTGAGAGGGGGAGAGGGGCAGAGAGAGAGGGAGACACAGGATGCGAAGCGGGCTCCAGGCTCCGAGCTGTCAGCACAGAGCCCGATGCGGGGCTCGAACCCACAGACCGTGAGATCGTGACCTGAGCCGAAGTCGGATGCTCAACCGACTGAGCCACCCAGGTGCCCCCCTGGAGATTTTTTTATTCATGGTCTTTGGCTTATCTATCACTTTTTCTGCGCTTCTGCATACTTTACTGTTTGGTTTTTTTTTTTTTTTTTTTTTTTTTTGAGAGATAATTGACATATAACACTATATTCATTTTAGGTGTACAATCTAATGATTTGATATATGTATATACTGTGAAATTATAACCAGAATAAATTTAGTTAATGTCTATCACCACACATAGTTACACACTTTTTTTTATTGTGATGAGAACTTTTAAGCTTTACTCTCTTGGCAATTTTTAAATATGCAATACAGTATTATTACATATAGTTACCATGATGTACATTACATCCTTAAGACTTTTTTGTCTTCCAACTGGACTGGAAGTTTGTACCTTTTGACCACCTGTCCTTATTTTTCCTACCCTCTCATTCCTTGCATCTGGTAACCATTAATCTGTGCTCTGTATTTATAAGTTCAGCTTTTTTTTTTAGATTCCACATATAAATGATATCATACAGTATTTGTCTTTCTTTGCCTGACTTATTTTATTTTATTTATTTTTTATTTTTTTCAATGTATATTTATTATTGAGAGACAGAGACAGAGTACGAGTTGGGGAGGGGCAGAGAAAGAGGGAGACACAGAATCTGAAGTAGGTTCCAGGCTCTGAGCTGTCAGCACAGAGCCTGACATGGTGCTCAAACTCACAAACTGTGAGATCATAACCTGAGCCGAAGTTGGACACTTAACTGACTGAGCCACCCAGTGGCCCGTATTTTATTTATTTTAATAGCATAGTGTCTCAAAGGTCCATCCATGTTGTTGTAAATAGTAGGATTTTCTTCTTTTTTTATATAGCTGAATAATATTCTATTGTGTACACACACATACTTATACCCCATATTTTATTTATCCATTCATTAATCCGTGGACCCTTTGATTGCTTCTCCATCTTGGCTTTTGTAAATAATGCTGCAGTGAACATGGAGGTGCAGATATCTTTTCAAGATAATGTTTTCATTTCCTTCAGTTAAATACCTAGAGGCAGAATTGCTGGATCATATGGTAGTATTATTTTTAATTTTTTGAGGAACCTCCATACTGTTTTCCATGGTAGCTGCACCAATTTACATTCCCACCAACAATGCATAAATGTTCCCTTTTCTCCATATCTACCCAACATTTGTTATTTCTTGTCTTTTTGATAATAACTATTCTAACAGGTGTGAGGGGAAACCTCATAGTGATTTTGATTTGCATTTCCCTAATGATCAGTGATGTCGAGCACTTTTCCATGTACCTGTTGGCTATTTCTTTTGGAGAAATGTTTTTTTCAGTTCCACTGTCCATTTTCAGTTGGACTGGTTTTTTTTTTCTGTTTTCTTCCTTTCTTCTTCTTCTTCTTCTTCTGCTTCTGCTTCTGCTTCTGCTTCTCCTTCTATTGAATTGTATGCATTTTTTAAAATATATTTTTAATGTTAACTCCTTATGAGATATGATTTTCCCATTTCATTGGTTACCTTTTCATTTTGTTGATGATTTCCTTTACTGTACAGAAGATTTTTTAGTTTGGTGTAGTCCCACTCACTTATTTTTGTTTTTGTTGCTAAATCCAAAAAGTTATTGCCAAGACCAATGTCAAGGAGCTCACCCCTATGTTTTCTTCTAGGAGTTTTATGGTTCAGGTCTTACATTCAAGCCTTTAATCCATTCTGAGTTGATGTTTGTGTATGGTATAAGATAGGTGCCCAATTTCATTCTTTGGCAAGTGGACATCTAGTTTTCCTAGCAGCATATGTTAAAGAGACTACCCATTCCCTGCTTTTCTGTTTATCTGTTTTTTATTTTTTTTTAATTTTTTTTTTAACGTTTATTTATTTTTGAGACAGAGAGAGACAGAGCATGAACGGGGGAGGGTCAGAGAGAGAGAGGGAGACACAGAATCGGAAACAGGCTCCAGGCTCTGAGCTGTCAGCACAGAGCCTGACGCGGGGCTCGAACTCACCTACCGCGAGATCATGACCTGAGCCGAAGTCAGCCGCCGCTTAACCGACTGAACCACCCAGGTGCCCCGTTTATCTGTTTTTTAAAAGTAACAAATGTTTATTTAGAAATGGATAAGTAATACAAAGTCTCCTTCCTTATTGCTTCTTCCTCTCCTTTTGAGCAAAAGAGACACAGATGGGGAATGTAGGAGAGTGGTAGGTGGAGAGGGACATAAGGATTGGCTCCCCACATTCTCTTCCCTATTTCCCATGATGACATCCTGTTGGGCAGAGGAGAAAAAACAGGCTCCAGCCCCAGGTGTATCTTATGGCTATCCAGAGGACAATGTCCACACGGCCAGGCAGCTGCAGCTGGGCTCAATGAAACTCTGTAGCGACGAAAGAAGCTGGCAAGGGAATAGGATGGGGCAGGGGAGGCTACATATTTACCATCCCTCCTTAAAACAGAGTCCAAGCAGTGATCCAGCTGTCCCCAGTACCTGAGTGACCAAGCACCACCTGTGGGTGCTGTCTCTGGCCAAGAGGGGGAAAGTGTAGGAGGAATGTCTTTCAGCTAAAGAGACCTAAATTTGTACCCATTCAAAGGGAAAGAAGGGGGGAAAAAGCAGCATTTTTAAAAAAGAACTGAAAAGTAGAACACCATCAGGTACAGTCCTTGAATTTCCCAGACCTGGGCAACCTCAGAGCTGGAGAACTGAGCTGGGCTCAAACCCTGGGTCTTTTCTGCTTCACAGATTTAATTCGGTGGAACCATGGGTTTCTAGGTTTTTCTTTTTCTCTGTGCTAGTCCAAGTGTGTCATGAGAGGCTCTTAGTACCTTAAGTCCCTTTTACTTTTAGTCTTGTGCCTTTCACAGCACTTGCTACTGGTTTTGTAGAACTCCCGAGTTCCAGCTCCCCAACTCGCTCCAGCTCTGTCAGCCTGGATTCCTGTTATAGCCCCCCAAAACAAGCAAAATACTGAGAATGAATGACACTGAAGCAGAGACACTGGTATTCAGGGGCTGTCCCTGGGTTCTATGGGCCCTATGTTCAAGTACACACGTTGGAGCATTTGAGCTTCAACATAGGAGTTTTGGGGAACACAATTCAGTCCATAGCATGACCCTACACTAGAATGAGCAAATTGAGGATGGGGTTACCAGAACCCAGATAGGATAGTATTGACTGCTAGGAATCGGGGCTGTGGATACAGGGACAGAGCTGACCTCTGGTAACCCTACAGGAAGGGAGTCATGAAAATCAACAGTTCATTTCTTACTTTCCTCCTATTTTCAGATCTCATGCTTGTGCCTTCCATTGTTTGAAATCAACCAAAACCAAGGAAGGGAACCAACTGGGCAGTCCATATGGATCAGCTTTCTAAGGTACAAAGTAGGGTGGAGAGTGTGAAAAATGGGTTAGGATAGCCAGAGATATACAGCACATCCCTGTACCAAGATGCTATGAAGAAAAGAGAAGGAAAAAAGGGAAAAAAGCAAAAACCCTAAAGACAAAACATTACTTAAAAGAAACTTACCTTCTCAGTAAAATAAAGAAAACAGTAATGCCTCTGGGGTTAGATGAATTGAGGTAAAATATAGCCAGCATTCAGAACTGACCAGCACAGAGTCAGTACTCAATAATGTGAGCTACCAATATTATTGAGAAGTAAGCAGAACAGTTTAGAAGCCCAGATTTCTTTAAACATCCAAGGAGTAGATAATTATTTTTTTAAAGCTGTGCAAAACTCTGTTTTTTTTTTAATACTTATATTTTGAAAATCTGTTTCCTATTGTGAGAATTAAATCGATATAATTTCTGTTAAAGGAGGTAAGGCTGCCTTCTGTGGGATGCATAAAAACTAAAAGAAACTTGATGTTGACATCTGGATGCAGGAAAAAGGGTTCAGGTACCTGTTCAAATCAGAAGATTAATACATTTCAAAATGTAAAATGCCCTCAATATTTAAATAGTATTCTTATTTTTATTGAGCTTTTTCTATTTAAAAATATAATTTTGCTGTTATTAAAAATGTTTATTGAATCTGATTCACAAGCTGGTTGTGAAGTTTAAATGACATAATACATGTGAAAGGTGAGTTCTAAGTAAATGCTAGTCAAGCGTTATTTTAAGATTCTATAATATGCTGGATTGTGCTGGTGAGAACTTAGTGCTACACCAAGAACTCTGCTTCATACATTCAATAGCTCAGCAGCATTTACTGTGGTATAGTTAAGGTGATCCTTTTTCATTCTTTGGCAGTTCCAGAAGAGCCTTCAAGCAATTCTTTACCAGAAAAGACCTAGTCTTACTAGGAACCAGACATGAATTCAGTCAAATTCTAGACGGGGGTGCAGAACACATATTCAAATATATTTAATGATTCCCATCAAGCTATCTTTGATTTTTTATACTACTACTTTGGATGGGTTCAGGACATTCCCTCTCTAAAGTTTTGCTTCTGATTCTCTTTTCTAGCTTTCTGCTCTCCTCCTGAGGATTTTCAAGTCCTTTGGCCTTTCCTTTTTCTGGTCAGGCCAGAGAGACCCATTTTCCCTTGAAAGGCTTTTTTTTTTTTTTTTTTTTTTTAACTTTGTTTTTCCCCAGCTTTGTTGAAGTATAATTGACAAATAAAACTTGTATATACTTAAGGTGTACAATGGGATATACATATATATTATAAATGGTTGTCATAATCAAGTTAATATAGACACATCCATCACCTCACACAGTTATGCTCTGTTTGGGTGTGGTAAGAAAACTTAAGATCAAGTCTCTTAGCAAATTTCAAGTGTACAATAAAGTACTGTTTTTTAAAATATTTGTTGATTTTGAAAGAGAGTAAGAGAGTGCATGCTTATGAGTGGGGGGAGAGTGCATGCTTATGAGAGGGAGAGAGAGAATCCCAAGCAGGCACAGAGCCTGACTCGGGGCTCAAACTCACAAACCATGAGATCATGGCCTAAGCTGAAATCAAGAGAGTTGCTTAACTGACTGAGCCATCCAGGTGCCCCTGCAATAAAGTACTATTAACTATAATCACCATCCTGTATATTAGATTCCCTGAACTTATTCATCTTGTTACTGAATGTTTTTAGCTCTCCTGCTAATATTGTGTTCTGTTATGCTAAACTTCTTGATTGTGTTATTTTATAAAAAGACAAACTTACAAGGCGTAAGTGAAGATTATTTTCAATTACTATTTAGCTCTGATAGGATAATTATGGATTAGGGAAAATGGCATTTTGATATAACCTCAATTTTTTTTGGCTGTTTCTCTTGCTCTTTCTTTAAAATTATTACAGAAAATCTCAAATATATTTTTTAAAAAGTAGAGAGGAGAGTATGTCTGTTCATCACCCATCTTCAGCCCATGAGCAGACTTGTTTTATATATGACCCCCATCTATAACCCCTGCTCTTATATAGTGTATTTTGTAGCAAATTCTAGATACCATATCATTTCATCTGCAAATATTTTAGTATGTGTCATGAAATTGAAAGAAGTGTTTTTTCAACATAACTTATTATAGCTAAAAAAATTAACAGCAAGTTTTTAAAATTATAATTCAAAGTTTTCAAAGCTTGTTGATAGGTACATGTGAGTATATGTATGTGTGTGTACTCATGTATTCAAATTAGTCCCTAAATAAGGTCCAAGGTATTAGTTTCATAGAGCTGCTGTAATAAAGTATGAGAAACTGGGTGGCTTAAGACAATAGAAATTTATTCTCACAGATCTGGAGGCTAGAAGTCTGAATCCAGGAGTGGACAGGGTTATTTATGCTCCTTCTGAAACCTGTAGGGGAGAATCATTCTTTGGCTCATAGCTTCTGGTTTTTGCCTGTTACCCTTGAAGTTCCTTGGCTGCATCACCCAATCTCTGTCTCTGTTGTCACATGTTTCCTTGTGTGTCTCTATTACAGTGTCTCTTTTCCTTTTATATGAACACCAGTCATATTGGGTTAAGGGCACATTCCACTTT
The DNA here is from genome assembly GCF_018350215.1 of Panthera leo. Taxonomy (NCBI): domain Eukaryota; kingdom Metazoa; phylum Chordata; class Mammalia; order Carnivora; family Felidae; genus Panthera; species Panthera leo. The sequence continues at coordinate 149,019,815 of NC_056682.1, read as the reverse complement.
ACTATTACCTTATTTTAATGAATTACATATGAAACAACCCTATATCAAAATAAGTTTGCATTCTGAGGTACTTCAGGTTAGATCTTCAAAATATTATTTTGGGGGACACAATTCAACCTATAACATTCATGAATTATAATTGTTTTATATTTTTAACATTTCTTATAATACTCCTGTAGAGTTTCTTTTTTTTTTTAATTTTTTTTTTAACGCTTATTTATTTTTGATACAGAGAATGAACGGGGGAGGGTCAGAGAGAGGGAGACACAGAATCCGAAACAGGCTCCAGGCTCTGAGCTGTCAGCACAGAGCTGGACGCGGGGCTCAAACTCATGGATCCTGAGATCATGACCTGAGCCGAAGTCGGTCGCTCAACCAACTGAGCCACCCAGGCGCTCCACTCCTGTAGAGTTTCTTATTGCTAATGGTATTTGCATGGGATGGCTTAAAATATTCACCTGTGCTTTGCCTATTCTCTGGAGCATGATTTTTCAGCATGAGCACTATTGGCATTGGGGTAAGATAGTTCTTTGTTAGTGGGTAGGGGTGTGTGTGGGAGTTTTATAGGTTTGTGAGCCTTATAGGATGTTTAACAGCATCCTCGGCCTCTACCCATTACACACTAATAGCGTGTCACACCTCTGTTGTGACAACCATAATTTTTTCAAAAATTGCCAAATATCCCATGGGGGCAGAATCATCCCTGGTTGAAAAATGCTGACAGACATTCTCCTGGGTTTTGTTTTTTGGCAAGATTATTTCATAGATAATGTGTTTCCATCAAGAGGCACATAAGATCCGATTGTCTTTGTTATGTAAATTAGTATCCTTTAATAATCATTGCCTTGATCTGTACTTCATTAATGGTTGTAAAATTCTAACGTCCTAGTTCTGTGATTTTTCACTCTGGCCATGTATTAGCTGTAATTCTTCCACAGAGAAACTTTCCTTCATCAATTATTTGATTGGTAACCCCAAGATACAGTTCTAATTGGAAACAAGATCTATGAAGATTTCTCTTTGTTTACCAGTTTTCAAAATAATGAACTTGTTCCCTAGCATTATCTGAAGAGGACTGAGGGGTTTTTTGGAACTATTAGGGAATTTATGGATTGAAACATATTTCAATGCAGTTTTATCTTTACCTATGCTCAAAATGGCTCATACTTGGCCATTGGCCTATTGGCCAGTGGGAGCCACTTTAGTTAGCAACTCTTCTGAGTCATTTTGACAGGATCCTAGAATTCTTTGATTACTGCTTTCTGGTATAGCAAGATGTCGCAGGTTCATATTGTACATTTGCCGTCTCTAGATCCATATTCTTTAAGACTTGGGACTGAGTCTCCATTACTCCTCACTCTATATAACCTACCCAGAGCAAAAGAATCAAACTGCCTCCATCCCCCTCCACCCCGCCCCTGAGTCCACACACTTGATACATAGACACTTCAATCAGTAATATTGGACAGGGGTAAGGCAACTGAGAGTGGTGGTGGAGGTCATGTCTAATTGAAAAGTGTCTGATTGAAAGCATTACACTTCAACAAAACCATACAAACACTGTGTTGGTTCAAGGAAGGTCTTAGATCAGCAAGCACCAATTTGTAACCTGCGTTATAGGACCTAGACTTGGCCTGATTTAATGTTGAATATTGTGAAAAATATGTCTCAGAGACCCTAGATTTTATGGTCTTCCTCTGAAAGTGTTGATCACTTTGAAATTGTGTATGTGTGGTTTTACATTTTGCAGGTGTGAATTTTTAGAAAGCCTGAGGTGTTTTCATTCCCACCCTCTCGTGGGCTCAACCTCGAAATTCTCTCTTCTCAAATCTTGTACTGCTTTTGTTTTAGGCTAGGTCCTGATTAGGCTTTTACTCCTAAGATGTGGCCTGTCCCTCAAACAATATCTCAGTCACTTGTCTTCTCGTTATCCATTATCTGGACTCCAGCTCATTGGTGTTTTCTTTGGATCCTTGACCATAACATGGCTTCTTTCTCCCTCAGAGCCTTTGTATGTGCTGTTCTCTGCCTGGAAGACCTCTTACCTCCACCTCTTACTAGGTATCAGTTTCAACTTCAACTCCTCACAATGGCCTTTCTAGTTTTTCTCATAGAAAGCTCTCCTCCCCAAGCTGGCTTCACCATAATAGCCTCTTACTTGTTTCTTGCATAGAATTCATCACGTTTTTTAATTTGTTTACGTATGCTTTGTCTCCCTAACTAGAATGTAGAGTTCAACTTCTTGAAGAGAGAAACAAGATTTTATACTAAATATATTTCTTAATCCCAGAGCCTGTAACAATATTTGGGACTGAGTAGCATTTTAATGAATACTAGTTGACTGAATTAATAATTGAGTAGGACATTATTTTATTTATTTATTTATTTATTTATTTATTTATTTATAAAGAGAGAGCACATGAGAATGGATGGGGGAGGGACGGAGAGAGAGAGAGAGAGAGAGAGAGAGACAGACAGACAGAGAGAGACAGAGAGAGAGACAGACAGAGAGAGACAGAGAGAGAGAGAGAGAGAGATTGGAGAGAAGAGAGAATCCCAAGCAGGCTCCGCACTGTCAGTGCAGAGCCTGATGCAGGGCTTGAATTCACAAACCACAAGATCATGACCTGAGCTGAAATCAAGAGTCCGATGCTTAACTGATGGAATCACACAGGCACCCCTATAACACTTTTCTTGATTCAGCCTTTTCTTACCTATTTAATATCAACCTGAACCAAACCATTGGTAGCTCTGTTACGCAGGACCTTTTTTTCCTGAAAAACATCCTTTTATCACCTTTGCCCTTTCTCTCCTCACCTAGACTATTAATAGTCTTTTAGTTTTCAAGTAGGCTTAATTCCTTCTCCAGGAAGCTTTCCTTGACTCTATTCTGCACCCCCACCAGTCTGAGTAACATGCCCCTGAAGGTTACAGTAACATTCTGAGTTTACTTGAGGGAGTATTATCAATTGGAGGGCTGGAGGTAAATCTCCTGAACTTGAGCCATATTAATTACTACTACTGGTGACCTTGGACACTTCAATTTCTTACTTCACTTTCCCTGTATGTAAAATAAGGTAATATAATCTAATTGGGGTTTTGGAAGATGAAATCAGATTGTGTAGGTCAAATTCTCAGAACAATACCTGGCGCACAGTAGGAACACACAGTTTTCAGCAATTATCGTTAGAGTGTAATTTCTTGCTAACTTATTTCTTCCATATATTATACTGAAAATTCCTTAAAGGCAGAAATACTGTCCTGTTTACCCTTGATTCCTATGCATCTGATGATACAGAGCTGAGTTTTATATTTACTGTTTTTCTTTCGTTTTTTTTCTACAAGCCCTCTTTAAATTCTTCCCATTGACTTTTCTCAATTTGTTACAATGGCCATCAAGAGCCAAGACTCTAGATTATTTGTCTTTGAACATTCTATTTGTTTTTATATAACAATGTCACTTTCTTTTCCCTGCCAAATTTCCTTCCCGCGTAAACTCAGTTACCGAGCAGTAAAGCAAAATGACATTTTCAGTCCTTTGGACCATGAACTTTATGCAAGTTTCCTTGCAGATTTTACCACATTATGTAGTTGAGTAATTTTTGGTCACTTCAGTAGTTTCAATTTCTCAATACTCTGTTTAAATCAACTGTGTACCCCAGCGCCTCAATAAATACCTAAATCAAATGTTATTACATGAATTACAAAGCTATACTAAAGTACAATAGAATTAATTTCCCCAATTAACAGCAACACTAGTAGGCTTTTGTGACAAGTGAGCGGGTTGCATCCTGCGCTGCCTTTGGCTAACCCTAGGGCACCAACTATGAAAGCCTATTTGGCACTAAGAGTACAAAGTGGCGGCGGCAAAGGGACCCGCCCAGATTTATCCTAAATCTCCGATTTCCAGAATTGGGAGATCCGCGTAACAATCAGAAGCATCTTTTGTCCTCGGGAAGGTCCGTCAGTAGGCTTTTCAGGTGAGAAAACAGCGCCACCAGGGTGTACGCATCGCTACGGGGTGCTCAATAAACCGTAATTTCGGCGATCTAATCGCTGAAAAGACTCAATCCGTGGACATCCGGGCTGTGGGAGACGAAGCGACGTGCTTACGTTATCACGTTTCCCTTGCCCACCCCGCGTTTCTCCCGCCCCTCTCCGCACTGTGACGGTCCCAGGGAGGAACGAAGCGTAAACAGCGCAGGGCATTTCGGGAGCGGGATTGTTTCAAGCAGGAAGCAGGCTCCATTTTAGCGCCGCCCGCCGTCGCCATCTGTTTCCCTTCCCTCCCCCTACCCCCTCCCGTACCCAAGCCCCAACGGGAAGGCCGGGCCTAGGGCGCCAGAGGCTGGAGTGAAAGGAGAAAAGGGAGAAAGGGAAGAAGCGAGGAGAAAAAGGGTGAGTTGAGAAAGGTGAGCGGTAGAGGCCAAGGTGCGAAGCGCGCAGCCCAGCGGACGGACTGACGGACGTGCCCGTGCTACGGCTGCCGCGGCTGCGGCGCCCGCGCGGGTCGCGTCGAAGCGGCGGCGGCGGCGGCAGCAGCAGCAGCAGCGGAAACAGGAGGGGAGCAATGGCGGCCGACAGCCGGGAGGAGAAAGGTTAGTGCGGAGAAAGGTGATGGGCGGAGGCGACACTCGGGAGTCGGTCGATGGAGCCGTGGTTGTCGTTGCGGGGTGGGGGTTGGGGAGGTTAGCCTGCCCCGCGCGGAGCCGATCCGTCCCAACCGAGACACTTGGACCCGCTGGAAGAGACTAGGCCTGCTCTTGCGTCCTCGATCTCCGAACCACCTAGCACTTCATCTCTCCTGGGTTTTTTTGTTTTGTTTTGTTTTGTGTTTTGATCCTAATTCTCTTCTTTTTCCGTTCTGCAGTCCTGGGCGCGGCTGAGAGGGCCTGTTCTTAGTGGCAGGCCCTTGGGTTTATTTCCTGGTAGGATTATGCGGGTGTAATGCGTATTTTCAGAACGACCCTTTCTTTTAGGCAAAATTTCGAAAATCCTTAATGCCACGGCCAAAGCTGGTAGTCTAGTAAGTGAGCATTTTTAAGAAGTGGTACAGGTGGATTAGTTATCTCGAGAAATATCTACAAGTAATTTGTGGCTCTTCCTGTTAAATAGGCAAAGTGGCAAGAATTGCCCCTCTGGTTCCTCGAACACTTATTTTGGAAAACATGATGTTTGAAGCAATAATTATATGACTTAGACATGGCAAAAAAAAAAAAAAAAAAAATCCTAGCCACTATTTTGATAGAAACACGTTGTGTTAGCTCCCAGAAGGTACAACCAGGAACAAATGGGTGTAATTTATAGAGAGCTGAAGGAGTAATACAGTTACAGTAAATGTGGGAAAAACCGATGTTGGTAGAAAGGGATGTCATGTCTTTTGAAAAACCGACCTCCCAAGTGCTACAGATGTTTATGTATATCCTGGATCAATACCTGTCTGGAGAGTGGTCTAGTTTAGATGCTGCTTTTAGGGTCTTTTCTAACCGTAAGATTATCATGATAGTTTTGGGAAGGTTATAGTTAACAAAAATATGGTGCTGCTGCTGCCCTGTATATACCTCACAGATCTCCTCTTCAGGGTGGCCAACCAACTTGGGGTGGGGATTTGTTGAATGGATTCTAGAGTCAAGTTGCGTTAGGCCCACCATCTCTTTAGTTTTTCTCCTTAAGAGAAAGAGGAGTCTTCATGCTTCATTAAACTGCTCTAGGATAGGGACAAGCTTGGAGCCTGGAGTGTGTGGAAGTATGTTTAAGGAGTTGGGGCTATCTTAAACCAATTCAGTGATTAGGTTGTCTTAGTTTGACCTAAGTCTTAAAAAATGCACCCCTTTGAGAAGCACGAAAAGAATGTGAAGGTCGGGTTGCAAGGTGTTAGTGACAAAAAAGGGACTGCTTTTAATTAGTAGTAAATTTAGTTATTACAATAGATCATTTCAATCAGTAAGAATTCATTCAGTTGACATTTGATTGCATCAGAATGTAATTTGTGAGCTCTGTGTTGGAGTGAGTGCTGGTTGTGATGGGTAAGGTAAACCAAATACAAAATGAGTAAAAGTCCGTACTTCTCAAGAATTCATTGTTAAAATGAACACAGTTAAATTAGTAATAGAGTAGATACAGTAAAGTGCATTTTGGAAGAAGAGTAATTTTCAAGTTTATTTATTTTGAGAGAGAAAGAGAGAGAGAGAGAGAATCCCAAACAGGCTTTGCGCTGTCATTCAACGCAGAGCCCAAAGTGCCCATGTATCTCACGAACTCATGACCTGAGCCAAAATCAAGAGTTGGACACTTAACCAACTGAGCCACCCAGGAGCCCTGAAAGTAGGTGATGTTTTAAAAATTGTTTTAGAGATGGATTTAGTGATGAAAGTTCTTAAGAACATGTAATGCCACCTATTAGCAATACTTAGGGTAGTCATCCAACTTTTGAAAGAACTCACATTTTTGTAGTTTTTTAAAAAAGTTAATTCCCATAGTGGAGTTTATATCTCTTAAATCTTTGATATTAGTGCTTGTCTTTATAGATTAGCTCAAAGATGGTCTCTAGTGGGAAAGCTAGCAAATATAAAACCTATTGGAATTGCTTATTTAATTTTGTAATGGGAAGATTTCCAGAATAATTCATTTTGCAAATAAAGAAACTGAGTTCCAGGGTGTCTCACTTAACTTTATTTATCATTGTTACACAGCCAGAAAAATAGCCAGAATTAGAATACCTAATTCACTCTTCCTTATACTTCTGCAAGAAAAAGTGGGAAATGAAGTATTTGTCAGTAGTTACCTTATGCAAAACATTATGAAATTATAAACTTAAGCCCTCTAAGAATCTTAGACTCCTCACAGGCCTTAAATGATTTCATGAATGATGTAAAATCTTGATGAGAAATGAACTTAAATTGCAGACGTTTGCTGTTGGTCACAGAACAGTTAAAAGACTTGGTTATAGAGTCGTTGGGATTATTGGGCTTTCTACATTGGCTATGTAACAAATAGACATTACCTTCTATTATACTTCTATAATACCCATATTTAGAACCTGAAGCCTATATAACTTGACAAATTGCCAACTCCCGCTGATTCCTGTGGTGATTATTTGTCCAAAAAATAGATTTGAATGATACTAATACTTTATGAGGAATACAGATCTTTTCTATTTTAAATACCTTGTATGCATTTTATTTCTTAAGGTCTTACGAAGTTCTCTCCGAAAAACAGTGTAAAAGTTTATCCAAAATGTGGAAAGTGATTTACCACTTTCATAAGTAACATGTTTTTCTGCATTACTGAATGGAAAGCTCCATGAGGGCTAAGAGTATGTCTGTCTTACCAGGTTCCTGACGTACAGTAATCATGACTCAGTGCCTTGAAGAAATGACTTGCAAGGTTGGACTTGGTTCATAACTGACCATGAGACATTTGCCTCTGCTATCCAAAGCTAAGGATTTTGTCAGTTTAAATTGTGTATGTATACACACAGTCACACAGGCAAGAGCACATAAATATGTACACACAGTTATATATACATACACATATTTTATGAACATACTTCAGCCCTCTCTATAGTGAGTCCTTAGAAAAAGATTGACTTTCTTGGTTCACTTTAGTTAGGGCTTTAGAAAGCATAGAGTATGTATTTGATAACCCAGTGTATTTGTTTTACCCAAATAGAAATAGGATAAAAAATTTTAAAATACTCTCCTTAAACTTCAGATTGTATGCTTATTATGCTTAGAGCAGAAAATTTGGATGTGATGGGAAATGCAAGTCTCTCCACTTCATTTAGAGGAATGACAGTTTTGAATGACAAAGTAACTGAGACTGGTCTAATGTAAAATGTAACAGAAAGGTAGGTTCCAGGAAATTTTGCTTCATTGTCAAAGCCGACTAAAACTGTATTAAATGAATTAAAAGATATAATGTACTTCGGTGTTCTGTGACGTAAAACAAAAAGTGCACTGGCCAGTTTTCTTTAAATACTCTAGGTCTTTGTTCCCGACCCTCAAATAAATAGCACTTTGTATCTCCTGACCCAGAAGTTTCCAGGTCCAAAACAATGGGCTGCTTTCTCAGATAAAGGTTAATTTTCTACACTGATATCCCTGGAGTTAAGGCTTGCGGCCTTCCTGGGCCAGGAATTGCAAGATTAAAGTGTAATTCTGGTATAATGGAAAGAGCACTACATTTGTATGCATAGTTGTGAGATTTTTGTTATGTCACTTCAATTCTGTGGGCTGCATTCTGGAATTCTTGTTATATACCTAACCTTCTGGTGGTTAAAGTACTTTGAAAGCCAGTTAGATTTCCATTTTCCCATGATTATGTAAAACAAACTGGGGTGCCTGGGTGGCTTTGTCGGTTGGGTTTCTGGTTCTTGATTTCGGCTTGGGTCCCGATCTCTTTCAGTGGGCTCTGTGTGACAACGTGGAGCTTGCTTGGGATTCTCCGTCTCCCTCTCTCTATCCCTAACCCATGCACGCCTGCGTGGACTCACTCATGCGCATCCTCACTCACGCACTCTCAAAATAAATAAACTTAAAAAAAATCCCCCAATAAAACAATAAAAAAGAAGTTTTGTTAGTCCTAACATCTTGAAAATTTTTGAACAGGCTTTAAAACAATGATTGTTTTTATTTTCTGTTGCCTCCTATATCCCTGGAAAACTCAGTTTGGTAATAGTTTGTGACGGTAACTAAGATTGTGCTAGCTTGCACCAGTGATGATAATGAGGTTCATATACATCATATATTGTGAATGCAAAACATTCACAGATGATTGCACTTCCACAGAGGAGTCAAGCTAGCAGCAAGCCGCTTTGTGTTGTTTTTGAGACAATGTTTAAGTCCATCATTTAAGTCCACATGAAAATCTGAGTTTGGGAATCCTTGAAAATTTGGAAGATCTGACAACATGGTGCTTGAATTTTGTCAAGGCAGTTAATCAACTAGAGTTGAGTAGGATTGTCCTCCTTACTGTTTCTACTCTTTCACAAAGTATCATGCATATTAAGTTTATTTGCAGTTATTTGACATTGTTATTCATGAGTTGCAGGCTTTTATGCATACTAGGGTCTAGCAGATAAAGTACTTCTTTAATAGTTAATGGTAGGTATTAGGTTAAACAAAAGGAAAAGAGCAAGCACGGTCCGTGTGCAAGCAGTATTTGTAAATGCACGTATTCATCCGGCATAAACCCAGATTGTCTCTTGCAAAGCCTTGACATGTTACTGCCTCTCTGTCTTAACAGAAGACTATCAGGACTGCTCCAGCTGGTTGCTTTCAGGTGAGAATCTGGATCCCTAATGACCAAATAGTCCGTTCAAAAAATGCAAGGTCTGGATTTTTATATTAAATCCTTACAGTTTTCAAAACAGTGTCCAAGAGCTAGATTCATGCAAGTTGTTAGGGTATAACTTTGGATGGATTTGAGTTTTAGCTGTAAATAGAAATACTGTTTAATGAGTAATTTTGTTTCATTTGAGCTAATTCATTGTGACAAAATTCATTCTGTTGAGAAACCTTGAACAGTTTTTGAGTTTTTAAAATAGCTTTAAAAAAATACCGTATTCTTTATGTAGATTTTTCCAAAAACAATGTGAAGTGCTTTATCTCATAGAAGTATATACTAGGGTTATTTTTGTAGTATATGAATTGTATGTTCATGGAACTCTTAATGACATTTACTAACCTTTGTTCATTTTAGTATTAATATTCTTAGGTTGGGTGCTGTCAAGCTACTATGATGGAATTGAATGTATATGAATATTTATACAGTATATTAGTGTATAATTTTAGGGCAAAGAGTGATTTAAAACTCTTTATTAAAGGTTTATTTAAAAAATTAAAATAAAAATTAAATTTGTTAAGGTAGTTTAAAGGTCATGCTAGAGAACTAGTGGGTGTTATTTTATGTTAGAACTATTTTTTTTTCCAAAAAGGATATGCCAGTGATGATTAGAATTCAGCAGTAGTAGTTTGAGAATATTTAAATAATCTTCATTTTCTTTATAATTAGTTCATTTTAGGGACGCCTGTGTGGCTCAGTCAGTTAAGCGTCTGACTCTTGGTTTTGGCTTAGGTCATGAACTCATGGTTTGAGAGCTCAAACCCTGTGTTGGGCTCTGTGCTGACAGCATGGGGTCTGCTTGGGATTCTCTCTCTCCCTTTTCCTCTGCCCTTCCTCGTGTGCGTGTGCGCTCACGCGTGCTCTCTCTCTCTCTCTCTCTCTCAAGAAAACATAAAAAAAATGTCATTTATATTAGGGGTTGGCAAACATTTTGTAAAGGGTCATATAGTAAATGACATTTTAGGCTTTGTGGGCCACAGAAGGGTTTGTCACATTTTTTTGTGTGTGTGTCTGTCCCCCCCCCCCTTTTTAAAACACAACCTTTAAGATGCAGAAACCATTCTTATTTTTACCTTACTCGTTAAAAAAAGCAAGCCATAGGCTGAATTTGTTCTGCAGGCCTTAGTTTGCCAATACTGTGATAAAACCACAGATTATTGATGTCACGGAGTATAATACATAAAAATTTGTAGACCATCAAGTGAGAATGTAGTGTTTGATCCTAAAGTAAATTTCAAGATGTTACAGTGTCACTCATACAGGGCTTTCTGGTGCATTAATTGAAATTAATCTAGTGCACATTACTTTTTAATAATATTTTGCATTTTTTTGTGCCCTTATACTTTGTTTAAAGATTTTACTACTACTTCCCTTCTAATTTAACTATAGATTTTAGAAAACCTGAACTGTAGGCTTGTACCCCCAACTGTTTCTAGACAAGTGAATTTGGTCACCTGGCACTTTTGAGCTTCCTTTTCTTTATCTGTGAAGTAATGGACGATAAAACATACCTTAGGTGATTCATTTATGTATATAGGATATATGTGAAAGTGGTAAAATGTTAAAAGGAAAAAAAAGGAAGCATTGGTTAATATTTGTTGTGTTAAAAATTTGTAGCTACTTTAAAAAAAATTTTTTTTTTAATGTTTTTATTTATTTTTTGAGACAGAGAGAGACAGTATGAGCAGGGGAGGGGCAGAGAGAGAGGGAGACACAGAATCAGAGGCAGGCTCCAGGCTCTGAGCTGTCAGCACAGAGCCCAATGCGGGGCTTGAACTCACAGTCTGTGAGTTCGTGATCTGAGCCGAGGCGGGATGCTCAACTGACTGAGCCACACAGGTGCCCCTGTAGCTGCTTTTTAAAACTGCAACCCGTCTCTACATTTGATTAATACACTTATTTGTTAAGGCTTTTTAAAACAATAATGACCTTTTTTTTAATAGGGAAACCATGATCTAATTTCATGCCTGAAATTTATATTGATTTAAATTAACCTGTACAGTTCATTCTGTGTTAGGTTTAGCACATGTAAAGTATATAATTTAAGGTGAATGTTCAGGCTTTTGGGTTGTTCTTTCTACTAATGGAATTCGTGATTTCATGAAAAGATGTGTAGCACTATGTTTACTTAATTGCTTATTTCGTTGTGATAATTGTTGTTGTTCAGAAATATAGTTAATTCTGTGAACATCTGTTGGATCCAGTGTTTTACTGATCAGAGAGCTAGAAGTAAATAAAAATTCATATAATGTATATATTTTAGAAAAACAGTAAAGAATACTCTTAACCACCCAAAGAAAGGAATTGCTATGCCATTCCAGGCAGTGTCACTTTTGATGTTCTTACACAGAAACTGTGTTTGACTCCAAATACTGAGATGTTACTTTTTCCTGTATCCTATGTAAGTAACCTTGCTTACTTTCCTATCATGCCTACATTGTGTTTTAGTACTCTTCAGTCACTGATTTCTGTCTCCCTTTGGAGATATTTTAGTCTGATTTAATTGTTTATAGACCTCATGTCAGGTTAATAACCCTTGCTATATATATAAAAAAGTAACCCTAGCTATACTTTTTTTTTTTTAATTAAAAAAAATGTTTATTTTAGAGAGAGTGTGTGTGCACACACATGTGTGCGGGGGAGGGACAGAGAGAGAAGGGGACAGAGGATCCAAAGGGCGGGATCTGTGCTGACAGAGAGCCCGATGTGGGGCTCGAGCTGTGAGATTATGACCTGAGAGGAAGTTGGACGCTTAACCAATTGAGCCATCCAGGTGGCTCCATGCTTGCTATACTTTTGAATGGGCTTTGCTTTTTGGCTTGAACCATAAATGTAATTGTCCTAACCCATCAACGTTTATGAGTTCACATTTCTCTTTACCACACCTTGAATTTGGAAAGATATTTTTGACACCAGAATACTTAAGTGTTCAAAGCATTTACCATTAATTTTAGTGTATTATTTAAAAAAATCAATTTAAGGTAGTAAATATTTACATGTATTTCTTAGAACTTACTTTGTCCTGTTGTATACGTGGGGATGCAGTGACAAAACTGAGTTGTAGGTTTTCATGATCATTCAGTATGTTAATTGTAGTCAGTAGTTCTCTTGACTGAACAAGTTACACTTTTCAGAGTTGATATCAGCAGTTTCAAACGTTTTTGATTGTGTAGCACATCAATACTTTTTTTTACTTTTAATGTTATTTTGACATATTTTGGACAGAATAGATAAATGAATAGTACAAAAATTTTCTTTATCTTTCAATTATATTCCACAAATGTTAACTTTTTACTACATTGTTTTTCTTGAATTCATTCTCTCTTCTTTCTGTGTATATATGTGGATATATGCATATGCAGACACACTTTTTTCCTGAACTGTTTGCCAGTTTTAGACATGGTGCTTCTTCGTCCCTAATACTTGAGTGTGTATTTCCTAAGAAATAGGATTTTCTTTAATTTAACTATAGTAGTATCAAAATCAGGAAATTAACAGAGTGGTACCATACTCTACAGACCTTATTTAAATTTCACTAGTTTCCCAGTCGTGTGCCTTGTTCAGTTATTGTGTCTCCTAAGTCTTTTAATCTGGAGTAGTTTCTTAGTGGATTGGTATTAGTGGATTGGTATTATTTCATGACCCTTTGTTTCAGTTTGATGTTTCCTTAAGTATAGGTTCAGAGTTTGCATTTTTTTGCATTTTTTTAATTTAATTTTTTTTTGAGAGAGAGAAAGAGCGTGAGGGGGGAGGGGCAGAAAGAGAGGGAGACGCAGGATCTAGGCTCTGAGCTGTCTGCACAGAGCCCGATGCGCGGCTCAAAACCCATGGACCTCAAGATTGTGACCTGAGTCGAAGTCGGATACTTAACCGACTGAGCCACCCAGACACCCCCAGAGTTTGCATTTTGGATGGGAATATCACAGAATTGTTTTATTCTTAGTGCATCATGCCAAGTCTGTAATACTGATTGGACATACTGCTGGTGATGTTAATTTTGATTACTTGGTTAAGTTAGAATCTGCCAGGTTTCTCCACTGTAAAATTATTTTTTTCTTGGTAATCAATAAGTAGGTTGTGAGGAGTACTCACCATCCTTGGTAGGTGTGTGTTTATGTTACACACAAGTATTTCTGTTTTAATTTTTTATGCACATTTTAAAGCAGTTACAAAAATGAGAAATTAGAGGTTGAAGTACAGATATAGAAGTTTTTAACGTTTTCTCTTATACTCCACTATGTCCTTTCATACCCTATGGAGTGGGTGTACACTACTCCTGGCTTTGTAGTCCAGAGTTCTGTATCATGTCCTTTATCTTGTATGGTTTTATAGAATTACTGTCGTGTCTTGATCCTGAAATAAAAGATCTTTGACGGTTATGTTTCCATATTTACGTAGACCCAACATAGTCAAAGATAAATGCTTAATGGTAATGATTTTTCCCTATTTTTAATTTCCTGCTTTCAGATGGAGAACTTAATGTTCTAGATGACATTTTGACTGAAGTACCAGAACAGGATGATGAACTGTATAATCCAGAGAGTGAACAAGATAAAAACGAGAAAAAGGGTATGTAATATTTTAAATTTTTTTGTTAAAATAAGGTTATTTTTTTATTAAAATTTTTAAAAAATGTTTTATTTATTTTGAGAGAGAGGGAGGGAGTGAGCTGGGGAGGTGCAGAGAGAGAGAGAGAGGAAGAGAGAAGGATCCAAGCAGGCTCAGTGTTGTCTGCTCAGAGCCCGACATGGTCTCAGACTCATGAATTGTGAGATTGTGCCCTGAGCCAAAATCAAGAGTCAGATGCTTACCCAACTGAGCTGCCCCGGTGTCCCTAAAAAGTTTAAATAGAGATTTAATTTATTAAGAAAGTGACTTTGCTTTTGCTCTTGTTCCTGGGGTCAGTTAACACCAAAAGTGTCCAAGCATAACAAACTGTGGTACCGAATTCAATATGAATAAAAGTAATCTATTTCTTTTCAAATGTGTGAAATTTCTCAAATACATGAATTTATTCCAGTATTTGCAAACTATGGTTTCTTTATGATTAACTTTGCAGTAAAAATATTTCAGAAGACATTTTAAAGATAAGAGCTCTTTTTCTCTCTGATACATATTCTCTGTTAATCTTTGGTGAAATAAGTAGAAGACATAAAACACTTACATGTGTTCTTTAAATTGTATTTTTAAGGATCAAAAAGAAAAAGTGACCGAATGGAATCTACTGACATCAAGCGGCAAAAGCCTTCTCTTCATTCAAGACAGCTGATTTCTAAGCCACTGAGCTCATCTGTCAGCAATAACAAAAGAATAGTTAGTACCAAGGGAAAGTCAGTTGCAGAGTATAAAAATGAGGAATATCAAAGATCTGAAAGAAGCAAGCGTCTAGAAGCTGATCGGAAGATTCGTTTGTCAAGCAGTGCTTCTAGAGAACCTTATAAGAGTCAGCCTGAAAAAACTTGTCTCCGGAAAAGGGATCCCGAAAGGAGGACCAAATCCCCTACACCAGATGGTTCTGAGGTAGTAAATGTTATTGCAGATATAAAACAGAAAACAATTCTTTTTGAGGCATTAGAACTATTTATTCAGTCTGACTTTATCTGTTATATGACTGCTGATTCCCTTTTTCTTTAAACATCAGAGAATTGGGCTTGAAGTGGATAGACGTGCAAGCAGATCCAGCCAATCTTCTAAGGAAGAAGTTAACTCTGAAGAATATGGCTCTGACCATGAGACTGGCAGCAGTGGTTCTTCTGATGAGCAAGGCAACAACACTGAGAATGAGGAGGAAGGGGTGGAAGATGTGGAAGAAGATGAAGAGGTAGAAGAAGATGCGGAGGAAGATGAAGAAGTGGACGAAGATGGAGAAGAGGAGGAGGAGGAGGAGGAGGAAGAGGAGGAGGAAGAAGAGGAGGAGGAGGAGGAAGAAGAAGAATATGAACAGGATGAGAGAGACCAGAAGGAAGAGGGAAATGATTATGACACTCGAAGTGAAGCTAGCGACTCTGATTCTGAATCCGTTTCCTTCACAGATGGATCTGTCAGATCTGGTTCAGGCACAGATGGATCAGGTACTACTCTTTGTATGTATAAGTTTCTCTTAAGAAAAAAAATTGACCTGATTTTATTTTTGAACATACTTAAATTGAATTATAAAATATTTTGAGATGTGGGATGTTAATAAGACTGTCTCATGATTTTTTTACAATTATATGCCTTTGAGTATTAGAAATACATTTGAGTAAGGTTTACATATCTTAGTAAATGTGTTTCCCAACTTCATATTGTATTCTAAATGAATGCAAGTCTGATTGTTTCTCAATGGAAATGTATTTCAGGTTTTAAGGTTATAAATTCTTAGGTTTTCATACCGGTCAGCAGTTTGTTTAAACACTGATACCTGATCTACTTGATACTGACATGGAACCTGTCTGGTTGGCATTACAGTATTTCTATGTCTGATGCCTGTAGATTTCTATCATTTGGCAATAGAAATCAAAACAACTTTCTTTTTCTCTTGGGAACACACACTGTTTTTCCAATTCTGTACCTGTGGATTGACAGACTTGCAGGATCTCCCAAAGGCTGGTGTAAAAGTACAAGAGGTGGAAAATAAGAGTGTAAGATTCTTGTGGGGAGATTGGTTAAGAGTTGTCTTGGGTTATTCCTTCAATACTACATGTCCTACCACTTTATCCCTGTCTGATCAATGAGATGTAAATATAGGAATGGTAGGTAGTTGCAGTCATGAGGCTAAGAGGGGACCATCTTTTGGGGGAAAATTCAGAGTACAACAAGGAGAGGTCAGGGTACTTCAAAGAACCCTTGCCATTATATGATGGTTACACATACTGTCATGACTGTCTTATGTCAAAATGCAGCCAGATCTGCTATATATACTAAACGAACTAAACTTTGGAATATAAGAACAATTCTATTCTTTTGTTATTACACAGTAGTTACAATTTCATTATTAATAGAGTTTTATCATTTTGATAGTACATTGTTAGTAAGTCACATTCTTAAAATTGTATAGGTGATAGAGCAAATGGCCAGCTATTTTCTAGTGATTGGCAACTGAAGTGCTTTCAACCTTTTGCTCACTGGAGTTCTAGGTTTCAGAGTTTAGACAGGATTTTAAGAGATTTAAAGAGTTAAACTGAATTGATGGGTAGTTAAGTTTGATATAAAAATTTGCAGAATCTTTTTTTTTTTTTTTGTTTTTTAAGGCTTATTTATTTTTTGGAGACTTAAGAGTGTGAGTGGGGGAGGAGCAGAGAGAGGGAGGTACAGAATCTGAAGCAGGCTCTCCAGGCTCTAAGCTGTTAGCACAGAGCCCAACTCTGGGCTCAAACTCACGAACTGTGAGGTCATGACCTGAGCTGAAGTCAAACACTTAACCCACTGAGCCACCCAGGGGCCCCATAATTTGTAGAATCTTTAATTCTATTCTCCTGTTATACTTTTTGCAAACTGATGAGATGATGTATTTTTTGTAATTTATAATAATGGATGGAAAACAAAAAGTGCATTGACAATACGAATGAATGTTTGTTCATTTATTGTGACGACTGTAAGAAACATCTGGGGGGTAGAGGATATTTTATTATAGCCATCTTTGGTATCCATGTTATGAACAATATTTCTTGTATGTCTTATTTAAGTCAAACAAAGGTGACTTATTTAAATTGGGTAGGACTTGAAACAGTCTGCAGTTTTAATAAGCTCTTAGATGCTGCTGATACTGTATCAAGGTGCTTAATAATACTTCATATTTTTGTGGATAAGACATTTCAAATTCAGTGGTAACCAATAGTTTCATGAACCTTGATATCAAAACTATTTATAGAAGAGATTTATTATTATAAAAGAGATACCTGGAATTCTTACTTTCCTTATTAAAGGAAACTATTGTCTTTGGAAGATCCCTTATGTGGGACATGTTTCAGAGACTGTATTGTGGGCAGGAAGTTATTCTTTATCATGGAGTACTTTCTCATCATAATGTGTGAAAGAAAAATGGGGGTGGATTTGGAACTCCGTAATTAGGAGATGTCTATTTTTAAACATGGGGGATCACAGTTTAGTTTCTGTGTCATGAATTTTCCAGATTCTAGTTTATTTTACCTTATTTTTTTCTCAGAATCTTTGGTAACTTCTTTATAAAAGTGACATTTGGTGGTCATTAAAGGTTTATTTGTTAGATGACTTTCATTGTTCTTTTGATCTGAAAATAATAGTTGGAAGAGGCGATCATAAACTCTTAAGAGCAGTGGGAGTTATTTCTAATGGTATTTATTTTAAAAGTTTAGAAGCTTTCTCTTAAAAAAAAGTAACAGTTGGGCAGGGTCTTAACTCTGCTTCTCTTTTTTCTTTTTTCCTGTATCATGTTAGTGAGATTGAACCATAAAGTATTGTTTTTTAAGCAGCAGCAAAAGGTGTATTATCATTAGTGATCAGTTCATAATGCTCATTAGACTCCTACATACTCAAAGAGAAAAAAATGATAAAACATGCTAGAATTTTTAAATAAAAATTTAACAAGGTTTTACTTTTAATCTCTGTGAATTTCCTATTTATTGAGTCACCGAATTGGGTTTCTGCTGAGTGCCAGGCACTATGCAGGAATGTGTAGTCAGTGAACAAAACAGACATGTATGAGAGAGATTTAGGATTTGAACCTCCTGGCTCTCATCTATTTGGGTGAGATTTTCAGCCATTTTATACTAAAAAGCTTCAGTCTGTTCAGTTGCAGTCTTCTAGTTTGCCCTGAGGGAAAGGATTCTTAAAACTTTTGAAAGTTGGGTATCATTTAAAGCAGGCAAGCCTGGAAACAAATGCTTTTATCTATAGCTGGTTATTTGAGATACCATTATGCCCCTGAGGGATGCTAGCTTTAAATGGGCTTGGCTTTGTAATTGTGCTTATATGTGCTGCTTTGCTCTTCTCTTTCAGCCCTCCAGTAGGAAAACCAGCCTCACTCACAAGCTTATTGTTATGTCTATTTGGAGAGGCCGCAGAACATAAAAAAAGGGAAAGATGCTTAAACTAAAAGAAAAGGAATTTAGAATGTCTTTGGGATTTTCCATCTCCAGACTAGTTAGATCTGGAAGCCCCATTCAGTAGTAAAATACTTTTTCTGTTTGCTCCTAAGAAGAGAGCTCAGGGCTTCAAGAGGACTTGCATTTGAACTAGGTTCTGTACCCAGAAACTGGGACCCTGGCCATGTTGCTTAACCACTCCTCTTTTCTGTTTCCTTTTCAATAAATGAGAATAATGGCTTTAAGTATTGCATGAGTTTGTTATGAGGATTAAGGAGATAATTTAGCTAAATCTTTTTAAGTAGGTAACTCTTTATAGTCATTCTATAATATAAAATTTTATGCGGGATCATTGATCATTTTTCTGCTGTTTTTATACAAATAAATTTGTGCATTTTCTCTTCATATTTATTCCTTCTTATTTCCTAGCTGGAAATTAAAAGAGCTTATAATGGTATAATTAAAATACCAATAAACAGAGACAGGAGAGCCTAATCCATTTTAGGTCTTTGTTTTTAAGCTTAATGAAGTTCCAAATTAAACTTAAAATGGTTCTTAACTGACCGGTAATGTAAACTTTTTGGATCCACTGAAGATTCCTAGCTTTTTAGTAGAAATACATAGGCTATCAGTAAGATTTTTGGAATAAACTTTAAATTGAATTTGAAGAAAAGACCAGTAATCCAAGAAGGAAGTGGACAAGAAGAATGAACTCGAAGACACATGAGCAGGCAGTGGCAACCAGAAAAGCAATCACCAACTTACTCTAGTGTATTATTATTAATTTTTTTTACATTGAAAAGCTTTGGGTTCTAGGGCTCATCAGACACCTAAGAATCAGAGTTGGAATTGTAATGAAGAATGATAGTATACTTTTTAGAGAGAGACTTGGAACAGTGGTACCTCATATGTAGAAAGAAACAGTATATTTTACTGAAACAAAAGTTGTATTTGCAGATTTCCTCCCCCTCTTGGAAAACTTTATTCAAAGGACTACCTTTATATATAGGATAAGTCATTCTCAGTTATGGCCATGTGTTTTTAATTTAAGTTGGTGGGAGAAACATGTTTCTGTGTTTGAACAAACCTTTGAAATGGAACACCTTCTGAGGAAATTGAGGGATCAGGGGAGAGATTAGCAATGACTATTAGAGATTGTGCAGAAACCAGGCACGTGATACGTTCTTGTTTGAGTACCTGTCTTGTAATGTTTTTAAAAATCTCATTTGAATTCTTTTTAGATGAGAAAAAGAAGGAAAGGAAGAGAGCTAGAGGCATCTCTCCAATTGTTTTTGATAGAAGTGGAAGCTCTGCATCAGAGTCCTATGCAGGTATCCTCATTTTACTTTCATTTGTGGTCATATCTGACTGATTCTGATGTAATTTGCTGTAGAAAGTGTGGAGGCTGTAGTTTAGTGTGAACTTGTTGATGTTCATTAGTATTGATTTTTGGCATGTTCAGTGTAATAATTCTAGAGAAAACTAAGCTTTTTCTTATTATTTTAATCCTGTTCTGTTACTGCTTAAGTGGAATTTCACTTTTTTTTTTTCTTGGAAGATGATGATTCAGTGACTAGTTTTCTGAGTGGGAAACTGTTCAAATATATTTTTAAAAAATCCAAACAACCCAAAAAACAAAACACTCGTACACATTGAGAAGTATTTTTTTTTGTGTGTGGGTGCGCCAGGAAGAATAATTTGTCTTGAATGAGAACTTTATGTGACAAGACTGTAGAAATTTTGTCTTATCTCTATTAAAGCTCAATCTGAACAAATGTACTTTGGCTAAATACAGGTTCAGAAAAGAAGCATGAGAAATTATCATCTTCCGTTCGTGCTGTCCGAAAAGGTATCATTTAAATTTGAAATTGTTTTCATTGCATGCTGCATAAAGTCATTATTTTGCCTTATTAGTTCTCCATTAATAGTTGGTTTTAATGTAGTAATGTTCTGATATATTGCATTAAAGAAAAAATTAATGATGTAGTTTTACATAGAGACAGCTCCACATTTACTTCTTACTGCATACCTTTTAGAACAGTAACAAAAATCTCAGGATATTTTATAGTTTTGGACACCGTGGATAGTATATATGTTTTTAATAGCATAATTGTCTTTAAATGAGTGATTTTGGAAAAGAAATCTATAAAATTTGTAACCATTTTCATACTTAAATATGAATCTGATATATCGGAACATCACTAGATTAGGTTTAACTTCTTGCAGAATGCTGGTGTCTTTTCTTAGCTTTGCTCTATTATGTGTTGTGGCTTAGCTTTCCAGGTTGAATGGGTGATTATGAATTTTAAAAGTTTAGCTGGGTTGTAGAGGGCTAATTTCAGTTGGTACAGCTTACATGTCTGTGATAATGGCTTCTGGTTAATCAGTTTGGGTTTCTTTTTTTCAGATCAAACCAGTAAACTCAAATATGTACTACAGGATGCAAGATTTTTTCTCATAAAGAGTAACAACCATGAGAATGTGTCTCTTGCCAAAGCTAAGGTATTAGCATCAGTTCTGTTGAAACTATCCCAGTTTTGAAAATTTTAAGTGTGAAGGTAGACTTGAGTATCTTGAGTGGTATACTGTGATTTTCATTAGAGCTTTAAAGATCCACAGCCCACTTGCCACTTAAGGTCTGCTTTGTGGCCATGTAAGCGACCTAATAGTAATTTGAGTTTTCTTTTCAGTCTGAAGGTGATTTTAGAAGTCAGAATATTTGATATTGAAGAATTATGTATGTTTTATACTTTGTACTGTAGAAGTATTTTTTTGGATTTTTGTGTTTCTGTATTCAAATGCTAACTTACTGAAGTAACGTTTTAAAAGTTTCTACAACCATTTTTTGTTTTATATTGATGCTGGTTTTACACCTTGATGTTGTTGAAAAGAAATCATTCTTTTATGGGGAGTTTCTTTTATTTTTAGAAGTGACATCACTTGGACTTATTTTATTTATTTATTTTGTATCACTTGGATTTAGAAGAAAAGAGAAAGAGTTAGCTAAAAGGCCCATCCAAGCAAGGCTTTACAAAAAGGATATGTCTAGTTGCTGTTAGGATGTTGTAAGATATGAATTTTCTTTTAAAATACCTATATTTGTTACACCGTTACAAAATTTTCCTTTTCTTGATTTAAAATGAATCATTATAGCCTCTACTGATTTTTAGAAAATTAATAATTTTTCAAACCATATTTTGTCAGTATTACTGTCTTATATTTGTCATTATCCATCAAACTAGGTGGAATAATATACCAAATAGCTATCCCGTGGAAGTTTATTCTGTTTCTCTGCTAGAGTGAATTTAGGCAGAAGTAATTAAGCACTTAGTGTGAATGAGATCTAGTTTGTAAGACTAGACTGACTGAATTAGAGCTTCTGCCTTACCTTACCATGCTATTTCTTTTGATCTTTTCACGAACAAGTAATAGATTAAAATGCTTTAGAAATTAGTAGCTTTGTTCTTGCTCTGTGTACAACGGAGGCTTTTTTTAGTCAAACTATTAATTAATGCCTAAAAATTTGAACTTAAATAGGAAAAATGAGAAATGCTAGAAACCAGACAGAAATTTTCCAGTTATAATTTACCAATATAGTATTTTTAATTATTTTGATTAAGTAGTTTAAGGAGAAAAATGTACATGCTGTGATTCACCTTCAGACATGTTTTTACCCACAGTAAATCATTGTGATAATTAAAATAATTCTAGGTGATTGTTTCTATTATGTAGAATTCTATATCATAAGATTTGACATCCTTCCCCCAAAATCTTTAATGATTTTGTTAAGGTTGGGAATTTTCTCCATATTTTTCTTGAGTTTTTAATAAATTAGCACATTATTTTGACAGCTGATAAGTAAGACCTTTCTTAATTATAGCTGACTTAAATTTAAAATACAGCAGTATCAGTAGCCTTGGTCTTTTGCAGATATAATTGCAGTGGTGAAAGATTTGCATTAATTTCAGTCTGTGATCTTTATGTTATTTGTGTAGGGTGTTTGGTCCACGCTGCCAGTAAATGAGAAGAAATTAAATGCTGCATTCAGATCTGCAAGGAGTGTTATCTTAATATTTTCTGTCAGAGAGAGTGGAAAATTTCAAGGTAAGGATAAAAATAATTTGGATATATAAAAACATCATTTATATTAGGCACCTATTTATTGTGATTTGATCCCCTTAGGATTTGCAAGACTTTCTTCAGAGTCACATCATGGAGGATCTCCTATACATTGGGTGCTTCCAGCAGGAATGAATGCTAAAATGTTGGGAGGAGTTTTTAAAATTGACTGGATTTGCAGGTAAATTATACATTCTAGTGTAGATAATTAAATCTGCACTAAATGGCTGCCAATTGGGAGTAATGTTAAAACTCCACAGTTTTTTAGCTTTAATTTATTCTCTCTGATGATTATACTCTCTTTTCGGACTCATTCCTAGGCTGATTTGGATCCAAAAAAATTAACAGTGTTAAAGTAAAGTTAAACATTAATACGTTTTGCTTATCTTGTTCACTGTCTTTATATTTCCTATAGGATGTAAAGGCAAAGGTTTATGTAGTCAGGAGTTTTATGTAGTTCATTTGTACTCTATATTAGTAACATAGCAGTAAGTTTGTCATGAATTAGACAATTGCTTGGAATGTTACCTGGATAGATCTATGTGATTTTAGTGATTTTAACGTGTCATTTAGTAACTGGTATAGGAAAATAGCCACTGTTTAACTTGGCTCATATTTTGGAGGTAACTAATTTAGTTGTGAACAAGTACTTTTTCTTAAGGAAATAGCAAAACATGTTTAGTTGGTATTATATTTTGAAAATGGTAATTAAGATTTAAATATGTTTATTAGAAATAACTGAGTTATTACAACTATTGTTGTGTTCTTACTGAATATGCATTGTTAGAAAATGATAAAAGAGGGGCGCCTGGGTGGCTCAGTCAGTTAAGCGGCCGACTTCGGCTCAGGTCATGATCTCGCGGTCCGTGAGTTCGAGCCCCGCCTCAGGCTCTGTGCTGACAGCTCAGAGCCTGGAGCCTGTTTCAGATTCTGTGTCTCCCTCTCTCTGACCCTCCCCGTTCATGCTTTGTCTCTCTCTGTCTCAAAAATAAATAAACGTTAAAAAAAATTAAAAAAAAAAAAAAAAGAAAATGATAAAAGAAGTAAATTTAGGTGATACAAACTTTAACACTTCATGAAATGGACACTCTCCTGTGGAGAGCTGCAAAATGGGGCAGAAGGCAGAAAGCTTTTAATTTTTTTTATGTTTATTTTTGAGAGAGAGGCAGAGTGCAAGCAGAGGAGGGGCAGAGAGAGGGAGAGATATAGAATCTGAAGCAGGCTCCAGGCTCTGAGCTGTCAGCAGAGAGCCCCATGCAGAGCTCAAACTGAAGAATCTTGAGATCATGCATGACTTGAGCCAAAGTTGGACACTTAACTGAGCCACCCAGGCATCCCAGAAAGCTTTTATAGGATAAATAACAAGAGAGAGACAAATAGAAAATGTCTTATTGCCTAGGGCTACGTTGTCAACCTCATTTGGGGTGAGAAAGCCCAGACTAAAGGTGGCTTGGTGTTTGGGGATTGGCTGATTGGATATACTGCATTTCTGGTCAAGCTGAGCACATACAGGGACACAAAAGTTAGATCTAAGCTTCTGTTTGCTGACATGACACATCCAGCAGGAGCGGCTACATCTTGAGCCTAGAAAGTTATTTTAACATAAAAAACTAAGTATTTGAGTGAACTTTATATGGCATGTACATATCTATTGCCTATAAAATTAATTTCAGTAAAAAAATATTACTTGAAACAGACCATATGTATTTTTTATAAGTTGAAATTAGCTTAGGTGTTGGATTTTGATGAGGATGGAAGAATTGGATAAGAATGAAAAATGCTATTCATATCTGGTCTGGAAGGCAGACTAGGAAGAGCATGGAAACACAAGCAGAAGCCATGGGGCTTAGGAGATGGGAAAGCGGTGGGGGGGGGGGGAAGGTATGTGAGTGGGATAGGGAGTCCTTTTTTTTTTTTTTTTTTTTTTAATGAAACAGATGATAAAAGATAGAGATGAACAGTAATGTGGGCCAGCCAAAGGAGTTAAACTTTTATGTATGGGAAAGTGAAGAACTGTGAACTTACGTAAGCAATAATATAGTGAAAATAGTATATTAGGTTGATTGTTGATAGAGTAGCAAAACTGCATAAAAATATATCATCACTTCTCATCCCATCATTACTTTCTATAGGGAAAAATTGGAAGCAATCTAAATTCTTCCATATAGGAAACTGGTTAAGTGAATTATGGTTTGTCACTTAAATGTAATACACAGAAGTAATTATCCATGTGACAACATGGAAAAAACAAATGAAAAATTGCATAATTATAATGTTGGAATGCAGTGCTATGTTGGTGAGGGTGTCGGTGATAATTCCCCTACTCCGTTATACCCAGGATTTTTAAATAAAAATTTATGGCTCTTCAGAAATTAAGGTTATAATTAAGTTATACTTCTATTATAATCAAATTAAAATTATAAAATTTAAAGATCTGGTGGCAGTTTTTAGGGAAAACAAGGTGCTTGCTATTTCTTAGCAGAGATAGACTTATTTATTTGGATGTCTATAACTGTGTAAAAACCAAAGAAGTTTGTTAGTCTGTGGTTTTATGACTAGAAACATTATTGGTGTTATTGGAAAGTATTTGGAGATAATGTTGTCTTAGGATTAGAAGACAAAATAATTACCCATTTTAAATTGGTTGCAGCTAATTTTGTTTTGAATGTTACTTGTTCTATTAACCTTCATTTCCCAATTCGTGATAAGGAAATTTGTTTTTTAATTTCAGAAGGTGAGCTTAATTTATTCATGTATTGTCTTTCTCACTGACTTATTGGCTATTTTACCAACTTGTTTGATATGTGTTCACTAACAAGAGGTACAAACCCAAAATACTAACGTTTTGTACAGAACTTTGGGTAGTAAAGTTTCTTTATTGTACTTAAGTTTTATGTTGACCTGGAAAAAATTTTTTTTCTTTTGTTTTTTTCTTTTTTCTTTTTCCTTTTCTCTTTTTCTCTTTCTTTCTCTTTTTCTTTTTGAGAGTATGTGTGCAGGAGGGGCAGAGGGAGAGTGAGAGAGAGAATCTTAAGCAGACACCATGCCCAGCACACAGTCCCATGTGGGGCTTGATCTCATGACAGTGAGATTATGACCTGAGCCAAAATCAAGAGTTGCATACTTAACCGCCTGAGCCACCCAGGCGCCCCAAGAATTTTTTTTTTTTTTTTTATGTTTATTTATTGAGAGAGAGGGAGAAAGTAAGCGAGTGTGCACCAGCGGGGGGAGGGGCAAAGGGAAAGGGAGAGAGAGACTCTTAAGCAGGCTCCATGCCAACGCAGATGCTGTCAGGGCTTGTTCCCACAAACCATGAGATCATGCATGACCTGAGCTGGATTCAAGAGTCAGACACTTAACTGACTAAGCCACCCACATACCTCAAGAATATTCTTTTTTTTTTTTCTCTTTATTGAGGTTTTATTTATTTATTTATTTATCTATTTATTTAAATATATGAAATTTATTGTCAAATTGGTTTCCATACAACACCCAGTGCTCATCCCAAAAGATGCCCTCTTCAATACCCATCATTCACCCCCCCCCAATCAGCCCTCAGTTTGTTCTCATTTTTTAAGAGTCTCTTATGCTTTGGCTCTCTCCCACTCTAACCTCTCTTTTTTTTTTTTTCCCCTTCCCCTCCCCCATGGGTTTCTGTTAAGTTTCTCAGGATCCACATAAGAGTGAAAACATATGGTATCTGTCTTTCTCTGTATGGCTTATTTTACTTAGCATAACCTTCTCCAGTTCTGTCCACGTTGCTACAAAGGGCCATATTTCATTCTTTCTCATTGCCACATAGTAATCCATTGTGTATATAAACCACAATTTCTTTATCCATTCATCAGTTGATGGACATTTCGGCTCTTTCCATAATTTGGCTATTGTTGAGAGTGCTGCTATAAACATTGGGGTACAAGTGCCCCTATGCATCAGTACTCCTGTATCCTCAAGAATATTCTTAAAGAAAAACTACAACTTTAATTTTTACAATACTCATCACTTAGTTCAAGAGTAGTTTTATAATGAAGAATTCTGAGGGGCATGTAATATTACATTGGTATTTCCTTGGGTAAGTCTATTGTATTCTTAAGTTTTGTGTATAAAATGAGAATTGCATTTGGTTCAGTTAAGAGGATCAAACTTTAAATATAAATGCTGAAGGCTTTCTATCAGTAATAGTAATTGTTACTGATATTTTTTCTTTTTATGATAGTTTTGATAGACTTATTTAAGCACCCTTTGGATTTAATAATAACTAGACTTAAGTTTATTTAAGTGTGGTCTCTCGACCACTTGTGTCAGTAGTATCTGATCGTTAAAATGCAGAATCTTAAGACACACCTCAAACCTCTTGAATTTCTGATGGCTCATGTGTTTTGTAGGCACACTGAAGTTTAAGATCACATGGTGCGTGTTAGCAGATAGGAGAGGAGCCATAAAAAGTGACTTAAGTTATCACTGGGAATTAGCTCTAAATAAGGCTATACTCTATAAAATGTCATTTGTCCAGAATTAAATTAGCATCTACTGATGCTATTTTATACTCACCCCTTCCATGTTCATTCCAATTAGCCCATTTTCTCTTTTCTTTTAGAATTTCTCCATTATTTCTTTTAACTTTAGTAGCCAAACCTCTATATAGTACATAAGAGCCTTTGTACAGTTGTATGTTCTTTTGTTAAATTTGTCCCACTTAACCAAACCCCTTAAATCAGCGAGTTACTTCCATGTTCATTGGATTACTCACAATAAAGCTGGTCATCTGTAGTTGTCTTCATTACACATGTCAGTTTAAAAGGTAACTTTAGGATGTTTATTCTATAACTACGATGACTGTGGTCCTGTAGTTTCTCTAAATACATTCTGAGTCCTATTTTGCTTAGGGCCTCACAGTTCTTGGTGATACTCTGGTAGGTATTAATTTGTCAACACACACAAAAAACATTTGTAGAATCTAGTTAGAACCAATGCCATCGAGAAGCTTAACTACAAGTGACTCAACCCAACTCAATGTGTGGTTTTATGTTGGTCCTTCAGTATTTCATTGCTAATATTTAAATAACAGGGATAACTTTCTGCAGGAACAATTTGTAACTTCCTGTATTTTGGTGGCTTGTAGGTTATTTATTCCTCTCCTGTAACTGTTTTTTAACTGGCAATTTAGAGGGAAAATCTAAGAAAGTATTAAAGTACAAAGAATTGTTACTAGAGATTTCCCTCTGGATACCCTAGGCTTTGGTATAGACTTGTTTCTTTTAACTTCTGAGAGCTGAAAAGTTTAAAAAAAAAAAATGTGTGTATATATTTTGTATACATATTAGGTATACGTTCTTGAGCCACTTTTGGTGTGTGAAGTAAGATGTATATTATTACACTAAGAATTCAAGCTTTTTAGTAATACCTAGTGGGTATTTCCGTAATTCATAGCCCACTTCCCCCATATATTCACATGATCACCACCACAGAGCATGCCACTGTGTTAACTTTAGATACACTTTACTCTTCCCCAAAGTTTAAAGAAGTTATAAAATTTCAGCATTCTATATTCATCTTTAAGAAAATTGGTGTAAGAGTAGAACATATGACTATATAGCTTATCCACTAGATCAGGTTGTGTTTTTTCTTCTCCATTATACCTTTGCTCAAGCTCTCTCATTGCTTCAAACGTAACCCTTCCTTAGCTCTTTACATTTGGCTTTTCCTGGGTCACTTTTCTTTCAGGCATATTCCATATGCTACTTCTTCCAGGAAGCATTTTTTGATTATTTTCTTTCTCTCCAAAATAGATGTGACCAGCAAAACTTTTCTGTGCTCGTTTATTCTTCTTTGATAGCTGTGGAAGAAATTTACGAATGCAAGCAGCTCTTTATCTTACTCATCTTTGTATGTCTTTGGGCTGAGCAGTTTCATGTGCATTGTAGATACAATAAATAATTCTTTAACGCATTTATTTAATTTGGCATTACTCTGCACACACATAGATAAAGCCTTATTAAGTGCTGTTAACTTGATTATTCCTTGAAAATTAATAAGAATGATTGCATTTAGCATTATGCTAGGTTGATAAAGAATATAAAAATACAGGCTGTCTCTTTTAAGTTGGTGAGACCATTTTGCCCTGTGGCTCAGAGTTTAGAGCATGAGTTTCTTTAAGTTATATAAGTACTGCACCTAAGTGGAGGGCATAATTCATATGTGCAGACATATGAATTTGTACGTATAAACATTTGTATTGTCAAGAGTCATTCCATGGGTGATAGGGAAATATTGTCTTCCTGAAAAGGAGAGGACATTGGAATCTGGGAGAGCAGTTCTGAACGAAGCATAGGGAACACTTACTTTCATTTGGTGTTAACTATCTGATGAAGGTTCAGCTCTTTGTTGATTAGTTAATAAAAAATGCGGTTTGTTTACACAGAAACGAGCTAACTAAACATGTTATATGTCGTTCCATTTGCACACTATTAAAAACAGGTATGAAGTGTAGGTGGTGATACCATTGTTTATAAGCTGAAGAATTCAGCGCAGCTCAGAGGAGGGAGAGAGAGAGCGAGCATGTGAGAGCGAGCCAGCACGCGCTGGGGTTTAAACCCAAACTGTCTTGGTTTCCAAGCTCATGTTCTTACACACTGTATTATTTAGCTTATTTTTGAGAACACTGGAGAATGTGGAAAGAACCCTTCTCTTAAAGGTGCTCCCTCTCTGGGGAATGAATGCTTCTAGCCTAAGTAATTCTTTAAATTTTAGTCATGTTTAAATCAGGATTAACTGCTGAAGTAATATAAGGTCTCTAAAGGATTCTACAAAAGAATATAATTGGTATTACTTTGTATTTAGGCGTGAATTACCCTTCACTAAGTCAGCTCATCTCACCAATCCTTGGAATGAACATAAGCCAGTAAAGATTGGACGTGATGGACAGGTTTGTTGTCTTACTTGATTATTTAAAACACATACATTTAATCATTCCTTTTAGAGAATTTTATTGAAGGACATTTTTAAGCCATTTTTGAAAGAATTCGTGTGAAAGATTAAGGGAAAATATTCTTATTTGGAACTCACAGTCACTGTGGTTTTGACCAATTAGTAAGACCTCCATAAATGTTGAAAGATAGGTAGCTGTATATGGTACTTAATACAATTGAAAGAAAAGTTTTTGATGAGAAATTCTGGTCCTGATTTTAAATTGTTTTTCATTATGTTATTTACTGCACTTTGTATAATTTTAGAAATGCCATTTAACATCTTTGCTGAAGTTTTCTAATTAGAAGGAAGCTATATGAAAAGTATATATACCCAGGTTTTCAAGTCTGCAAATGAAATTATAAGTGTAGTGATTTAAACCTGAATCTTCTACATGTAACTTTGAACCAGAAGCGGTGTGCTTTCATTACTCATAAATGAAATTGCTGGTGGTTGAAAATAAATCTTCATTTTAAAAAGCCATACATTAGTCTCCCTTTGTAGTTTTTGTAATGTATTTTTTGTAATGTAGTTTTGTAATGTATTTTGGCACACACTAACAATGTTTTTCCTCCGCTGAGTTAAGGTAGAGAACTTTGTCCTGATGTTTTTGTATTTTGCACAAAGAAACATTCCTTTGTTTGCAGAGGATGATTGTCGTAGAGTTTTAAGCAACTGCATTTGTGTATTTAACTTTGCAGATTATATAACTTTTAGTTTTTACCCGTATATAAATACATGAAACACTTCTGAAAGGTTTTTTAAAACCTTTCAAGGAAGTTTATTGGAATCCTGTATGATCATCAGCTTTAAGAAGGAAGTCTTCAAGTCAGTCTGTTTTTGTTCTTGTACTTCAGGAAAATACAACAAGTCTATTGAAAATTTCTCCTGTTTTCGTCTTGTAAATTACTACTTTCCTGTTCTAGGAAATTGAACTTGAATGTGGAACCCAGCTTTGTCTTCTATTTCCCCCCGATGAAAGTATTGACTTGTATCAGGTCATTCATAAAATGCGTCACAAGAGAAGAATGCATTCTCAGCCCCGAT
Source organism: Panthera leo (assembly GCF_018350215.1). Taxonomy (NCBI): domain Eukaryota; kingdom Metazoa; phylum Chordata; class Mammalia; order Carnivora; family Felidae; genus Panthera; species Panthera leo. Next base: position 148,989,297 of record NC_056682.1, on the reverse strand, counting down.
CAAGAGGACGTCCATCCCGTCGAGAACCAGTCCGGGATGTGGGAAGGTTAGAAACGTTCTTTGGACTGATAATAGGCACATGTATCAGAATAACATGATGGAGGAATGTGATTCGTCAAAAGTTTGTCCTGCGGTAAAGAAGAAAGAGAAAATCCTCAAATCAAGCTGCATGGACTAGTTTGTGGCTTCATTGAGGATTTCACATGGTCACCTTGGTCTCAGTCATTTTTCAAGAGGAAAATGGGGATCTTTCCTTATGCAGAAAAAAATTATTTGCTAAAGAGTGATAACCAGTTTAAATTAGATAGTTTCTGATAATACAATGTATGCAATTGCAATGAGGTAGGCCTTTGTTGCTCAGAACAGGCTAGAAAGGAGGAAGAGAGAAGGAAGTCTTTATTTGCAAAAATTGTTAATATTTTGTAAAAAGCCTTTTCTTTCAGGTGTGTCTCTGGATAAGCCTTATCAGATATGGGACTTTTATAAAGGATCACTAATGTTTTTTCAGAAGATGACGCCTCATTTAGAGGATAAAATATTTTAAGTTATTTTGATATTCAAGAGGAGCATTATTGGGACTGTTTCAAATTTTATCACCGTGATGTGTTAACCCCATTGCCAGATATTCTCTAACATGTACCCAGTGAATTCACACATCTTGCTGAGCTTCTGAAAACAATAGGTTCTTTCCAAAGGGGATCAAGTGGCCCTGGGAGACCCGGCAACAAACCGAAAAGAAGGGCTGTTGCTGTGTCTGTTTACAACTTTTCCAGATGCTGGCAGTACCTGTGGACTTAAAATGTTTTTTAGAGGATCGTCATGGTTATTGATCACTACTTTATGAACTAAGCAGCATTTTCCAGGAAAAGGGGGTTTAACTTGTTACAGAATTGGAGAAGTCTTTGCAAAGGACTGATTTAAGCCCTTCCACCCAACACCTTCCCCTGTGTAGATTTGCATACAGCTAAATCTAAAATATTCTGCTAAAGACTGTTGGATGTATGGTTGATGGGATGAAACCTTTGGTTAAGTTTCCTTTTGGTGGAAACATCCTGTGGTAGGTACAGATAATCCAACAAGAGTCCCCATTTCTTTGAGCTTAAAAAGGACACTGTCAAGTAGGTAGGAGGACACCTGGCAGAGCCCCCTTACTTTTGGCCTTAAAGGACTGAACACCAAGATGTCTTTTGAAGTTTAAGCTAAGAGGTTTCCAGTGCAATACAATATATACAAGTGAAGTTTTTACCTCAGTTTTGCAATGGACTGCAAACTATACTTATTACACCACTACACCTTCTCTCAAGCCTGCCAGGGCCTCCATATATGTATGGCTTACAGCTTAAAGTCAGTAGTTGGACTACTATATGAACTGTTTCTATCATGTTTTATACCGGTCGTAAATGCACTCCCCAAACTACAAGAAAGCGGTATGTTTATTTTTTAAACCAGCTTTTAATTTTCTTAGTCTTATTTATTGTAGATGCAACTGTTTTTATTTTGTTGGGGAGGGCGGGGGCTTGGGGTAATTGCACTTTGCAGTTTGAGTGAACTTGTCTTGGAAAAGTTAATGAAAGCAGTTGATAACTCAAACAGCTGGAAAACTAGTGATGCTAGGTTATTATATAGACTTTATTTGAAAGTAAGGGTAAAAAGATACATTTATTGCCAAAAAAACTTGGAATTCTTGTTTTTATTTTGTGTAGCTCTTTATTAAATGCTAAATAAAGTGAAGTGTACTTAATGATGTATTACATTAGCCATTGAGATTTATGGGAGACCATAAAGAGCAGCCCTCTGCAGACAGTAAAATTTCACTTTCTAAAGAATATATACTTTGAACTCGTTTTATGAACTCTGTTAAATTGCTCCATTATTTTCCAGTTTTATTTTAAGACATTGTCTCTGGGAAAAATTCCCTTAGTTTTTAAATGTTATTAATTATAGAAAATTAGTTTTTCCAAGTATTAAGATTATCAAAACTTTCCTGTAAAGTCACTTGGAATAAGTATCAAATTTTCTGTATGATCATGTGAAAAGCATAATTTTGTGCAAAGCAAAAGCAAGAAATAATTAATTCTGTGTAGACTTCTTCTAAGATGGTATTAATAAGTTTGAATATATAGATTTTAGAGTTACCTATTGTGTAATGGTGGTAGTTTTTTTTTTTCTTTGTTTTTTCACGTGAATGGAGACTTTATTTGGGAAAGTGTTTTGTTAAACTGGATGTTTACGTTAGTTTGAGAGCAGCTCATTTACTTCTGTTTAGAATACTAAAATGTGATTTACATATTTTGAGCAGACTGCTCTTTCCAAGTTTTTCATGATAGCATGAGATTATAGAGCATATCTACTTCCAGCAATACATTCAAGGATTGATTTATATAGTAATTAGAGGAATTAAAATTTAGAAATTTTAAGATTTGCTCACCAGAAATTAGGATGTTATTTTAAAGGAAATAATGGGCTATTCTTTGTACTTATTTCTGTCAGAAACTCTTGCATTGCTGTTTGTTCTCCCAGCAGTTTTTGGTTTAATTTCTAATGTGTCTAATTTGTGTAGGCGTCGACCAGAAGATTATGATATTCATAACAGCAGAAAGAAACCAAGGATTGACTATGCCCCTGAGTTTCACCAGAGACCAGGTTAATATTTTATAATCCTGCAGATATTTGACTTAAAATTATGAACCAACAACAAAAACAACAACGACACAAAAACATTTATTGTAATCTTGTAGTTCTAAAAGTGAGAAAACTTTAGGACATGACTGCTTAAATCATAGGAAATTATCAATAGTTGTCACTTAAATTCTACTTCGTGAAGGTTATCTATTTTAGTGTGACTCATCATCATCTGTTAATTACCTGATGTTGCTAATTTACAATTATTTCACAAATGGAAACTGCACATGTGTTTTAAGATTAAAGATGATTAGGGAAAGCAGCCATCTTACACTTTATTATGTTTTTCATTTTCTATGATACTTAGTATTTCATGTGGTATATAGCTTTATTTGGAAACTGAAGTTATGCTGTGTTTTTTTTAAAAAAAAATCTTTCACATGTTTTTAGAGAGGAATGAGAAATATTTGGTTTATAATCTAGAAAGCAGCTTTCAGCTAGTCTTATCAGAATTTAAAAAGGCAGAGTTTAAGAGACGGTGCTTATAATACACTTACAAAAATTAGGCAATTTGGAAGTTGGTATTAGTGAACATTACAGCATTTTTTGGCTTGATAAACCTTATTCTTCTCCAAAATGGATATTCCTGAGAGTGAAATTAGTTTTTCCTCAGAAACATGAGCACTCAAATGTTTTTACATTTTAATTTGCTGAGTCCTTCCATCTTTTAAGATGGGGAGAAAGAATATTTCTTTTTTTGTCATGGTTCTTTCACTTAAAATGTATACATCTTCATTTTTGGGACTTGTTTTTCTCCCCCTTAAGTTTGCATTTTTAAAAACTGTCTGTGGTTGACTTAGCAGAGCTTGTGAATACCTAAGGTGGAAAGTAAACGTTTGTTTTTAAGGAAGTCCTATTACAGTGTCCTCAAGATAATTCCTCTGCCCTTACTTTTCTTATGGAGCAGAATGAAGAAATTTTCTATCTAGCGAGAATTGGGGTATGGATTTAGAAGATTCATATGAAAACCTCTCTAGCAGTTTATAATTCTGTGGTATCAGTAAGTTATTAGTTACTTTCTAGATTATCATGTAATCTAAGAAGAAAATCTGAAAATGGAATAATACAATAATAGCATCACTTAATAGCATCACTATATTTCTTGGAAAGAATTGAAATGAGTGGTAAGGAAGGTTTAATTATAATGCCATAATAAAAAATATAAATTTGATTTACTAAAATGCTTGATGTTTGAACAGGGTATTTAAAGGATCCACGATACCAGGAAGTAGACAGGTAAGTTGGGTTCACTCTTGCTTAGTTTCAAATTACATTCTTAGAACTAGTTTATGAATTACCTGAATTTAGTTTCACAAATCTTATTCCCAACAGACGATTTTCAGGAGTTCGCCGAGATGTGTTTTTAAATGGGGTAAGCATTTCATTTTATACATTTAATGTTCGTAAAACCAGGATCTGATTTATTTGATAGTTCTGGGTTTGATTTTTATTATTATTGACATTGTTATTTTTCATTTTAGTCCTACAATGATTATGTGAGGGAATTTCATAACATGGGACCACCACCACCTTGGCAAGGAATGGTTTGTATTTTTTTTTTTTTTTTTTTTTTTTGCAAATTATTTCACTTCATTTGCAGTTTCATATATTTTGAATGCTTATTTGGAAGATGACTGTTACAGTTATCCATTAAATAAATTGTTGGAATCTATTTTTACAACTAAAAACTAGTGAATAATTTGATTTGTGTTAATAGTACAAGATTAATTAGTAAGTGTTATAGTTTATTTTTGTAGTAGCTAGTACTGCAAACTGCCTGGGTTCAGATACCTTCCCTTCTTAACTCTGTGATCTTAGGCAAATTTCATAATAGGTTTCTTTCTTAGTTTTCTTTATCGGTAAAACTCAGAGGGTATTTGTCCATTCTTTGGCTCATCAAATTAATGTACTCGTTCTGTGCAAGGCACTCTGCTTTAGGCTTGGTTGGTGAATGAAATCGACATTGTGCCTGTCCTTTTGTGGCTTGAAATTTAATGAATACCAGTGTTTACTCTATGGGATTGTCAAAATGATTTATAAAATACATGTGAAGTTTAGTAAAGTGCTTGATCCCAACACTCATTAATTTTTTTTCTATAAAATAAGGTTAATTAAATGCTGTTCATAACTATTAAATTTTTTTTCCTGTAAGAAAGCTGAATATTCTTCTTAAGAGTATCTTTTAAGGTATTGAGGATAGCTGAAGAATTAATTCCCAAGAAATAAAAAACTTCGAAGTTTAAATAGTTCTTATCTTTTTTTTTTTTTTTAATGCTGCCTGTAATGTGGCCTCTTCATCTGACTTGTTTCACTTAAGGTACTGTGTACAAGATAGATGGATTAATAAGATTGCTTTCCTTAGATTCTGTGAAAATTTTTAAATGTCAAAATACTATCTTGGCACTAACTAGGAAAGTAACCTTTGATTTGCTCTTACACATTTTATAATGGCATTTAAAAGTTCCTTAGGTTCTGGAGATTTTGTTTTTTTTGTTTTTTTTTTTTTTTTTTTTTTTTTTTTTTTAAATTTTTTTTTTTCCAACATTTTTTATTTATTTTTGGGACAGAGAGAGACAGAGCATGAACGGGGGAGGGGCAGAGAGAGAGGGAGACACAGAATCGGAAACAGGCTCCAGGCTCCGAGCCATCAGTCCAGAGCCTGACGCGGGGCTCGAACTCACGGACCGCGAGATCGTGACCTGGCTGAAGTCGGACGCTTAACCGACTGCGCCACCCAGGCGCCCCTTGTTTTTTTTTTTTTAAGGGTAGATGTTAAGATTAAGATGATTGATTCTAGATCCAGGATGCCTGATTATGGTGTCCAGCTCCACCTTTTTACTAGCAGTGTGATCTTAAGTTACTTAACCAGTTGTTGGTGCCTCCCTCAGTGCTTATTAGGACAGTGTCTGGCTCATTGTAAGCACTGATTAAGGGTTTACTGTGTTCTATTAGTATTTAAATGACACAACATGAAAGTGTAAACATATTAAATCTTCTTTTTTTAAGTTGGTGTATTTATTTTGAGAGAGAGGGGGAGAAGAGTGCACGGTGGGTGCATGGTGTGTGCACCAGCAGGGGAGGGGGAGAGAGAATCCCAAGCAGGCTCCACACTGTGAGCATGGAACCCTGAGGCAGGGCTCGCACTCACGAACCGGGAGATCATGACCTGAGTGGAAATGAAGAGTCAGATGATTAACCGACTGAGCCATCCAGGAGCCCCAAACGTGTTAAATCTTCAAGGATGTGTAATTAGTTTGTTATGCACATATTTCCAACAAGCACAACAAGAGGGTATTCTGACAAACCCTAATTCTGTGGAAGTAAATGGGTAGGACAGATTATTAAATTATTTGTTTGGATAGTGGAATTCTAAAAATGGTTTATTTACACGGATATTTGGTAGATGCTTATGGAAGTGGTTTCTTTTCTTAGGCTCCTTATCCTGGAATGGAACAACCTCCACACCATCCTTACTATCAGCACCATGCTCCACCTCCTCAAGCTCATCCCCCTTACTCAGGACATCACCCAGTACCACATGAAGCAAGATACAGAGATAAACGAGTAGTAAGTGCACAAGAAGGCAAAAGTGTGAAGGAACTACCTTGAATTCTGTAGATAATTTAAATGTGGGGATATTCTTACTCCATACTGTTTTGGAGTAATTCACAACTTGTTTTTATTAAGAATGGCTAATTCCTTTGGATTATTTAAATAGACTTATTTCTTTCACCGATCAAACAAACTGCTCAAGTGGAGGCAACTTCTACATATAACTCTTAGGTAATACTGTCCTAGGGATATGGTGAATTAGATTTTCTTTCTGTACTGGGGTCTTCAGTTATAAATAATTGTGTAATTTTTATTGTAAATAGGTATTTTTAAGCTTTCTGTATATTCTGACTCAATTTTCATAGATTGGATGGTATGTATTAAGTTAGTTAACCGATCGTCTCTGGTCTTATTTAGTTACTTGTTTCTGTGACAAATTTTGTCAATTCACCTCCTCTATCTGACTCTTAAGAGAATGCTAACAAATAAACAGATGTTAAGAAAGGCAGATGGATAATTTTCCTTTAGTAATTACTGGTTCTAATAATTTGATATGGTTGATATGAAAAGCATTTTTTGATCTCTTCAAAACAGAGTGAATGAAAGACAGTCTCTAGTTTGAGATTTATGGGTGTTTTTTTTCCATTATACTAGTTGGGTTGAGTTTGTTTATTAAATGGTTGATATTCCTTTTTTTTTTTTTTTCCCCTTTCCCTAATAATACTTTCATTTTTTAAACTGAAATTGTCTCCTGGCACTTGTTAGCATAATTCCTTTGTATATAAGTTTGGTAGTCTTACGTAGTTAGGTTGTTAAAGTAGGATGTACAGTTTGGACACCTTCTTCAACCCTCTGTCGCCCCCCCCCCCCCCCCCAACCAAATTGAGGTGATGAGTCTTTTGGCTGAGCCAAATAAACATTATCTTCCCACTTAGATGAAGAGCATGCATATTTGAGAGGGCCAGTCAGAGCAGTAGTGGCCTAGCCCGTTTTTGAGATAACTTTTTGTCTGTTATTTATTTTCTTATTCTCATAAAGACAGTAACTTTTCAAAATCAAATCCTATTAGGATCTTTAATATTCAGTGAAACAATCTGAGAATCCTAACTGACTAATAGATGTTCATAGTTTTTTTTTTTCAGTCATACAGGAAGAAATGTACGGCTTATGTATGATGAAAACTTAGTTGGCTAGATGGGTTGTGGTACTTTTTATAAATGATTACATAATTTTCAAACTAGGAGTTCTTTCTAAGATTCTTTTACTAAAAGGTATTATTGTCCTTTTAAGTTTTAAGCATCTGTATGTAATTTTTTGGTTAGTGTATATATTTTATGCTAGTATAATATTCATGTATTCAAGGTATGTGAGGGTGGAATTGTTTTTGAACACAATAATCTGAATATTTAAGCTGACTTTTGGAAAAAGACCAAGTTCAGTAAGGAAAGGTGAGTTGAGAACTAAGAGTAGAAAGCTAGAGCAGGGATTAAGCTTAGAAGTAGTCACAGTGACACCTTGCACCTCACTTAGACAGTTGCTCATCTTACCCTCTCTTGTTCTCCCCAGCCTTTCATGTATATTTAGATCTATGTGGAGTAGACCTCACAATCTTACTAAAGTACATATTTTCTTAAAATTCTAATTTTTTTAAATAAAAATTTTTTTGTATTTTTTGAGAGAGAGCGAGCCGGGGAGAGGCAGAGGACTCCATACCCAGCATGGAGCCCGATGTGGGACTCGATCCCACAACAGTGAGATCATGACCTGAGCTGAAATCAGGAGTCGGATGCTTAGCCAACTGAGCCACCCAGATGTCCCTCTTTTCTTAAAAGTCTATCAAATTTCGAAACTTGCTTGTCATTAACAATGGTTTAGTTTGAAAGAAAATCTGGAATGTAACAACTCCTAGTTTTACCTTAAGAGGGCAGACTTGGTTCAGGTTGTAGAGTCAAAGGAGGAAAAAAAGTAGGGTTCACCTGTTGGAGAAAAACATGGATGATATTTAGCATAGTTGGCATCAGGCTTGCATCCATGATAGTTGATCGTCATCACTAGGTGATTATTTTGGCTTAAATCTTAGTAAAAAGAATTGGCTAGAAAAGTCATTAGAGTTGTATAAGAAACTTCCTGAAGTGAGTTGTTGCAACGAGGTTTGAATAATCAACTGTTGTGGGTGACTAGTTAGGTGTCACAATCTTTTTCTAAGCAGTGTCAAAATTACATTCTGTGAATTAATGCGTTAGTACATTTCTGTAGATTGTTTCTCCATACTATACAGTAATTACAGTATGGGGACTCATAAGTTCCATTTGATTTTTGACATACCTAATCCATTTCTTATTTTCTAGCATGATTATGACATGAGAGTGGATGATTTCCTTCGTCGCACACAAGCTGTTGTCAGTGGTCGGAGAAGTAGACCCCGTGAAAGAGATCGGGAGCGGGAGCGAGACCGCCCTAGAGATAACAGAAGAGACAGAGAACGAGATAGAGGACGTGATAGAGAGAGAGAAAGAGAGCGATTGTGTGACCGGGACAGAGACCGAGGGGAGAGAGGTCGATATAGAAGATAATGCGCTTTTGGAAGCACTGATTGTTTAAAGATAAAGAAAATCTTGTATTTTTTTTTTTTTTTTTTGTGTGTGTTTACAAGTAGTAAATTTATTTTCAGCGGTCTACTTAAAGTTCATTGTGTAGAAGGGTTTATTATATCCCTTTATGTTCCAAGCATGCAGTATAATACGAACTGGAAAAACTCAAATCCTCCAAAAATGCACAGTTGACAATTTGAGTTGACACTTTTATTAAAGGAGCAGAATGGAACAGTCCAAGAATGTAGATATTGATTCATTCTCCATAAATGTTCATCTACTTATAGTGTGTTCATCCTAGAGTTATTTTTTGTTTGTTTTCTTTTGGATCTTGATTGATGACTGCCATGATATTTTGCTTTGATGTGTTTCTAAATGTAGTTGCACACGGTTCAGTAAAAATAATGCTGCTATCAAGTATGCAAATATTGAAGTATGATGGTTTGACAGTATGGCAGTGTTGTAGCAGCCTCTTTGTTTCTCCCTTTCCCTCTTTTTTTAATCTTAAAAAGTCACTTTTTATTTTTCTTCGGTCTTCAATGATGAGAGCAATATTAAGAAGACATTGCTATCTAATTTTTAATCTTTTTAAATAAAAAAATTCCTATGTTCAGTAGCATGGTTGATGCTATCGTTAGCCTTCCCCTCCAACTGTATACATTGGCTTGGAATGTTCACAACTTATGTGTGTGGCAGCGGAAGATATTCCATATTCTACATTGCTACTGTTTTGTATAAAATAAATTGGTAAAGATTGACACTTACCTGTTGTACTTCATTTTTGTCTGGATGCCAGTTTGTGTTCTTATGAATTAGTGGACATAAAATGATGCTTTATGTTTGGGTACTATAAGAACCCTGATTGCCACCCTCCCATTTTTTGCATATTTTAGCAGAAATGATTGATCTGGGCCAATTAATCTTAAAAGCCTACTTCTGTTTCTAATATAAGAACTGATGGTATGTGATTGAGTTAGTATTTGATTAAGTATTCATCTGATAACATTTTTGGATCTAGTCTGGTCGTAGGATTGTTTTCTTATTTCAGGTTTTTCTGTTTTCATCTTTGATGAATAAATTATTTTACAGATGTTTTTCTGTTTGACTTTTAAAATACACTTTTGTAATTTAACTTCTTACAGTTACATACTTTAAATTAACCATCAATCCTTCCTAGTGGTAACAAGCTATATAAAACAGAGGGCCACACAAAACAGTGTATAAAAGCCTTTTTTGTATTTCAGCTTCTTGAGTTTAACTTGAAATTTTGACTTTTATTAAGTTGAATGTTCAGGCATTGGGATATTTAAATATTTGGCCACTTTTTTTTCTTTTTTTACATAGTGTTGCATTTACTGTTGCACTGTGTACCAAATCATGATCACAGTTTTACAGAAACGTAATCTGTATTGGTCTAAAAAGGGGAATGCGGGAATTTCAGTCTTGAAAGATGTTAAAGCTACCAGGATACTGCTTTTATGTTCACTGTATTATGTTCTGCCTGGCATTTAGAATGTTTTTTCCATGCATTCATAATTAGTAGTTTTATTTACCTGTTTCAGAAATAAAGCCTAAGGATTTATTTCAATTATGTGCAGTGTAGTAGAGAAGAAAGAACATTTAGCTGGGGTGGGGTGGGGGGAGGTTAGGAAACCTGGGTTCTAGTTGCAGCATTGCCTTTAATTGGACTTAAAACAGTCAATAATATAACTGACATTTGTTGGTATTCATCAATAAGGTACAGAAGTTAATAGCTAATGGTTTTCTTCAAGTTTTAAACTGAAAATTTCTAAGATTTAGAGGAATCACCAAAAATGTTATTTTAAGAAATAACCAGTTACGCAAAATTAGGTAATACTAAAGTCATTTTCCTGAAATAATAGTAATAAATTGTAAATCATCGAGTGCTTAGTATAAAAAGGCACTTTGTGCTTCCATTACTCATTTCATCCTTCTGTAACATCTCACTTACTCTTTTTATAGATGGGGAGACAGGCCCAGAGAGATTAAACTCGCCCAAGAGTACAAAGGTAGCAGTTGATGGAGCAAGTGTCCATCCATATTGTATCTAATTTGGTCTTTCCAAAGAAGTCACCTCATCTGTTTTGGAAAGAAAGAGAACATAAATTAATACATGTTTAAAACCAGGGTGCTAGGTTCTCCTAAGGATATTAAACATTTTCTTAAAGCTTTCTTACTAAGGAGAAGTTATTCCTGGAGTGTGTAGTCACTTAGATGTTAACCTATGCTTTATAAGCTTGCTATCCAGTTAATTTATTCTAAAAAATTAACATTTATTGAGTTCTTACTAATTATTAAGCATTCTGTATACTTGCGTTAGCTCATTTAATCTTCACAAGAATTGATTTCTCTTCTAATTTTTGTTTGGACGAAAAAACTGACAGGAACATAGTGTGAAAGATTGCTTTATAATTTTTCCCCTCTGCAAAGGAGTCATAATAGTAAATAGTTGAAGACATGATCGTTTTTCTTACTGGGAGAGGCATGGTTTCTTCTGTGTACTCTATGATGTTAATTCTAAAAATCTCTAATCAGTAACATATAACATAGGTTCAAGTAAAAGAAATTTCAGTTATTCAAAGTTTAAAAATCAGTCTGGGATTTTATTGGCAAGAGCAAAAGTTCAAGAGTGTGAATCCAGGTGTATCACTTCTCTTGGTTTGGCTTTCCCTCTATGCTTTATTCTTAGTCATAGTCTTTTTTTAAAAAGTTTTTTTAGTTTATTTTGGAAGAGAGTACAAGTGGAGGAGGGGCAGAGAGAGAGAGAGGGAGAGAGAGAATCCTATGCAGGCTCTGCCCTGTCAGCACAGAGCCCGACACAGCCCGACACAGGGCTTGAATTCATGAACTGTGAGATCATGACCTGAGCAGAAATCAAGAGTTGGGTGCTTAACTGACTGAGCCACCTAAGTGCCCCAGTCATAGTCTTAAGTGTTCTATAAATGTCCATCATCATCTCCAGCCTTCCATTATCCATATACTTCTCAATGTCAGAAAGAGAGAGACCAGTTTTCCACTATGTTTCTATAGCACTTCCTCAGAAGGACTCTGAATAGCCATGCTAGTTTCATGGAGCCAGCTCTGACCTAATGTGTGTCCAGGGAAGTGGGGTTCTTTGACCAACCAGTGTGGGAGGCAAAAGAGGCAGGAGATGATAATGGTCAGCTCCAGAGGAATTCTGTCAGGAAGGATGGCTTCCAAATGGTGGACAGAGTAACATATCTGATAAAAATGTGTGATCTCATACAGAACTAACATCTGAATGTCTTCACTTTTCACTCACTGAGAATATTTTGTCATAGGCATAGCTTCCTTTTCCTGGATATCTCTTTTCTTGCTGTAGAATGCATTGGTCACTCTTCTGAAGGACATAGATTCTGCTTTGCTATACTATTGTAAATGATCCCAAGGGATGTCGGATGTATGGAATACAAAGAAGGAAATGAGAATTGTTGCCAGCATTTCACTGACTTTGCTAGAGTTCCCCGACCTCAAGGTAAGGGTGCCACGTAAGTCATTTTGTTCTGAATTTTAGAATTGTTTGGTTTGGATAGAAAATGCCTAACGCAATTTGATACACAAATTAAAAATGAGACATATGACACTATGGGGGCAAAATTTTATTTTTTTGAGGGGAGGGGCAAACTTTCAGACCTCAAGTTCATTGTAGTGGGGATAGGAATCTTATGAATTTAATTTATAGTAATACAGGTCATCTAATATTTTTGCCTCTTTCCGTGACCCTAAATCTTACATTTTGTGTTTCCCTTTCAGTTTTTTCTGTCTCTTGTGTGGCATCTGAAAGACTGTTCAGTCCTACTAACGGTACTCAGGGTGTAACAGGTCAGTAAATTATTGTTCTAGATTTGACTTCCACTGATGCCACTGAAAGGAACTTTATTTTTTAAATTATATGGCCAGAACACAGGAGGCTACAGTTAGCCTCTCAAAGTTTCCAGGGGACTCTGATTTGAAATGTAAGCTTAGTTTTTGGCTGGAAATATTGGATCACTTGGCACATAACTGGCTTATAGAATGCAAACATGCCTACTTCCCAGTTCATTTGTGGTGGTATTTCGGAAGTGTATGAGAATCGTGGTACAAATTAAGACTTAAGTGGTTTTTATGGGAACATTCTCTAGATGAAGTATTTTTTGTCTATTTAACTTGAGAGAGTTTTTAACTGAGATCTGTGGAGATAGAATGTTACTGGGATTAATTTTCAGCTCACAATACTTAATGTGTGTTTTTTTTTTTATTTTTGTGTTTTCAAACTTTAAACGCATATAAAATATGTACTGTATACAGACTTTCTTTGGGGGATTTTGGGTATGATTAAATCCCATTTTTGTCATATCTTATTTCAAAATCACACCCATGTCCTGTGTAGAAAACCTCATGCAAAAGTGGGCTATTCTCATACTTTGCAAGCAGACATCTTTAGAAACATACATTGCCTTTAGTATAGCAGCTGTCTGTTACCACTGCCATGAGGACACACAGTTGAAGAGTTTGAGAACAGATTCCACTGACTCCTTTTATTAATAAATTTTAAATAACGGTTATGGTGAACGTTACTGGTTTCCTGTATGGCTCCGTTCTTGTATTTATCCTAACAGTTCTTGAACTATCACTGAAGTATCCCCCCCCCCCCCCCATGTGGTTCAGAAATAACTGGCTCTGCCTTGTATTCGTTTTTTCCCACAGGAACTCCTAAATCAGTCTGGGCATGGCATTCCTTTTTCCCAAGACTTGGTTTAGAACTGAGCAGTTTACCCTACATATGCCAATGAATGCTGTGAGAGTTTTTCTGAGGATTTCTGGAAAAGAGATTTACTTGCTCTTAGGAAAGAGACAGTAGAATAGATACTTTTTCACCTTAGGGGACTAAATTATGTGACAAGCCTGAAGTTGTTAGAACTATTTTGTCAGCTTCAGGAAACTGGTTTAAGATAAATCCAACAAACAAGACAAAGCCAGAAATATCTTGCATGATAGAATAGAACTTTTTTTTTTTAATGTTTGTTTATTTTTGAGAGAGAGTGTGTGCGAGCGGGAGGGGGGCAGTGAGAGAGAGAGGAAGACAGAAGATCTGAAGCAGGCTGTGCGTTGACAGAGATCCTGATGTGGAGGTCGAACTCAGGAACCGTGAGATCATGACCTGAGCTGAAGTCGGACAGTTTACCGACTGTGCTACCCAGGCCCCCCATAGAATAGAACTTTCTTTAATCTTTGAGGAAATTTTTTTTTTTTCCACTGGACCTTGACCTAAAGATCCTTTATTTTTTATTTTTTAATTTTTTATTTTTTAAGTTTATTTTTGACAGAGCATGAGCGGGGGAGGGGCAGAGAGAGGGAGACACAGAATCAGAAGCAAGCTCCAGGCTCTGAGCTGTCAGCACAGATAATGATGCGGGGCTTGAACTCGCGGACCGCAAGATCATGACCTCAGCCGAAGTCGGATGCTCAACCGACTGAGCCACCCAGGCGCCCCCTAAAGATCCTTTAAACATGATCAGAGACTTACAGAAACAAAAACTATTTGGGAAGAGATCATCTGAATAAAGTAGAGGGTGAGGGTGCAGGATTAATAGGGACAAATAGATTTTGTTAAAGTACATTTCTGCTCGTTTAGAAATCACACAGGGATAGGTTTTATGACTGGACTCATGAGACCCAAGCGTGGATGGGGGCAGAAAGGTGCTCAGAGCACATTGGAGTTGCATAGTAAAAAATAAGGTAAAGGAGGAAAAGCAAAAGAGAGCTTTTATGATGTCATATTTAATTCTCACATCATCTCTGGTAGGTGCCTCAGACTTTATTGCCAGCATGCAATAAAGTCAGGCTTTGAGCCTCATTGTTTTAACTCAGTAGCCCACAATCTTATTTTTAAAAATTTATTGAGGTAAATTGACATATGTTAGTTTCAAGTATGCAACATAGTGATTTGTCATTCGTGTGTACTGCGAAATGGTTACCACCAAAGTCTAGTCACTGGCACTTTACAAAGTTAATACATTGTTAGTAACTATATTCCCCATGCTATACATTGTATCTCCATGACTACTTTTATAACTGGACCTTTGTACTTCTTTTGTTTTTAAGTTTATTTTTATTTATTTTGAGAGAGAGGGGCAGAGAGAGGAGAGAGAGAGACTCTCAAGCAGGCTCTGCACCAAATCTCAAGCCGGCTCCTCAAGGAACCAGTTTTAGGGCTTGAACCCATGAACCATGAGATCATGACCTGAGCCGAAGTCAAGAGTTGGACATTGTTTTTTGTACTTCTTAATTGCCTTCACCCCTGTCATCTCCCACCTTCACCCCCTTCACCTCTGGCAACCACCAATCTGTTTCCTGCATCTGTGAGTCTAGGTTTTGTTTGATTGTTTTTTTAGATTCCACATATAAGTGAAATCCTATGGTATTTGTCCTTTTCTGTTAGACTTGTTTCACTTAGCATAATACATTCAAGGTTTCTCCATGTTGTTGCAAATGACAAGATAAATATTCCTTTTATGGCTGAGTAGTAGTCCTTTTTGTGTGTGTATATCATATCTTCATCTGTTTATCTTTGATTGATACTTGGGTTGTTTCCATATCTTGACTATTGTGAATAATGCTTCAGCGAAAATGGGGGTGCATATATATATCTTTGAACTGGTATTTTCGTTTCATTTGGATAGATACCCAGTAATGGAATTGCTGGGTCACATGGTAGCTATATAATTTTTTGAGGAACCTCTACACTGTTTTCTGCAATGGCTATGACCAATTTACATTCCCACCAACAGTCACAAGGGTTCCTTTTTCTCCATATCCTAACCAACACTTACTATTGCTTGTCTTTTTTGATAATAGTCATTCTAACAGGCGTGACTAATATCTTGTGGTTCTGATCATTAGTGATGTTAGTACTTTTTCATGTACCTGTTGCCTACCTGTATGCCTTTCTTGGGAAAATGTCTGTTCAGATCCTTTGCCCATTTTTAAATTAGATTGTTTGTTTTTGTTGTTGTTGTTTTGTTTGGTTTTTTGGAGAGAGAAAGTGTGATCAGGGGAGAGGGGCAGCGGGAGAGAGAATCCCAAGCGGTCTGGTTCCATGCTCAGCATGGCGCCCAATGTAGGGCTCAACCCCGGGACACTGAGATGATAACCTAAGCCAACGTCAAGAGTCAGACCCTCAACCAACTGGCCATCCAGGAGCTCTGTATGAATTCTTTATTTGGATATTAGCCCTTTATCAGATACATGATTTCTTTCTACTTTCTGTACGTAGAGATACTTTCTACTATTCTGTATGTTGACTTTGCATCTTGTTGATGGTTTCCTTTCTGTGCAGAGGCTTTTTACTTTGGTATAGTCCCACTTGTTTATTTTTGCTTTTGTTGCCTTTCCTTTTAGAGTCCTATCAAAAAATCATCACCAAGACCAATGTCAAGGAGCTTGCCACCTGTGTTTTCTTTTAGGAGTTCTATCGTTTCAGGTCTTAAGTTCAGGTCTTTAATCCATTTTGACTTAACTTGTGTATGATGTAAAATAGTGATTTTAGTTTCATTCTTTTATATGTGGCTGTCCAGTTTCCCCAGCATCATTTATTGAAGAGACTGTTCTTTCCTCATTGTGTATTCTTGGCTTCTCTGTTGTAAATTAATTGACCATATATGCATGGGTTTATTTCTGAATTCTGGATTGTGTTCCATTATTCTGTGTTTTTTTGTTTTTGTTTTTTTTTTAATGCCAGTACCTTACAATTTTAATTATTATAGCTTTGTAATGTAGTTTGAAATCAGGGAGTTGATGCCTCCAGGTTTGTTCTTGTTTCTCAAGATTGCTTTGACTGTTCAGGGTCTTTTGTGTTTCCATATAAATTTTATGATTATTTTTCTATTTCTGTGATAAATGTCATTGTAATTTTGGTAAGAATTGCATTGAGTCTATGCATTGCTTTGGGTAGTGTGGACATTTTAACAGTTCCCATCTGTGAGTACAGAATATCTTTCCCATTTATTTGGATCTTCAGTTTCTTTCAGCAGTGTCTATAGTGTTCAGTAGACTGCTCTTTCATTTCCTTGGTTAAATTTATTGCTAGGTATTTTACTCTGTTTGATGCATTGTAAATGCGATTGTTTTCTTAATTTCTCTTTCTGGTAGTTCATTATTAGTGTATATAAATGCAACAGATTTTTTAATATTGATTTTGTATACTCTTCACTGAATTTATTAGTTTTAACAGTTCCCTGAGAACATCTCCATAGGCCTCTAGAAGTGTGCCAGACCAGAAGCCTAGCTCTCAGGCCAAAGCTCCTATGTACATAGGCTTCTTTCTCAGAAAGGCCACAGATGTCTTTCTGTCTGCTATCTGTGCAGTACTATGGGGACTGGAATCTGCTAACAACCACCTTCCCAGTTATTTTAGTCCCATGGTACCCAGGAATGCAAGCCCCACAGGCCTCCCAGGGCCAAGTGAGCCAGGGGTTTCACCTGAGTTGCAGCTGTAAAATCAGATGCGAAAACAGATGTAAAAACCGGGGCACCAGACGAATGTAAAAACTTCCCTCTGGGAGATACTGGCACTCTGGGGAGTGGTAGAGGGAGAGTGTGAAGATAACAAGAAGAGAGGGAGGAAAATGTCAAAAGTGGATCCCAGCAGACTCCATCCCCTGAGAGATCCCCAAAAGCCCCTGCCCTTCTGGCCAGTGCTTTTAAGGTCAGCAAATGAATTTCTTTCACATAAGGTCTGGTACCTTTTCTCAGATGGCTGCTTCTGTGCTTTGTGGCTGTTTCTGCGCTAGGCCCTGTGGTGAGTGAGTCTGCACATAAGTCCTTTAAGAGCCATTTCTAGTTCGTTACAGTCCTTTGAGGCTTGTGGACGGGAGTCCCATTAGCTTTCAAGGCATATGTTTTGGGGGTCTTAAAAGTTGGTGTGTCTAATTTGGGGGACTAACCCTTTGCTTCTCAGGAAGAAGCTTCAGGGTTGTGCATTCCCTCCCAGTTGTGGTTCACTGCACTGGGGGTGGGGCTTATGGCGAGCTTGGGTCTTAGGGTCTGCACTCTGCCTTAATGTCGCTTCTTTCTCATTTGCCCAATGTGAAGGAGTTACTCAGGTAGTTTTCAGGTCTCTCTTGGAGGAAATCATTACATATGTAGCCGTAGACTTGGTTTGTCTGTGGGAGGAGGCCAATTGAGGATCTTTTCTGTATCACTGTCTTGAACTATCTCCTATAAAAACACTTCTGTCTAGTTTTCTTAGAGCTTCCCTTAAAAAATGGTGAACACATATGAACTAGTGCAGATTTTCAAAGTATGTTCAATATAGCATATCTGTAAATTTACATTAATTCAATTTAACAACATATTAAACATTTTCAGTGGGACACTTTGGGAGATAAAAGGACAATCTCTGCCCTCAAGGAGATTAAATCTTTTTTTTTTTTTTTAATTTTTTTTTTTAATGTTTATTCATTTTTGAGAGAGAGAGAGACAGAATGAGCCAGGGAGGAGCAGAGAGAGAGGGAGACACAGAATCCAAAGCAGCCTCCAGGTTCTGGGCTGTCAGCACAGAGTCCGACCAGGGGCTCGAACCTACCAATGGTGATATCATGACCTGAGCCAAAGTCGGACGCTCAACTGACTGAGCCAGCCACCCAGGCGCCCCGAGATTAAATCTTATATGGAGATAAAGTACATAAGCAAGAAGAATATGAGTATAAATTCAGATGATGAAGCAGGATTGTTTGGGGAAAATGGGTGAGATTTAGAAATGCTACATGTAAGGTGGAGTGTTGGAACATGGGAGAGGACTATAGTTGAAAGTGTATTCAAAAGCTATGTTAGAGCTAGATTGCCAGGAATTATTTGCTGGGAATGGTTTTTTTATGTAAAGCAATAACTGTAGAAAAAGTACTGTAATTATCTCTTGAAATTATAAGAGTAGTGCATGCCCCTTGAACAAATACTAAATTAAAATACATAAAATGGGAGTCTCACTTTCCAGTCGAATCTCATTTCCATGGGTAGTGTGTTATCAGTTTGTTATTTATTATTCCAGGCTTTTTTCCCCCTATATTTCTGTAATCATCTGTATACTTATGTTTTAAGATTATTGTGTTAGAGAATAATAAATACTTCTGTAGATAGCTTCTTTGCACTCAACAGTATATCATGAACATACTTCTGAGTTAGTGCATATTGACTGCCTTTTTTCTTTAAAAAAAAATTTTTTTTTTAAATTTTATTTTAGAAAATGAGAGAGGAGCGAGTGGGGGAGAGGGGAAAAGAGAGAGACAGAATCCTAAGTAGGGGCCATGCTCAGCATGGAGTCCGACTCAGGACTTGATCCTACTACCCTGGGATCATGACCGAGCTGAAGTCAAAAGTCAGATGCTCAACTGACTGAGCCACCCAGCCATCCCTTTTTCTTTTTAGTAGCTTCATATTTTCTAGTGTATAGATGAACCAAAACGTCTTTATCTATTTACTTATCTTTGGGCAGAGAACTTTTAAATGTTGCTGTTGCATCTGTGCTGTAATGGATATTCTTGCACATGTATTTTAACACTTATACTATTTTTCAAAAATACTGAATGATACAATTTGGTCAGTTTACATTTTCGTAGGTATTGTCAAGTCATTCTCTAAATAGTTGTACAGTTTACACAGTCTCTGAGACTTGCCCATTTACTATATTTTCTTATCAGTACTGGAAAATATAGAGCCATTAAATTCCTGCCATTCTAGCAAGAGAAAAACACTATTTTCATTTTTGTATTAATTTGTATTTCTATAATTATTTATAAGTTTGAGCATCTTTTCATAATTCATTTAACCATTTATATTTTTTTTTGTGGCAATTGTCTTTTTGCAGTCTCTGCTCATATATTTATGAGTTTACTTTTTTATTATGCTTTATGCATATGAATAATACACATGAATGTTAATGGTTTGTGGTATGTATTCTCTACCAATGATAGGCTTTCTGTTTGTTTATGGTATCTTCCTTCATATAAATGTTTAAAATCTTTCATATAGTTAAATATGTAAGTAGTTTATTTATGAGTTCTTGATTTTCTACTGCTTTCGTCTCAAGTTTTTTTTTACATATTTTTAAATTTTAAAGTTTCGGGTTTTTTTGTTTTTTGCATTTAAAGATGTAATATTCAATTTGAAATTTGTTTTTGTGAGAATATGGTATTGAGATCTCACTGCATAATTGTTCCAACATGATTTATCATTGAGAAATCATCCTTTATTTTGTGTTTCTGTTTATTGTGGCAAATTCTACAATACCTTATGATTGATTTTTTTTTCTCAGGAAATATTTAGATTTTTTTATTTTTTTACTTTTTTTATTTTTTAACGTTTTATTTATTTTTGAGACAGGGAGAGACAGAGCACGAACAGGGGAGGGTCAGAGAGAGGGAGACACAGAATCCGAAACAGGCTCCAGGCTCTGAGCTGTCAGCACAGAGCCCGACGCGGGGCTTGAACTCACGGACCGTGAGATCATGACCTGAGCCGAAGTCAGCTGCTTAACTAACTGAGCCACCCAGGCGCCCCAATATTTAGATTTTTAATACTGATCTTATATTTGGTTATCCTAGAGAATTTAAAATAATCTGTGATAATTTTTTATTTGTTGTGTTTGATTTTCTTCAATACCACATTGCTCACAAATGATGACAAATTCTCCTCCTGTGTTCCAAATTTTATTTATTTTTTTACATAATTTTCTTATTGGCTAGGACTTCCAGTACCATAGTGAATAGTTCAGATTAACAACTAAACATTCTTGTCCAGTACTTCAAGGATAATATTTCACTGGGGAAAGGAAAAAAATAAACACAACTTAGCAAAATCCTGGGAATTTATAATTGTGATTAGATAGATCAAATGGTATATATGGGCTTATTGAAAAAGAAGTGGGGCATCTGGGTGGCTCAGTTGGCTAAGCCTGACTTCAGCTCAGGTTATGATCTCATGGTTCGTGGGTTTGAGCCCCGCATGGGGCTCTGTGCTGACAGCTCAGAGCCTGGAACCTGCTTCGGATTTTGTGTCTCCTTCTCTCCTCGCCCCTCTCCCACTCACTCTCTGTCTCTCTTTCTCAAAAACATAAAAAAAACATTAAAAAAAAGAAAAAGTATCTTCTGACAATCTGCCTTATTTAACCATTTCAGTTTTGGTTTTTACTGATGGTTATCACATCTCTAGATAATGATATGTAGCTATTTGAAGATTTATAAAGTTTAGGGGTGCCTGGGTGGCTAAGTTGGTTAAATGTCTGGCTCTTGGTTTCAGCTCAAGTCATGACCTCTCGGTTCATGGGTTCAGGCCCTAAGTCCAGCTCTGGATGCGCTGACAGTGCGGAGCCTGCTTGGGATTCGCTCTCTCTGCCCCTCCCTTGCTTGCTCACTGGGGCACTCTTTCAAAATAAACAAACTTAAAAAGAAAAACAAAAAGACTTCTAAAGTTTAGATAATGTATGTGTGTTGAATAAATTTACCTAACCCTTGTAAAACTTTTTACTTCCTTTCAAATCCTTCCAGTTTTTTAGTCTCAGTTTCTCCACTGAGAAACTGCAACCACTGTTTTGTTTTGTTTTGTTTTGTTTTTTTAAGAGACAGTGTCACTTGTGTCTTCATTTTTAAGATCAGGACATTGGTTCTTCTATCCTTCCACCTACCTCTCTACCTCCATTTACCTCCTGCCTTTACCTAACTACTCTAAAATACGCTGCTGCTTTTACATTTTCAAGGTTAGTGACATTTGTATTGCTTTGTAAGCATAAAGTTTCTGTCTTTATAGTTTGATTCTTAACAGTCAATAAATACAGTTTTCTTTGCTTTGTATATTGCAACTATTACTCCAAAGCCAAATAATACCGTTTACTTCTTTACATGTTCCATGTTGTGACACCCATGCTACTGAATGGTTAATATTCCTAGGGTAAATTTTAATTGGATTTCTTTTCTTTCCCTGCCCCCATCTTTCTCCCTTCTTCCTTTTTCCTCTTTCTTCACCTCTTTTCTTCCTCCTCCTCCTCAGCACCCCCACCCCATAATTTTCTTCATCATGTCCTCACTTTTTTCCAGTTTCTCAGTCGTCTTTTTCACTCATTTTTAACTAAGTCTTCTGCGAGCCATGTGTCATCCTTTTCCAACTTGATGGTGCCTACACTTGGCACAGCAGTTCCCCTGTGAGTCCACCGTTCGGTGGTTCCAGTTTCTTTTTTGTTCCTTGGATTAGAGTTTTGTTTTATTGAGGTAAATTCACATAACTGCCTGAGAAAGTATAATAGTCATTAGTGCTGTATAGCATGTATTTTTCTCCCCTGCACACACCACCCAACTTCTAGGCACACTGTAGGTTTGTATAGTTCTGCTGCCTAAAAGTTAACTTGCTTTCAAGTTTAACTTTTCAGTGAAAAGCCTCTTTTCCTGTCTGAGAGTCACTAGAAGTGTTCCAGATAGTGGCAGTTCTGTCAGTCTGGTTTCTAGAATGAGGGTTATTTGACACAGAACTCTCAATATAACTGCAGTGGACATATAACATGAGAGAGAAATACACCTTTATTGGTTTAAGCCTGGAAGAGTTTTGAGTGATTATTGCAGCATAACCTAGTATATCCTGACGGACGTCAGAAAGATATGAGTGTAACTCCTAAAATATTTCAAATTATATTATTTTCTGAATACTTGATAGTTAATTTGGAGAGATGTAAAATTCTATGTTAAAAATCCATTTCCTTCTGGAATATAAAGACATTGTTATGTTGTCCTCTTGCATTTCTTGTTGCTGATGATATGCTGATGGCAGTGCAATTCCTATTCCTTTGCTGGTCATCAAAATTTTCCTCCTCTCAAATCTTTTAGGATCTTCCATTTATCCTTGTTTAAAATTTCATAGTAATGAATATTTTATGCATCCAGCTTGGCTCTCCATTGGCTGTTTCTTTTTGAAGATTACATACATGTCTGTGTTCTGGAAAACTTCATTGTGTTGGTTTGCTAATAATTTGCTGCTTTTTATTTTCTCAGTTCTTTTTTTCTTCATTTGATCTTAGTTGGACCTCTACTTTATTAATAACTCACTTTATCTCATTTCTCACATTTTCTGTCATCTTTGTTTTTTGTTTATATATTCTAAGAGATTTCCTTATATTATGTTCCAACATACCTTTTGTTTTCACCTATTTCAATTTCAGCCACTGTGTTTTTTTCTCTTCTAAGAATGTGTCTCTTAGCTTAGTTACCCCAGAAAGCTGCAGTTAAGAAAAGGACTTGCATGTTAGTGTTTTGTTTCTAGAACTGATTCCATGAAATAGGAGTGTAGGACAAGGAAAGTGACATAAGGAAGGAGGGAAAGTCAGTACCAGGGTATGTTACCCGCCTGGTCAGTACTGTGGAGAGTTGGTTTCTATCCTCCTGGGACCATTTCAGGTGGTATGTAGAATGCTTCTTAGATTAATTAGGCCACCTAAAAAATAGTAGAGGAAGGAGAGAATGTATTATTGGCTCTTGTCCCCCATTTGTCAAGGTTGGTGTAAGGTGCCAGTAACTCTCTGCCGTATTTGGATGCATGTGGTCAACATAGCTGCTCATAGACGTCCCACAGTCACATCAGAGAAACTCCAGGGCAGAAAGCAAGATTGTTCAGGACCACTGGCTAGTGTCTGGTTATCTCTTTAAGGAAGTTGGTTTGAGTATGGCAGTGGCTGAAGGATGGTTGGGGAGTAGAAAGCAGTGGAGAGGTGAGGTAGGGCAAAATGAGTGATAACTATAGTCCACATTTTGCAATGCGCATATCCCTTGGTGCCCTCTATTGAGTACAGTTAGTTACAGTGTTTTCAATATGGTGGCCAAGTTCATTCCCCTTTACCAAAGGGAATTAGTGGGAACAGAGTTTGGTCTTAGCTACTGCAGCTGGCCCTGAAGGATTAATAAAGTATCTATCATCCTCCTCCCCTTTTACAAATTTCTTGTTTCCTTCTCTCTGGGCCTGCAGTTTGGCTGTTCTGAACTATTAGTCTGATGGGATGACATGAGCCTTCATCCCCAAGTTACCTTAGCATTCTTCGATCATGGTTGCTGCAGGTAAACTCGTAAGAGTTATCATTAGGCAATGATTTCTACCACTCTGAATTTTAGGCACTCCTCTACATCTCCTGGGTCTTGGAAAAATCTGTTTTTCCTACCATGTAACTGTGATCCTAATCAGGGTAATTGTCAAAGTTAGTTGTTCCCACTAATAATAACTATTTTCTTTGCCCATTGTCCCACTGATACGAGGAGTCCAAAATGAGCAAGTCATAGCTTTAGGTGAGTGGAAACCTTACTGTGTCCTCTGATAGAAATTTCTCTACCAACCTACCCCCAGAAACAGAACCCAGAAGAATCTGGGAGATTCAGTATTTTCAGGCTTTTTCCCCTCACCCCAAGTCTCCCAGGGTTTCATTCTTTTTCTGTCTAGGTCCTGACTCTCGCACAGGAGGGCTGTTGAAGTTGTGAGTTGAGTCTCCTTTGTAGCTCTGCTACCTTTGCAATTCTAAACTGCTTTTCTGCTGCTTCAGAAGAAAAGAGTCTAAACACTGCCAATGAGAACTTCTGACTTTGACAGCATGTTTTGATTTGATGTTTATTTAAACTGACGCTGTCATTTTTTTTACAAGGCATAGAAAACTGTTAACAAAAGCCATTTTCTCTATATATATTATTTAATTACCATTGTGTCCATACTGTCCATAAATCAGTACTTTACCATCTCCCAATTTTTTACTCCCCTGTGTGAATCATAAGTTGTTGATTTCATTGAGTTCTAGAAGTTATCACTCATGTTATAGTTATTGCTCATGTCATCAGCAATGAGATTGTTATTGCCAGTTACAAGTTAATTGTCCAATTCCCAAGTCTTATTTTGTGGCTCTGCTCTTATTTCCAGTTCTGTTACAGACTGTCTCAGTCTGTGTTCTCCTTGAAAACAGAGCTTGAAATGAGGATCAGAATGTAGTAGTTTATTTTGAGAAATCCAAGGGTTATAGGAGTAGGGAACAGGGGAAGGTAAACCAGGAAAGTCCAGAGAAAGGAGGAAAGTACAATACCAAGCTGATCATCACTGTGAACAATTGGGACTTAATCCAGCCGGGACCTGACTACCTGAAGTATAGGCGAGCACTCCTACTGAACATACTGCAATTATATACATGTGAGTGCTAGGTGAGGTTCTTCAGCAGAATGCAGTGGTGCCAAAGAAGTCATAGTGCAGAAGCTAAGAGATCTATGCTGTTAGGTTACAACTGTGCAGAAGCTCCTTGCCACAGCAAAAACTGGAGGAGAAAAATGGGCTGAAGAGATATGAGGTGGGGCATAAGAGGTGTGAAATATATGAGTCCTCCCTTTTTTCTGTTCTGTTTTACAGTATCTTATTTATATGGATGAAATATTTTGGATATCTATATTTGCTAAAACAGTTAACCTTTCGTTTTTTAAAGTTATCCTTTTTCACTGTGTCCTGAGGGTCTGTGTGTGTGTGTGTGTGTGTGTATGTGTGTGCGTGTGTGCGCATGCATTTTGACTCACAGGGGTCTCTGCACCAGTGAAGGACTTGTTAACTGGCTAGTTTTTTTTTTTAATTTGAGATTTTTATTTTTGACTGATGTTGACTTTTATGCTAAATATGTGTATATTACTAGACATTACTAAGTACTATAAATGTCAAAATGAAAAAGGCTTTACTTGTATGTGGTACATTGATTCTGGTTACGTTATTTCATCTTGGACTGTTTATTTCATTTCCTTTAGAAGAGGACTCTTAATTTTTTTGTGGTCAGTGCGGGGGGGGGGGGGGCGGGGATTAAGGAGGGTAGAAGTGTATGGACCACAAGTGTAAGTGTCTAGAAGCTGATATGTATATATATTTTTTCCTGTACCAGTATCTAGTCGTGGATCATATGTTGCATTTAGTTATCATACCTCCTTAGTCTCTTTTAATCTGAGATAATCCTTTGGGGTGTTTGTTGTTGTTGTTTTGTTTTGTTTTTGTCTTTCTTAATTTTAACACTGTTGATGAGTTATTGGCCAGTTATTTTATAGAATGACTTTCAGCTTAGGTTTGTTGGATGTTTCTTTATGATTAAATTCCAGTTGTGCATTTTTGGCAAGAATATGACAGAAGTGATATGCTCTTTTCATTATGATTTTCATGGCTCATATGATGTTAATGTATCTCATTAATGGTAAAATTAGCTCTGATCACTTAAGATGATGTTTGCAGGTTTCTGCACTATAATGTTACAATTTTTCCTTTTGAAATTAAGTATTTTGTGAGGAGATACCTTGAAACTGTGTAAATATCCTGTTTGTCATCATACTTTTGCCCTCTATTTTTAGTATCCATTAATTATTAATTGGAATTAGAACATAAGGAAGAGCTTCCCTTTCCTTTATTTATTTTTGTTTCTGTCAGTATAGATTTATGGGTATTTGATTTATCCTATGGAGTTTAATCCAAAACTATCATTATTAATTTTTTACACTCAAATTATTCCAGATTTGATTCATCGGAGCCCTCCAGTTGCTCACTACCCTTTTGATGTGTTCCCATTGTTTAATGTACTTCAAGATGATTCATGCTCATCTTGTAGTTTTTCTTGCCTTGAATTAAAATCAGTCATTTGTCCAGGAAGCCGTGGTTCCTATTTTTGAGGAGTAATATACAGAAATTAAGATCTGGGTTGTAGGTGTGCTTATTGTTGCTGGGATGTTACTGTTTCTAGGCCCTTCTTAGAGTTGAGAAAAATATGTGTACAGTATAACGTTTATTGGCAGTTCAAGAGAATAGAAACATTTTGATCATTCTAATAAAAAGGCAGGAAAAAGAGAATGCAGTGAGAAAAAACATGGTAATTAAATGTTAAATTGTTACAGGTAAGTGCAAACTAGTATTTTAATGTAGTTGCTTTCATTTTCATTTAATGTATTACTTTTACATTAATTTAAGTATGCATCAAGTAAACTCATCTATTAAGAAAGATTGTTTAATCCACCTTTTATTTTTGTTTAAAATGAAAATAACTAACACAGAATGACCTTGAATTGTTTTATATATGTGTCTGTATTTAGCCAGTACTAACTGAAAATTAATGTAATGCTATTAATATCAAAGTAGAATAAAAGATGCACAGTATGAAATGTAATAAAGAAAAACATTTCTATGGATAGAAGTAATTCACTAAGAATTAACAAATAAGAAAAATTGTAAGATTTCAGTATACCTCGGAAACCAGTAAATCAAGCAAACAATAAATTAGTATGAAAATTGTTTTTGTAACAAAAGTTGAAAGTTGATTTTTTTTAAAAAAGTTCATTTTTTTATTTTGAGAGAGAGAGGGGGTGGGGCAGGGGCAGGGAGTGAGGGAGAGAAAGAATCCCAAGCAGGCTCCATGTTGTTAGTGCAAAGCCCAACGTGGGGCATGATCTTTCGACTACTAGATCAAGACCTAAGCTGATACATAGAGTCAGATGTTCAACCTACTGAGCCACCCAGGCGCTCCAGAAGTTGAGTATTTTGGCAAAACAAGTAACAAGATTCATCAGTTGAATTCGGGAGCTCAAAGGAAGTATGTACATTCTTTTCAAGTGCAGATGAAAAATTTTGTAAAATTGAACTTAGACATGGTCACAGATAAAACCTCAACAATTTCTAACGTATCTATGTAAAACAACTCTTGGCTATAGTGCAATAAAATTTTAAAACATCATTAATTAAAAGGAATTTCCTTCTCCCAAACATGTACATTAAGAGTTCTCTTCAGTGTAGTGGACTGAGTTGATTTTAATGGACTCCATGCTTTTCCACTTCTGCTTCAATCGCATGCATATACATCCTGAAGAAAAGACAACATAGAACAACATACACAGCCAAGTATGAAACCACGAAAGGATATCCACCGATTGTTAGGTTTAATAAAAGGAAATTCCATGAATAGATGCTTGTAGGAAGTATAAAAAAGTGGTTTTGGGGGAGAATAAAAAAAACTTTTGGGGCGCCTGGGTGGCTCAGTCGGATAAGCGTCCGACTTCGGCTCAGGTCAAGATCTCACAGTTCGTGAGTTCGAGCCCCGCGTCAGGCTCTGTGCTAACAGCTCAGAGCCTGGAGCCTGCTTCACATTCTGTGTCTCCCTCTCTCTCTGCCCCTTCCTTGCTCATGCTGTGTCTCTCTCTGTCTCAAAAATAAATAAACATTAAAAAAAAGATTAAAAAAATTTTTTTAAAAAGGTAAGTGCCTTAACAATAGGCATCAAAATTTACACTATCTGTAGAGTGCAGTGACTTCAGGCTAAAAAAGTTAAATTATAATGAAATTGGTGATCACGTTAAGCTGCAGCAAAGGAGGTCAGAAAAAAACATTCTGAATGGATGCTTTCACAATCCAGGACATGTGCAGTGAGTGTTTGCAGAGATCAGCACCTATTGAAGATTAATTCATGAAAACCACATGAGATAACAACTATACAAAATAGGATGATTTGCACCTAAAGATTGTAGACAGAGAAAAAAAGTGTTTAGACATGAAAGGGTAAGTTAATATAAGAATGGAATGAGTTGAGAAAGATATATAAAATAACCATTCCAAAATTCTAGAAATCAGAAATTCATTTATTATATGAAATTTAATATTATATGAAGTGAAACTGAACTGAATGGATGAATAGAAGAGCGAACAAGATCAGCTGTAGATAGAATTAGTGAATTTTCTGTTTTCCTGACTGAACCTTGACTGATAGAGCCCCCTAGACCTAAAGACTCTAGGAATTTACAGTAAACTGATTAAAATAGAGGTGTTACATGCTGACCGCCTACATTAGAGCTCTGATGGTTACCTGTTGTACTTCTAAGGCTTTTTTGTTTCTAATTGTTCTCCTGGCATTGATCACCTATCCTATATTTTATTGAAGCATCTGGGATTGATTTCAGTGTCTTTGCCTCAATTAGAAAATTTTTTTTAAATAATTTTTTTAATGTTTTATTTATTGTTGAGAGACAGCACAAGTGGGGGAAGGGCAGAGCAAGACAGAGACAGAGGATCTGAAGTGGGCTCTGCACTGACAGCAGTGAGCCTGATGTGGGGCTCGAACTCAGCCATGAGATCATGACCTGAGCCAAAGTCCAACACTCAGTAGACCGAGCTGCCCTCATTTTTTTTTTTATTTTTTATTTTTTATTTAAAAAAAAAAAAATTTTTTTAACGTTTATTTATTTTTGAGACAGAGAGAGACAGAGCATGAACCGGGGAGGGTCAGAGAGAGGGAGACACAGAATCAGAAGCAGGCTCCAGGCTCTGAGCCATCAGCCCAGAGCCCGACGCGGGGCTCGAACTCACGGACCGTTAGATCATGACCCGAGCTGAAGTCGGCCACTTAACCAACTGAGCCACCCAGGCGCCCCTCATTTTTTTTTTTTTTTTTTTAAGAAAGAGAGAGAGAGATTGAGTGCACAAGTGGGGGAGAGAGAGAGAAAGAATGAGAATCTTAAGCAGGCTCCACACTCAGTGCGTGGAGCTCCCTGATGTGGTGCTTGATCACACAACCCTGGGATTGTGACCTGAGCCAAAACAGAGTCAGACAGTAAATTAACTGAGCGACCCAGGTGTCCCCTTGCCCCAGTTTTTATTTCATTCCATTCTGACTCTCAAAACCTGCATGTCCTCATTATGATTGATCAGTCATAGCTCCAAAGTTCATCTCTGACTTAGTATTTCTAATTGTTGCTAGTTTATGTGATCTTATTTTTGATCGTATAATCAATCTTTGTTTTTTTGCCACTCTGGGCCCTGTCATCCATGACCCCAGAATTCTATATTTTTTAGATTAAGTTTACCCTTTGCAACTTGTCTTCACCAAAGAAGAGTCAGTAGAAAAAAACACCACAGTAGACAATGTGTGCAGTACGTGCAAACAACAATAAACCTGAAGAGACAAAAAACATACAAAAAGATGGCCAATTAAACCCAATAAACTGCATTTCCATATGTTTTGCATTGGTAAAATAAATATCCACCATAGGAGAAGCACCAAATAACTGGTTACTCTAGAGCTGGTCTGATGGCTCTTTCAACAGATTGGTGATGGGTGCAGAGATGAAGGTTTACACATGGCCTAACAGAATGACTCCCTCTAACTATGACTGGGCTACTACTACTGATACAAAGAATCTAGCCTGCTCGTATGTCTACTTGGATTATACTTCTGGAGATCAATGGGGCTGAAGATTCGGTGGGCCTCCTTCATGCTTATCTTTGTCAGGGCTTCATATAACCCCCATTTCACAGACTTCACTTTAAAATTATTCATCTGAGTTGTATCATGGTGCAGTACCCAAAGGTACAGAATCTTTGGGATGCTAAAAAATGAGAAATTTGGAATATCTGCCGTGCCAGTTTTCAGTTTATTGTGTCTCAGCTTCAGATTCAGCTTTGTGATCTTGAATCTGGACCCTGTAAACATTTCTTCTTTGCTAACTGGATAAATGTCAAGCTTCACCAGTAGAGGTCCCTGGAGTGACTTTTATTATTATCTGGTAATTTTTGTGAATATTATTGGATTTTAAGAACATATATTTTTAAAAATGTACTTAAAAATTCTAAAGATACTTTTAAAAATATAAGAAATTTTAATATTTGTATTACTTATTTGTATTACTTATCCTTTAATAGATACTGCATTCTATATGGAAATTAAAACTCCTACACAGTTCCTGATGTAGATGGACCCATCTTCCCTGTGTTATTTTCAAGATTAACTTCATAATCACTTGATTTTTGTCTTTGACCTCTATGTTGCTTACAAAATTCTGACTGTAAGCTGTATATTTGAAATAAACAGTATTAACACAGAGATTATAAAGATGAAAAAGTTACATCAATCCTGTCATTCTGTGTAACCGCTTGGAGTTTTTGTGTTTAAATCTTTTTGGACAACATAGACATTTGAAAGGTGTTAGGATTGATCTTGAAGAAACAACCACATGGATAGTATTGTAGTTTTTGCAGTGTATAATGGGATTTTTGTGACTCTGTTCAATGTATCTTTATGTTCACGTCTTTTCCTAACTCTATGTATATATATTGCTTTATGTGAAACTGCAAAATTAAAGTGAATAGAGGATTCTTTGATCATGTATAATTGGACATAGGTTTATGTATCTGATTATATGGTCTAAGAATTGCAAAGATCAATTTTTTTTAGAATAAAACTATTTATTACATTTTAATATAGTCAAAACACATGTTTAAAAATTACACAATTAAAAACATTTTTAATTTCTGAATGCAATTATAACAATGACATAAAATTATTTTATTATTAAAGTGATTTTTGGTAATAACATTATACACTGTATGATGAATATATTGTTAAAACTTTACCTTGTATACCAAATATACTACCTAACCCATTTTCTGTTATTTTTGGTGTGGTTTACAGGTATTATTTTCAGCGTAGATTTTACTTAAATTCCATGTTTTTAAGCCACTGTAGTCAACTTATAAAAATTACTTATCAAGCTAAAATACAGTGGAATAAAATTACACTTAAAGTAATTTAATTCCCTTAACACAAATTATTAATATGTATGCAAATATAAAGAATAGGTGCTTAACTCAAGGACAATGTAAATAAAAGCAATTTTGCTTGTGCTTTAGGTTTGCTTTATATTCAAGTCCTTTGGGAATACTGCCAGAAATGCTGTTTCCCACAAGGGTTACAACACTTAGGAGAAAATAATTACAGTTAATTTAGATTTTGACTGTTCGCACTTTTATTTTTATTTGAACAAAACTGTTGGTAAAGCCTTCTATTTAACCATTATTCTAGATTTATAAAACTGGATCTTTTAGAAATTATGTTATGTTAAAGGCATCCAAATTGGTCTATAAAATACTAGCTTATCTTCTTACCAGAGAAGGCTCCAAGGAAGCCTGGTATTATTAAATACCTTTCTGGTATTTAATTTCTGAGTGATTAAAGCTTTGAAAATTGTTGTTGCAGAGCAGAAAACATTAAAATATTTTCAGTTTCACTGATGCTTTTATCCACATTTACATCCAGCACTTAGATACATTATGATATGCACAGTTATCACAGGGACAGTTTGCATTATTTATGTGGCTTTTAGTTTATAATGAGGTTAATTATGCACAAATGCATAATATATACAGGAATGTAGGTGCATTTGCAACAATGCTGACTATACCTCATTTCCACCTGAAAGACCATGACAAGTGTTATGAAGTAAAAAGAAAAATCTAAGAGAAAGTACTTCTACTTGAAACAGAAAACACTTAAGATACGGTGTTCTATACATAATCTGAATTTTTAATGAGATAGTTCGTATTCATGTAGTTTCTCAACAATCTGTAAGCAAACTCTAACATCCAGTATGTTTTAAAGTACCTGTCATTTCCATAAGAGCAAAAAGGCCTGAGAAAAAAATGTTGGGTATTATACCATGAATGAGGCATTATAGAGGGGGCCTTGAAATTATGTCTACTAGAGTGGGGGGAAATCTTTTCACACACTATTTCTCAATTATAGTAGTTACTTTGCAACAAAAAACCGTATTTTTATATTTTTTAATTTTATTTAAAAAAAATTTTTTTTTAACATTTATTTTTGAGACAGAGAGAGACAGAGCATGAATGGGGGAGGGTCAGAGAGATAGAGGGAGACACAGAATCCGAAACAGGCTCCATCTTCTGAGCTGTCAGCACAGAGCCTGACGCGGGGCTCCAACTCACGGACCGCGAGATCGTGACCTGAGCCGAAGTCGGACGCTTAACCCACTGAGCCACCCAGGCGCCCCTAATTTTATTTTTTAAAATTTACATCCAAATTAGCATATAGTACAACAGTGATTTCAGAGTAGATTCCTTAGTGCCCCTTAGCCATTTAGCCCATCCCCCCTCCCGCAACTCCTCCAGTAACCCTCTGTTTGTTCTCCATATTTATGAGTCTTTTCTGTTTTGTCCCCCTCCCTGTTTTTATATTATTTTTTTCCCCTCCCTTATGTTCATCTGTTTCGTTTCTTAAAGTCCTCATATGAGTGAAGTCATATGATTTTTGTCTTTCTCTGACTAATTTCACTTAGCATAATACTCTCCAGTTCCATCCATGCAGTTGCAAATGGCAAGATTTCATTCATTTTGAGCCGAGTAATACTCCATTGTATGTGTATATATATATATGTATATATGTGTATATATATATATGTATATATGTGTATATGTGTATATATGTGTATATGTATATATGTGTGTGTATATAC
Organism: Panthera leo; assembly: GCF_018350215.1. Taxonomy (NCBI): domain Eukaryota; kingdom Metazoa; phylum Chordata; class Mammalia; order Carnivora; family Felidae; genus Panthera; species Panthera leo. Next base: position 148,956,137 of record NC_056682.1, on the reverse strand, counting down.
ATATGTATATGTGTGTGTGTGTATATATATATATATATACCAACTCTTCTTTATCCATTCATCCATCGATGGACATTTGGGCTCTTTGCATACTTTGGCTATTGTTGATAGTGCTGCTGTGAACATTGGGGTGCATATGCCCCTTCGAAACAGCACCCCTGTATCCCTTGGATAAATAACTAGTAGTGCAATTGCTGGGTCATAGGATAGTTCTATAATTTTTTTTTTTAATTTTTTTTTTTAACGTTTTATTTATTTTTGAGACAGAGAGAGACACAGCATGAACGGGGGAGGGGCAGAGAGAGAGGGAGACACAGAATCGGAAGCAAGCTCCAGGCTCTGAGCCATCAGCCCAGAGCCCGACGCGGGGCTCGAACTCGCGGACTGCGAGATCGTGACCTGAGCTGAAGTCGGACGCTTAACCGACTGAGCCACCCAGGCGCCCCAGTTCTATAATTTTTTGAGAAACCTCCATACTGTTTTCCAGAGTGGCTATGCCACTTTGCCTTCCCATCAGCAGTGCAAAAGAGATCCTCTTTCTCAGCATCCTCACCAACATCTGTTGTTGCCTGAAATGTTAATGTTAGCCATTCTGACAGGTATGAGGTGGTATCTCATCGTGATTTTGGTTTGTATTTCACTGATGAGTGATGTTGAGCATTTTTTCATGTGTCAGTTGGCCATCTGGATGTCTTCTTTGGAGAAGTGCTATTCATGTCTTTTGCCCATTTCTTCACTGGATTATTTGTTTTTTGGGTGTTGAGGTTGATAAGTTCTTTATAGATTTTGGATACTAACCCTTTATCTGATATGTCATTTGCAAATATCTTCTCCCATTCTGTCAGTTGCCTTTTAGTTTTGCTGATTGTTTGCTGTGCAGAAGCTTTTTATTTTGATGAGGTCCCAGTAGTTCATTTTTGCTTTTGTTTCCCTTGCCTCTGGAGACGTGTTGAAGAAGTTGCTGTGGCCAAGGTCAAAGAGGTTTTTGCCTGCTTTCTCCTGGAGGATTTTGATGGCTTCCTGTCTTACATTGAGGTCTTTGACCCATTTTGAGTTTATTTTTGTGTATGGTGTAAGAAAGTGGTCCAGGTTTATTCTTCTGCATGTCGCTGTCCAGTTTTCCCAGCACCATTTGCTGAAGAGACTGTCTTTATTCCATTGGATATTCTTTCCTTCTTTGTCAAAGATTAGTTGCCCATACATTTGTGGGTCCATTTCTGGGTTCTCTATTCTGTTTTGTTGGTCTGAGTGTCTGTTTTTGTGCCAGTACCATACTGTCTTGATGAATACAGCTTTGTAGTATAGCTTGAAGTCTGGGATTGTGATGCCTCCTGCTTTGGTTTTCTTTTTCAAGATTGCTTGGGCTATTCGGGGTCTTTTCTGGTTCCATACAAATTTTAGGATTATTTGTTCTAGCTCTGTGAAGAATTCTGGTGTTACTTTCATAGGGATTGCGTTGAATATGTAGATTGCTTTGGGTAGTATCGACATTTTAACAATGTTTGTTCTTCCTATCTAGGAGCGTGGAATCTTTTTCCTTTTTTTGTGTGTGTCTTCAATTTCTTTCATAAGCTTTCTATAGTTTTCAGTGTATAGATTTTTCACCCCTTTGGTTAGATTTATTCCTAGGTATTTTATGGGTTTTGGTGCAACTGTAAATGGGATTGATTCCTGGATTTCTCTTTCTGTTGCTTCATGGTTCGTGAATAGGAATGCAACTGATTTCTGTGCATTGATTTTATATCCTGCAATGTTGCTGAATTCATGAATCAATTCTAGCAGTTTTTTGGTGGCATCTTTTGGGTTTTCCATATAGAGTATCATATCATCTGCGAAGAGTGAAAGGTTGACCTCCTCCTGGGCGATTTGGATGCCTTTTATTTCTTTGTGTTGTCTGATTGCAGAGGCTAAGACTTCCAATACCATGTTGAATAACAGTGGCAAGAGTGGACATCACTGTCTTGTTCCTAACCTTAGGGGGAAAGCTCTCAGTTTTTCCCCATTGAGGATGATATTAGTGTTGGGTCGTTCATATATGGCTTTTATCATCTCGAGGTACGCTCCTTCTGTCCCTACTTTCTTGAGGGTTTTTATCAAGAAAGGATGCTGTATTTTGTCAAATGCTTTCTCTGCATCTATTGAGAGGGTCATATGGTTCTCGTCCTTTCTTTTATTGATGTGATGAATCAGGTTAATTGTTTTGTGGATATTGAACTAGCCCCGCATCCCAGGTATAAATCCCACTTGGTCGTGGTGAATAATTTTTTTAATGTATTGTTGGATCCGGTTGGCTAATAACTTGTTGAGGATTTTTGCATCCATGTTCATCAGGGAAATTGATCTCTAGTTCTTTTTAGTGGGGGTTTCTGTCTCCTTTTGGAATCAAGGTAATGCTGGCCTTATAGCAAGAGTTTGGAATTTTTCCTTCCATTTCTATTTTTTACAACAGCTTCAAGAAAATAGGTGTTAACTCTTCCTTAAATGTTTGGTAGAATTCCCATGGAAAGCCATCTGGCCCTGGACTCTTGTTTTTTGGCAGATTTTTGATTACTAATTCAGTTTCCTTATTGGTTACGGGTCTGTTCAAATTTTCTATTTCTTCCTGTTTCAGTTTTGGTAGTGTATATGTTTCTAGGAATTTGTCCATTTCTTCCAGATTGCCCATTGTATTGACATATAATTGCTCATAATATTCTCTTATTGTTTGTATTTCTGCTGTGTTGGTTGTGATCTCTCCTTTTTCATTCTTGATTTTATTTATCTGGGTCCTTTCCTTTTTCTTTGTGATCAAACTGGCTAGTGGTTTACCAATTTTGTTAATTCAAAGAACCAGCTTCTCGTTTCATTGATCGTTTCTGCTATTTTTTTGGTTTTGATAGCATTAATTTCTGCTGTAATCTTTATTATTTCATGTGTTCTGCTGGTTTTGGGTTTTATTTGTTGTTCTTTTTGCAGCTCCTTAAGGCGTAAGGTTAGGTTGTGTATCTGAGATCTTTCTTCCTTCTTTAGGAAGGCCTGGATTGCTGTATACTTTTCTCTTATGACCGCCTGTACTGCGTCCCAGAGGTTTTGGGTTGTGGTGTTATCATTTTCATTGGCTTCCATATACTTTTTAATTTCCTCTTTAATTTCTTGGTTGGCCCATTCATACTTTAGAAGGATGTTCTTTAGTCTCCAAGTGTTTGTTACCTTTCCAAATTTTTTCTTGTTGTTGATTTCAAGTTTCAGGGTGTTGTGGTCTGAAAATATGCATGGTATGATCTCGATCTTTTTGTGCTTGCTGAGGGCTGATTTATGTCCTAGTACATGGTCTATTCTGGAGAACGTTCCATGTGCACTGGAGAAGAATGTATATTATGCTGCTTTAGGATGAAATATTCTGAATATATCTGTTAAGTCCATCTGGTCCAGTGTGTCATTCAAAGTCATTGTTTCCTTGTTGACTTTTTGATTAGATGATCTGTCCATTGCTGTGAGTGGGGTGTTGAAGTCTCCTACTATTAGGGTATTACTACTGATGAGTTTCTTTATGTTTGTGATTAATTGATGTATATCTTTGGGTGCTCTCACATTTGGTGCATAAATGTTTACAGTTGTTAGGTCTTCTTAGTTATAGAGCCCTTGATTATGATATAATGCCCTTCTGCATCTCTTGATACCGTCTTTATTTTAAAGTCTAGTTGTCTGATAGAAGTATGGCTAACTTCGGCTTTCTTTTGTTGACCATTAGCATGATAGATGGTTCTCCATCTCCTTATTTTCAATGTGAAGGTGTCTTTAGGTCTAAGGTGGGTCTCTTGTAAACAGCATATAGATGGATCTTGTTTTCTTACTGTTTTATTACCCTATGTCTTTTGGTTGAGCATTTAGTCCATTGATGTTTAGAGTGAGTACTGAAAGATATGAACTTATTGCCATTATGATGCATGTAGAGTTGGAGTTTCTGGTGGTGTTCTCTGGTCCTTTCTAATCTTTGTTGCTTTTGGTATTTATTTATGTATGTATGTATGTATTTTCTATATATTTTCATCTTTTCTCCCTTTAGAGAGTCTCCCTTAAAATTTCTTGCAGGGCTGGTTTAGTGGTCACAAACTCCTTTAATTTTTGTTTGGGAAACTTTTTATCTCTCCTATTTTGAATGACAGCCTTGCTGGATAAAGAATTCTTGAGTACATATTTTTCTGATTCAGCACATTGAATATATCCTGCCACTCCTTTCTGGCCTGCCAAGTTTTTGTGGATAGGTCTGCTGTAAATCTGATTTGTCTTCCCTTGTTTAGGGACTTTTTTTTTTCCCTTGCTGCTTTCGTGATTCTCTCCTTGCCTGAGTATTTTGTTTAATTGACTATAATATGCCTTGTTGATGGTTGGTTTTTGTTGAATCTGATGGGGGTCCTCTGTGTTTCCTGGATTTTGATGTCTGTGTCTTTCCCCAGGTTAGGAAAGTTTTCCACTATGATTTGCTCACATAACCCTTCTACCCCTATTTCTCCTCTTCCTCCTTTGGGACCCTGATGATTCTGATGTTGTTCCTTTTTAATGAGTCACTGATTTCTCTAATTCTTAAATCGTGCTCTTTTGTCTTAATCGTCCCCTTTTTTTCTGCTTCATTATTCTCTATAAGTTTGTCCTATATTGCTGATTCTCTGTTCTGCCTCATCCATCCTTTCTGCTACTGCATCGTCCATGATTGCGGCTCAGTTACAGCATTTTTAATTTCATTCTGGCTATTTTTTACTTCTTTTATCTCTGTAGAAAGGGATTCTAATCTATTTTTGACTCTAGCTAGTATTCTTATTATCGCAATTCTAAATTCTGGTTCAGACATCTTGCTTGTATCTGTGTTGGTTAAATCCCTGGCTGTTGTTTCTTCCTGCACTTTCTTTTGGGGTGACTTCCTTCGTTTTGTCATTTTGAAGGGAGAATAGGAATTAATGAGGTAGAAAAATTAAAATGAAAAAATGAAAATTAAAAAATATGAAAGTTAAAAAATAAACACTCACACACACACAGAAAATCTAATAAATGGTGCTAGATCCTAGGTGTGTTTTGTTCTGGGTGTTGATAGTGATTAGACAGAGAAAAAAGGCGGGGGGGGGGGGAAGGAAATCATTTGAGATTTTGAAAGAGTGAATACACTGAAGTAGACTAAAATGAGATGATGGGAGTAAAATAGAATTTGAAAAAATTTACACAAAAGTGAAGAATATAGTAGAAAAAAATTAAAAATATTTTTAATAAAAACTAAAAATAAAAATGAATTTTTTCTTTCTGTATTCAAGAAAAAAAATGAAAAAGAAATGATTGAAAATTTGAAAAAGTGAATAAATACACTGTAGTTGATTAAAATAAAATAATGGCAGTAAAATAGAATTTGAAAAAATTTACATAAAATCAAAAATCAAAAAATATTTCCTTTAAAATCAAAAATCAAAAAATATTTCCTTTAAAAAATTAAAGGAAAATATTTTTAATAGAAATTGAACGTAGAAATGAAGTTTTTCTCTTTCTGCATTCAAGAAAAAGAATAGAAATGAAAAAGAAAAAAAAAGGAAATTGTTTGAAAATTTGAAAAGGTGAATACACTGAAGAAGACTAAAATAAAATGATGGAAGTAAGAGAGTTTGAAAAAATTTACACAAAAGTAAAAAATATAGTAACGAAATTAAAAATACTAAAAATTGAAAATAAAAATGAATTTTTCTCTTTCTGTATTCAAGAAAAAGAAAAATAGTGTAAAGAGAAAAAAAGAAAGAAAATTGAATAGATGGACCTACAGATTGAAATAGGAGTGAAATTACTTCGTTTTCCCATAGAAGTCAGACTATGTAGCGCTTTATAGTCCATAAACTAAGTAGGTGGTGAGACTTGTGTTCTTGAAGAACGAGGTTGGCCCCGTTGGGCGGGGCTCATTGTAACGGCTCCGTTCTCCACTAGATGGCACTGCTAGTCCACGGGGGGGGGATTGTTGTGGTGCTCGTAGGTGTGTATGCGCGTGCGCAGGAGAGGTGAAAATGATGTCACACAGCTACCCAGTCTCTAGTATCGGATCTATGTTCTCCCCGATCAGCAATTGCGCACTTGTCCTCTCTCTTTAGCTTTCATCTGCTCCCTGCTTTTTCACTCTTCGTGACCAGGCCCCACCCAGGCAGTACCTCTCTCCCAAGTTTTGTATCAAATGCGGCTTTTTACCCTGGTCTCTTACTTCTGAAGGACTGTGGCTTTGACCCGTTCTGCCCCTCTGGGAGGGTCTCACTGAGCAATGGCCAAAAGCTGGCTGCACCCAGGAACGCTTGTGGGACCCTGCTGCTGCCCGTGCCCCGAGACTGTGGCCAGGTGCCTGCCTGCCCCATAAAAAGTTTGCGAGATAGTGTAGCAGCAGCTTTTCAGGGATTATGGAAAATCACAACACATATCTGTCACCAGGCTTCACCCTTAACGACCTTGTTCCAGCACCAGCAAATGTGGCTGTTTTCTGGGGTCTGCTGCGACCGGTGGCTTCAGTAGTCTCCACCAAATGTCCTTCCAGCAGTGGAACTGATTTTCCCCGTGTGGCCTGAGAACCTCCCGGACCCCACTCTGTTCCTGGCGATTCACCCTTCTCACCAGAGCACCGCCAGGTATCGAGCTGTGGAGTTGCAGACTTTGCGCTCCCCTTGTTTACAGTCTTAATGGAATTTAAACCCTCTCCTTTCTCCTTTCTCCTTTTCCCTTTTTAGTTTAGTCCCTGCGGCTGTTTCTAATTTTCCACTTTCTCTCCAGCTGCTTTTGGGGAGGGGTACTTTTCCCGTATTCCTCCCCCTCCCAAGTCTCCATCCTCTCTGCCTGCAAAAGTGGCTCCCTGCCCTCCACTGGCTTCTCTCTCCCCCAAGTTCACCTCTTCGTGCCACATACCTGCTGAATTCTGTGGTTCAGGTTGTGCAGATTGTTGTGTTAATCCTCCAATTAGATTTTTAGGTGTATAGGATGGTTTAGTGTTGGTCTGGCTGTATTTCATGGGCACGAGACACACAAAAAACTTCCATGCTGTTCTGCCATCTTGGCTCCTCCAGTATCTCAATAACTTGTATTTGAGTTCCCAGATTCTTCTGCTTCATAGAGTATGCTGTTGATGATCTGTATTCATTTTTTCATTTCATTCATTATATTCTTCAGACCCAATATTTCTGTTTGTTTGGTCCTCATATAAGCAAAATATCCTCTTTAATTTTTTTCTAACTTTATCTTTGGCTCATTTTTTTATGATTTCTATCTGTATTGAAACTGCCATTGTGTACATGTATTGTTTTTCTGATTTCACTGATTTTTCTGTGTTCTCTTAAGCTTACTCTGCTTCCTTAGAACAATCTAATTTGTAATTTTTGCAGGCAATTCACAGATTTGCATTTCTTTGTGTTCTTTGGTGGTGTCATATTTCCTTGACTCTTCTTGTTCCTTGAAGTCTTGTGTCAGTTTTCACATTAAAGAAGTGATCATTCCCTCCAGGGTTTGCTGACTGGCTCTGGGGGAGAAAAACACCTTCACCCGTCAGTCCCACTAGCTTTCTCAGTCCTTTTCTATGGATGTCTGCTCCTTACTTCTTGTTCCCTCTTGAGGGGATGTCTTCAGATTGTATGACTTATCCTAACCCACAAAAACAGACCTAGTGTTGAGAGCTTCCCATTCATTTTCCCTAGGGCAGAGCCCTGAAATGTTTAAGTTTGTGTAAACTCTCCCAATCCCACAGATTCAGGCCAGCCTTTTTCACTTGCCCAAAAGCTGTCTACAAAGGCTTAGTCTCACCACAATGGGGTCATGCACCTTGAGCTATCAAAGGTAATAGGAGTGAGGTACATGCAGTGTTGGGGACAACTGTGGGCCTAGCTGGGGAAGGGAGGTGTGAAGATGAGATGTCCCCAAAAGCTGGTAGGCAGGCTTACTGATGGAGTCCATAATTCTTGCTGATATCACTTCAGAAAACAATTGCTAATAATCAAAAAGCTCAAAGAAAGCTGATGTGGATGGAGGAATAAAGTAGAATAACATAAGATTAGAATATCAGTCAGGATTCATGGGTCCATTTCAGAGAATACAGATTTTAACATACACGAAAAAGAGAGTTAACATATTTTACCCAAGACTGACATTCTCTGAAACAAACTTTTTGAAAGTCAGGAAAGTTTCTTTGTATAAAGCGGGTTATGAGAGTGTAAAAATGAAAGTAGGGATGTTAGAAAACTATTGCAGTAAATCCAAGTTGGATATGAAAATGGCTAGGTTTAAAGTGATAATAACAACTGACAGAGAAGAACAGATCAATATATAACTTGGGAGTAGAACTTATAGATACGGTGATCAATTGAATAATTGCTCAATCCTGTTTTTTATTAGTCAGATATTCTTATGATATTGGAAATGATAATGTTATTATGATATATTTCTTACTAATTCCTTGTATAAAATCAATTGTTTTTAAGAAAAAAATTTTTTATTTTTTTTGAGAGGGAGAGAAAGAGAGACAGAGCACAAGTAGGGAAGGGGCAGAGAGAGAGGGAGACACAGAATCGAAAGCAGCCTCAGGCTCAGAGCTGTCAGCACAGGGTCCCATGTGGGGCTCGAATCCATGGGCTGTGAAATCATGACCTGAGCTGAGGTCAGACTCAACCGACTGAGCCACCCAGGCGCCCCTAAAATCAACTTTTTAAGCAAAAGGATTATTGATAAAGTTATTGTCCTAAATATCATTGGACCCATTTCTACATGGGGTGGTGGTTTCCAGGTGTAGGGATCCAAGCAAAAAAAAGAAAATAGAATTTTACATTATAAAAAGTTTGTTAGAACAAGAAAGTAAAGAAAATAGAATTGAGTGTGATGGAAGGAAGAATAAGATTATTAAGGTATCTTCTTCATGACTTGCCTTTATTCTGTTTCTTTTCAACATAATATGAATCTGATCTAGAATCAGAACTTGAATTCATATATGAAGTAATAGCAAAAGAAAAAAAATATTTTTTCTCTTAAAGATAGATGTGATTTGGCAGAAAGGGCACTGAATTCAGCATGAGAACATTTGGATTTAAATTTTCTCCCTGCCCTAATGCCTCTGGCACATATACTCTGCTGCTGGAAGTAGGTGATAACCTCTTTCCTCTAGAATTCCTAGCAGAGTTGTCCATAAGAAAAATACTACACAGACCATTCTGTTCAAAGGAACTTAAGATACCAGAGAAAAAGTTACCAAAATACCCAGCCTTAATTGAATATGCTTCACATGGTGATGGATTTTAACATCATTTAGAATTTATTCTCAATTTGTGTTTAAGCCTTTTTGTTTTCATATCCTCTAAAAGAAGTTTTAAAACTCTCATTCTATTTTCTACCTAACTCATTTTGTTGTTTGTATTGATTAAAAACATTTTTTTAATGTTTGTTTATTTTTGAGGGGGAGGGAGAGAGAGAACACGCACTCGCACGAGTGGAGGAGGGGCAGAGAGAGGGAGACACAGAATCTGAAGTGGGCTCCAGGCTCTGAGGGGTCAGCACAGAGCCTGATGCATGGCTCAAATTCACGAATCACTAGATCATGACCTGAGCCAAAGTTGGATGCCTAACCGACTGAGCCACCCAGGCGCCCCAACTGTATTGATTTTTTTTTAAAACAAAACAGCTGCATTTGCTAAAACCAACTATGTACTCCAAAGTTCAGCTCAACCTACTATAAATTGATTGAGAAAGTCATGAAAGAGATCTGTGGGATTGTGAACTTCATGAACTTGGTTTAAGCCTCGGTTTAGTTAGAGCAAGAGTTGATCATGAGGACTGTAAAAGGTTTCTGGGTTCTTTTCATGCTGCATCTGTATTTCTTCGACTCTGGAAGGACTGGGAAAATACTTGTGTGGCCCTTGGATTTTAGTCACTGGATTAATTTAAAAGTTATCCTGGATCAACTCCAGCTTCGTGGGCATGAGGTAACTGTCCTGGTACCTTCACCAAGTTATCTGTTTGATCATACCAAGATTCCCTTTAATGTGGAGATCCTTCAACTTCCAGTAACTAAAGAAACTCTCATGGAAGAGTTCAATGGTATTCTCTATGATATTTCCTTTGAAGTGCCAAAACTTTCATGGTGGAGCATGCAAGGAAAACTGACAGAACTTGTCTACAGGTTTTCTAGGACAGCCAAAAGAATGTGTGAGAGTGCTATCACAAATAAGGAGTTACTCAGCAGGCTACAAGCAGCTAAGTTTGATATCTGTTTAGCTGATCCCTTAAGCTTTTGTGGGGAATTGTTGGCTGAGCTCCTCAATATTCCATTTATATACTCTTTTCGATTTTCTTATGGGAATGTCATTGAGAGACTGTGTGCTCAGCTTCCTATCCCTTCTTCATATGTTCCTGGCATCACATCGGGACTGACAGACCGCATGACTTTTGTACAGAGACTAGAGAATTGGTTACTGTACATAGTGACTGATATTATGTTTTTATATTTTGTATTTCCGGAATGGGATGACTATTACAGCAAGGCTTTAGGTAAGATATATTTGCATGCATTAAAGATTCTTACTTCATAAGAAAAAGGGTGCCTGGGTGGCTGAGTTGGTTAAACATCTGACTCTTGATTGTGACTCGGGTCATGATCTTGTGATCATGAGATCAAGCCCGAGGCCTGCTTGGGATTCTCTCTCTCTCTCCTCGCTCTTTGCTTCTCCCCCCACTCATGCACTCACACCTGTGTGCTTTCTCTCTCAAAATAAACACTTAAAAAATAAAATGTAAATGTTTACCTGACGATATAAAATCTTAAAAAACGTATTTTTAAAATTTTTTTGTATGTGTTTTATTTATTTTTGATAGAGTGCAAGTAGCAGAAGGACAGAGAGAGAGGGTTAGAATCTAAAGACAGGCTCCAGGCTCTGAGCTAGTTGTCAGCACAGAGCTTGATGCAGGGATTGAACCCACAAACTGTGAGATCATGATCTGAGACCAAGTCAGACATTTAACTGATTGAGCCACTCAGGTGTCCCTTAAAAAAATATTTTTAAGTGAGGACCCAAGCTTTTTAAGTAAAAAACAAAAAAAAAAAAACAAAAAAAATTTTTTTTCGTTTTGGATGATTGATTTTTTACAAATTATCATAGGAAGAATATTCTCCATGTATACACATAAATCCTGGTTGCTGCTACTAATGTTTTTGGAATATCTAGAAAACTGTGTGCTGAATTTGACATAATTCTGGACTATTCCTCTCTTGTTTAGTTTTGCTTTTATACAGTCTGGTTTTTTGGGGGTTTTTTTTTGTTTTTTTTTTTTTCCTGATCGACTTGCTTTTTCTCAGGCTTTCTGTTTGCATCCAATTTAGGTTTTATTGCTGGTTGCAGGGTTTAGCATGTGATGAGCACAAAACTAGAAAATAAATAAATATATACTGGTTTCATATGCAGTTCTCTCCCAATGGCAAAATGTGATTTTTTTTCCCCTAAAAGACCATGTTTCCAGATTTTTAAATCTCACTGTTTTGTTTTTTTTTTTGTTCTATTCAAAATTGCATTAGAGGTCAAATTGTGAGCTTTGACCCTGAGCACACTGTTTTCTCTCTTACTTCAGCAATTCCTTTTACCTCTTTATATTCTACATTCCCATACTATAGATTAGTTCAATGGGAAGTTTCATTATAATTCTTTTTCCAGGGGCGCCTAGGTGGCTCAGTTGGTTAAGGTGTCCCAACTTCAGCTCAGGTCATGATACCACAGCCTGTGGGTTCAAGCCCCTCATTGGGCTTTGTGCTGACAGCTCAGAGGCTGGAGCCTGCTTTGGGTTCTGTCTCTGTCTCTCTCTGCCCCTCCCCCCTCCCTCTCTAATAAATAAACATTAAAAATAATAATAATAATTCTTTTTTCCAAAAGGTGAGGAAGTTTTTGCTGTTATGGCTTGTCTTGTTTTACATTACAAAGAGCTATATAAATAGGGGCGCTTGAGTGGCTCAGTCAGTTGAGGGAGCACCGACTTTGGCTCAGGTCACGATCTCGCAGTTTGTGGGTTTGAGCCCATGTTGGGCTCTGTCCTGACAGCTAGGAGCCTGGAGCCTGCTTCGGATTCTGTGTGCAGCCTGCTTCGGATTCTGTGTCTCCCTCTGCCTCTGCCCCTTCCCAACTTGTGCGCTCATTCTCCCTCTCAAAAATAAACATAAAAAAAAAAAAAGCTATAAGAATAGAAAGTATCTTCATTATTATTTTATGCTTGCCTAGTCTTCCAGTTTACAAGTCTGCATATTTTGGACATCTTACATCCTTGTCTTTCTCTTTAAAATATATTTTAAAAGCAAAATCTCTCTTCTCAACAACTTGGTCCCTGGCATTACTACTGGCATCTTAACAATAACAAAATAATCACTTACCCTCCCTATGAAGTTTTTCTATGTAACCCTAAAGATTTAGAATATTAATACCTTAAGTGTAAATTTTAACATGGCCAAATAACTTATCAACTATTACTGTTGAATCACACTTCCTTGTGATGCGAGACATTTTCACATTATACATATTAGTTTCACTTTGCTTTTAGGTTTCTCTCTATTCATTCTTCTCAATGCCAGAACACAATAATGTCGGGAAAAAAACTCCCATATAAGATTCTTCAGTTATATCTCTGGAGCTTAAGAGTATAAATTCCTACTATGTTTGTTTATTATAAAATGTTTGTAGATAGCCTTCTGCATCTTTCCTCTCAAATGAACTTTATGGAAAGTTTATGAAGCATTCTATGTGTTTACTGAGTTAAGTTTACACTGAATTCAGAGATCAATCAGGGGAAAACTGACCTCTTGAACATCTAAAGTTTTTCAAAACAAATTTTTATTCAGATCTTTTTTATAACAATCAGTAATATTTTACCATTCTTTGCTAAAACTCTCACTTATTTCTAGCATTATTTTTATAGTCTAGTTACCATTAATATCTCTTTTTTATAGTTATAAAGATAAGGAGATCCGTTGGTGCTTTTGTATTTCACTCTTGAATTCAGCAACCTAAATATAATCCCTTAGCAACTCTACTAGTATTTAAGTTAGATTTAGATTGGACTGCCAATTCATAAAAAGTCAGTAAGTGGGGCGCCTGGGTGGCTCAGTCGGTTAAGCGGTCGACTTTGGCTCGGGTGATCTCATGGTCCGTGAGTTCGAGCCCTGCGTCCGGCTCTGTGCTGACAGCTCAGAGCCTGGAGCCTGTTTCGGATTCTGTGTCTCCCTCTATCTCTCTGACCCTCCCCCATTCATGCTCTGTCTCTCTCTGTCTCAAAAATAAATAAACGTTAAAAAAAATTTAAAAAAAAAGTCAGTAAGTAATGACAGTCATTTTTTTTCTTTCAGAAGTTGATCTCACTTTTTGGTTTGTTTTGGAGGGTTGTTTTTTGTTTTTGTGTGATTTTGTGAGTGTGTGTGTGTGTGTGTGTATGTGTGTGTGCTGTGTATTCCATTGACTGACTGCTCCAATAAGATCATGAGTAATAGGTGATAACCAAAACTCTTTTCTTGTTATGAATTTTTGCACTTTTACTGAGATAACAGTTGAGGTATAACATTTTATAAGATACTCATCGCAATGATTTGAGAGATGTATTACTGTGAAATGATTACCATGATAAGTTTGCACCCATTACCTCACATACTTATAATTGTTTTCCTTATGGTGAGAACTTTTAAGATCTACTCTCTTAGAAACTTGCAAATAAACAAAATAGTATTCTTAGCTATAATGATTATGTTGTACACTATATTCCCCAGTATTTATTATCTTATAACTGGAAATGGACATCTTTTGACAACCTTCGTCCCATTCGTCCACTCTACACTCAGCCTCTGGCAACCACGAATCGGATCTCTCTTATCATGAGTTTGATTTTTCTAGACTCTGCATATAATCGATATCAAACAGCATTTGCCTTTGCTGATGAAGTATGCTGCCCAAGATATGCCAGTGATTAGTTCAGGACAGTATAAGATCTAATACACAGCACTGTGACTTTTTCTGGGCCTTCTGTGGATGGAAGCAGGTGCTTATTTCTTCTAGATTTGGCCCTAAAAACATGTGGACAGAAACTGCTATGCCCATCACTTACCCATGGTCAGGGGCCAAACAGCAAAAGGCAAAACTGAGCAAAGGTAACAGCATCTCATCTTGGAGACATTTTCTGAGTCATGAATAAAGCGGTGAGTGATCTGTTGCTGGATCTAAGTTGTCTGTTTATTTCTGGTTCCAGAAACTTAACATGAAGTTTTGGAACCTCTTTTATGGTGAACCATCATTGGTGGAACATGACTTTGTCTCTGATTCTTAGCTCTTGGCACCCTAGAATATTCTTTTTGGGAATATATCAGTAATCTGAGAAAGAAGAATGTGAAGGCTTGATAGGTAGACGAAAAACATTTCTTTGGCTCAGAAGTTTAAAAATTCTATTACTTTAGTAGAATAAAGTTTTTTATTTAGGGTTATTCAGAATTTAGGATCTTCATTATGTAACGTATTCCAAGTATTTTTTGAATTATTTTTGAAAAAAATACAACCCATAATTCTTATACAATCATTAAATGAATCATAAATATATATATGTATGCATATATATACATACACACACACATATATATATACATATGTATATATGTATATATATATTTTCAATCATTGAGGAGGAAACCAGTTAAGAATGCAAGTGTGGTTCAAATATATTTTGAGGAGCTACTTGTAAACAACTGGGGGGAAAAAGTAATGTTAGGGTAATACTACTAAAGTTAGACACAAAACTGCTTAATGTCATATAGAGCAATAAAATCATAATTTGGGGGATGATATTTTCTACCAGACAGAAATACGCAAGCTAACATTTAACCCAAGTATATGTGGACTCAAAAGTAAATAGGGAATCAGTAATAAAAAAGTAAAATATAGGCACATTCTTCTAAAGAATTAAATAATTCTTCCATCATTTATTGTTTAACAGTGTCTCAGTATGACATCAAAAAGGCATGCTGTGGTTTCTTTTGACTTCCAAATTTGAGACAATGGTTTCTAAAAATCTCTTTATCCAAATCAATTATTTTTACTTCCCTTGTACTATATTGACTTCATTTCAATAAATAGCATTAAGTGTCCTAAATATCCTAATGTCCTAATATCTCAGGAATGGAGATTCAACAGCAAAAAGACGTTATCTTGTTATGAAGAAATGAATCAACCATTATGACCCAGCAGTTCTACTCTTAGCTGTGTATCCACAATAAATAAAAACATATGCCTACACAAACATACCCATGAATGCTCATAGCAGCATTATTCATAGTAGCCCAAAATGAAAACAACCTAAATGATCATCAACTGATAAATGGATAAAGAAAATGAAGCATATCCATATAAAGAAATCTTATTAAGCGATAAAAAGTAATGAAGAACAGATACAGACTACAACATGGATGAACCTTGAAAACATTATGCTAAGTGAAAAATGGGAGCACAAAAGACCATTTGTAATTTATTTATATGAAATGAGTGAGATTATTCTGGAACAGACCAATACAGACAAAGTAGAGTAGTGGTTGTCAGAGGCTGCGAAGAAGGGGAAACAGAATGACTGCCAATGGATACAGGGTTTTTTAGAGGGGGTAATGAAAATATTCTAAAATTAAATAATGGTGATGGCTGCATAACTTTATGAATATACTAAAAACTACTGAACTGTGTATTTTAGAAGGAAGTATTGTATGGCATATAAATTACAAAACTGTTATAAAAAAGGTGGGGCGAGTGAAGCATTACACAAAGAGAAGAAGATTACATCCGTGGCTGACACCAGGAAGTCACTAAAATGGAGTATGTACTGAGTATGAAGTTGGATTTTCAATACCATTGCCATTACCAGAATCAAACCCATAAATTACTGAGATTTGTTTGTGATTGCTTATACAGATAGATTGTCCTGGTCAATTCAAAATCCCTCATATTTTCTGATCAAAATTTTAACATGTTTAGAATTATCAAGGAGAATATTTAAAAGGCCTTATGGTGGAAAACTATATAGTTACAATTTCCTCGTATCAGCAATACTGAATATATATTTCAAAAGGACACAAAACCTGTGGGTAAGTTTCCTTACACCATAGTAATTGACTAGAATTCAGAAATAAAGCTCTGGCTCCTAAATAAGGAAAATCATTTAATTCAGCCACTAATTTGAGTTTTTATTCTGTTAATGTTCAATTGGTTGCCACATCAGTTGAAAGGTACTCCTTTGTTGCTGTCAGTCAACTAAATATGTCAGAATAGCTAATATTTTGCCACCAAAGAGGACAAACTCTTGTGAAACAGGAACTTTAATTTTGCATAGCAAAGGAGATAAGACTTTTCAAAAATGTATTAAAAGATTCTATTCCTGGCTGGATGTGATTAGGTGTTTACAGCACACTCGAAAACACGAGAAGACAGATGAATTTCAAAGGTCAGTTTTTAAAGAAATCAAAAGGCTTTTGGAGCAACAAGAATGAGATAAATTGTAATTCCAGAAGAGTCAGAGACCCTACTACAATGAGCCAAGGATCACTGCTTGTTTCTTATCCTTTGCTGAGAGTATTTGCCAATTCTGAGCATGAAGTAGGGCTCAGGCTTAGCTGAAGAGACAGACTCCATTGGCAGGAGAAAGCAGCAGGCTTTTGGTCTTGTTCTAGACTTAAATCCTTGCTTGGTTATTCAAAATCTCACTATTATGTGCCTTCAGGAAAAGGTGAATTGATTTTGTATGGTTTGCATGGGCCCAATATTGGTTCTTTAAAGATTTTTCTTAGAAAATTAGATGGTCAAACATTCCCTATTTAATATACCAGTTTGTTTTCCATTATCCTTCATTTTTATTCAGGAAAACCTGCCACATTATGTGAGATTATGGGGAAAGCTGAAATGTGGTTGATTCGAACTTACTGGGATATTGAATTTCCTTACCCTTATTTACCTAACATTGAATTTGTTGGAGGACTGCACTGCAAGCCTGCAAAGCCCCTACCGAAGGTAAATAAGTGTGCTTATTTTTGATTGTTTAACTTTTTATCTCCTGGAATTATTTCTAGTTTATTATTTATAATGTTTAATCCCTAAGCTGAAAACATAGACACAGCAATTAATGGGCATTATTTTCTTAGACTATTATACTACCATAGGTATCTTATAACATTATCATGACAACCACTAGTGATGTTGTTCATCAGCTATGTCACATATTTGCTAAGGATGAGATTCCTAGCCCCTGAGTATAGTGGAACCATGGAGTACTCTGCACAATGAGACTGAGGTAAAGTGGTATGTATCCCTTCTAGGCCCACTATTTAATTGTCAGATCTGGTTACTACAGAGTTCTCTTTTCCTTTGTTATGTCAAAGGGCTATAGATAGTAGCTACAGGTAGTGTTCTAGATAATATATCAACCTGAGTTCCCGATTAAAGAATGGATAAACCAGCTGCAGCTCAATAGATAAGGATTCAACATAAGAAAAAAATAAATTGTTGTCTTAGGCCACTGAGATTTTGTAGCTGCATGTTATTTAGCATAACCTAGTCTTAGAAATGGATAATAGTGGGGAAATTATAATACTTTGAGAATATTTCAAATAGAGATATAATGGCCCATCCAAAAAACCTGGCAAATTCAACAATGATGAACTGTTTGGTTTTAACAAAGAAGAGAAATTAGACTGAGAAGGTTATCAGGAGATAGTTTATTAAAAAAAAAAAACAAAAAAACAACAAATGGGCAATACTAAGTATTCTTCAAACTTAAGATCAATGAAAGATCAGTGTATAATTTTTAAACAGCAAAACATTTCATAAACATTGACTTACCTTTTCATAAACATTGACTATTGAATTGTTTGGAATGAAGCAAGATTTAACACAGGGAAATGAGCTGAGATACAGTTGCAATAATTCCTGCAAGAGATTATAGAGATCCAAACTATAATATGATAGTAATTTTTGAGTAGAAGTAGAGAGATTTAAGAAGTACTTACAAAAAAAATCATTATGATTTGGTGATTGGCTGGAGGTGGGGATTAAGGGAGAGAGTTCGAGAATGAATCCTTGGCTTGTTGTTTCTTTGTATATGTCTTTGTTGGTTTCTTACAGCCAATTTAGCAGAGAATAGTGGCATTTACTAAAGTGAAGAATTAAAGGGGAGCAGCTGTGAGGGAAAATAATGTGTTCATATTTGGGCATGCTAAATTTGAGGTACCAATGCGATGTTAAGTAAGCAGCTGTTGAATACAGTGTCTTAATCTCAGGGGATAGGCAGTATTTGTGTTTTTCTTCTTTTAATTTTAATACGCTGTTTTTAGAGCCATTTACATTCACAGCAAAATTTAGCAGCAAATATAGAGAATTCCTGCCTGTTTCCTACACACAGCTTCTTCCACCATAAATATCCCACACTAGTGGGGCACAGTTGTTACAATCAATACCAACCAATTTCCATAACTTAAAGTTAACTCTTTATGTTATATATATTATAGGTTTTGATACATGTATAATGTCATGTATCGGCCCTTATAGTATCATACGGAACAGTTTCACTGCCCTAAAAATCTCCTATTCTCCACTTATTCATCTATCCCTATCCCTAAATCCCTGGGATCACCACTTTTTTACTGCCTCCATGGTTTTGCCTTTTAAATAAGCAATGGTCTTAAATTAGGGATGTCAAGGGATAAAAAAAAAAACATGATTTCATATTGGGTGCTTATCGTGAACATTAAGTTACCCAGAGTAAAAACAGAAGTTGGGGTGGAGCATAAGACTATGAACTAGATGCCTCTGTGAATGGGGGCTGTTCCTAAAAGATTGACAATTGGCATTAGGAATCATGGGTTATTGATATTGATATGTTTTTATGATTAAAAACATAAAGATGAAGATACTTTTTTAAGGCATAGTAAAGGAAACCGTTGGAAATACAGTCAGAAGAGAGGAGAACACGGATCAAGTGTCTATCTGGACCCTGACTGATACAAGTATGGTAGAATGAATAGAGTATACTTAAAGGATTATAGGGCAAAATCCAATTTTCAGTAAGACCAGAAAGTATATGGAATACTCATCGAAGAGACTGAGAATATTTGGGAATTTTTAAACCATGTAACAGGAAGTTTTACTTTATTTTATTATATAAATTAATATTTTGACAACTTAAATAATATTGGAAATCCATTCTATATTATTCTAAACTATTGCTTTTGCTCAGAAAGTAATCACTTAGGGGCCTCTGGGTGGCTCAGCCTATTAAGCTCCAACTATTGATTTTATCTCAGGTCATGATCTCACAGTTTATGAGATCAAGGTCCATTTTGGGCTCTGTGCTGACCTTATGGAATCTGCTTGGGATTTTCTTTCTTCCTTTCTCTCCGTCCCTCCCCTACTTGCTCTCTCAAAATAAACAAACATTAAAAAATAAGTAATCACTTAAATATTCTGAGCCTTCTTTATGTTATTTCATAGTTTTTGATAAAATATCCATGCACTGTATAGATTCAATTCTAAAGACAAAGAAAAAACTGTCAGGATAGTGTAAGATTTACTTATAGGCTTATTTGCTATATCTTAATAATTCAGTACTATTCAGAACCCTCCTATTGCCTTATTACTGATACCATAACATACCATATGTGTTTACATAATCTATGTTTGTGTGTATTTACATAATTATTTATTTCACCAATAATATATGTTTCTCCAATGCAATCTTATTTCCCATATCTCTTCCCACCAGAGCATAGTAGGACCCCAGGGACACTCCAAAAGTGTACAAACACTAACTCAAAAACAGCACACAAATGTGGTTATTATTTGTGGAAAGAATCAAGTTTTATCAGATTTTGTCATCATGTTTCTTTCTGTTAGAGCCTCAAACCTCATGATTACTTCACTTTTCATCCTCATTATGGGTTACTTTGTACATTCACATTGACTTTTGTATTTGTAGGTAACATACATTTAGTGTCCTTAATCTGCTTTTTATAATTAGGGATATTACTGAAAATCCTGCAATATTCTAACACCAAAACTAAACACCTGAATTATTCAGGGAATGAAATTTTGCGAAAATGCTTGCATATTAAAGAATTAACAAATAGGTGGATTATGAGTAAAACAAATTGCTCTCCATCATGTGGGTGATCCAGTCAGTTAAAGGCTTGAACAGGCTTATTTAGATTTTAAATTATTATTATGATATCATATAAATATATGTAGGAGATAAATATTCACTTCCCTTTTTTGTCTCAATAATTTATATATTATTACACCACTCCTAATAATCTACTCAGTGTGATTTTTTTTCTCACTGATTGTCTCACTAACTTCTGACATCACTCTTATCCCATGGCAGGCTTTCATATACTCAGTTCTTTTTCTGGTCTTACCACTTTTGTTCTATTGTTCACATCATCTACTAGGAGATCAGAGCAATCATTTTACATATTTCATGTTATATATTACATATTATTATCTGAGGTACTTCCAAGTATTTCCTTTTATTTTCCAAAATTCGTTAATTATTTATGAAAGATATTCTTCTACATACATTATAAAATACTTGCCGATTTCTCAAGAAGATTTTGCTGTAATTGAAAATTAAAGAGACTGTTGGGTTTACATATTAAGTCAATCCATCTATCATCACAGTGTGATAGTTAATTTTATGTGTCAGCTTGCCTGGGCCAAATACTTAAATATTTTGTCAAATATTATTCTGGGTGTTTCTGCAAGGTAATTTTTGGATAAAATTAACATTTAAATAGGTGGATTTTGAGTAAAGCAAATTGCTCTCCATTATGTTGGTGAACCTCTGCAGGCTTGAATAAAACAAAAGTCTGACCATTCTGAAGCAAAAGAGAATTCTGACAGCAGACAGCCTTCAGAACTGAAAGACAGTATTGGCTTTTGTCTGAGTCTCCAGACTGATAGCCTATCCTGCAGATTTTGGACCTGTCGGCCTCCATAATCATGTGATCCAATTCTTTAAAATGAATCTCTTTCCTGCCTTCCCCTTTCAGTCATCATACATTTTTTTTTCTTGTCTTACTTGATTGGCTTAGTTTATTTAGTACTTAAAAATGGGATAAAAAGATTGCTTTTGACTTCAACAGGATTAAATATGCCATTTTTATCTTTAATGCAAAGCCATATATTTCCATAATATTATTGTCACTTATAGGTATTATATTATAGGTATTTCTGTGTTACTTATCTGATAAGTTGTATGGCTACCTGATTTCTAAATGTGGTACTGGAAGCTTATATAAAGCACAAATGTAACCAAAAGAAAATTTAAATTTAGAAACAGAAAAAAAGTAAGTATCCATTAGCATATCATTATTCTGGCTGTGAATGAACATAAAAGTTCATGATAATCTTCTTAGCATCCAAGGCTAAATATAAAGTGAAGTACCAGAAGAATTTAACTTAAAGCAGTAATCAAATGCCACATTTGGGGCATTATGGAGAGGATGTTAGAGGCAGTAGAGAGCACGAAGTATGGTCACTGGCTGTACAGTCAACAAGCTTCACTGAGAAATTTGGTTCTGCCGGCTACTGCTGTGTAGCGTTGCACAAATTACTTAACCTCTCTGAAACAGCTCTCCCGTGTGGAAATGTATACGTATCTCTTAAGTTCACCATATATCTAAGTTAAATAATGCATCCAAAGACCTCAGCACATGGCAGGAGATAACACATAGTCAATAATTTGTAAACACAGGCACACACAAACATACCTCAAAAGTGTTTAGAACACATTGGAAGGGAACCTCCAAACTAAATTATTTTTATTTGCCTGATAACCAGTGATCATATTTCATACTCCAAAATGGTTAACATGGAAAGACAGAACTGTTCAATAATTCAAACACAGTGCTAAAGTTATATGGCTTTCTTGTTCTTGTAAGCTCTAAATTTTCATTATTACAAAGACTGTTTTCTTTACAGGAGTTAGAAGAGTTTGTCCAAAGCTCTGGAAAGGATGGAGTTGTGGTATTTACTCTGGGTTCAATGATCAAAAACCTCACAGAAGAAAAGTCTAATCTAATTGCATCAGCCCTTGCCCAGATTCCACAGAAGGTCGGATAATCTTATCTTTTTTTGAGGGGCAGCCATTTTAAAATCCATGAAGTTCTCCTTAAAAATCTACTTAACGAATGTTAAGAAAAGCTATTAGTATTGTTAATATCAATTTAACTGAACTCTGAGGAAAAAGTATTAAATGCTAGAGAGGGCCACTAAAAACATTTGATTATTATCTTGCTTTAAACTTGGCATTACTATCAGGAACACATATTGTAGTATTTTTATTTTTACTAATAGGATAAAATAAATCATTCACTAATCTGAAGCAATCTGTTGGCTCTATGTCTAGGATTTAAGGCTTCTATGTAATCTAATCTTATTTTGTTGTTCTTGTTTATTTTTAAGTCTGAGGCACACATGCCAGTTATAACGAATATGATCGTAAAGGAAAAGATATTTTAAAAATATGAACTTAATTCATAATTGGGACATAATTGGGACTATATATAATTGGGACTTTTAATTGATGGTTTTGAACCAGGTCCTGGTTTAGCCTGGAACTGACAGCTTCGCTTCCTAGAATACTCCTAAATAAGGATTCTCTTAAACAGTTAAAAATTTTAGTAATACAATAAAAAATTTGTGCAGTTCACTCTATGATGTTCCTAGCAAAATCTGATTTTTAAGTTAATAACATTCTAGGTTATAACTTAATAATGTTCTTAAACTACCAGGGATATTTTTTTGTTTTCTAGCTTTAGTCAAAATAGACAATTACATGTATTTTTAAGTTCCAAACAATCATGACAGTGCTTAAATTCATAACTAAATTCCTTTGGAAAATTGTTTGTGGAAGCAGTACCCATTTAAATATTTAATTTTTAAAAATCTTCATAAAAGTATTAAATTTTTAATTGTATTGAAGTATGTTTAGAGGTGACATCAAGGTAAAGTAGGAAGCACCAAGGAAGCACCTAAACAGCAATTACACTAGCAAAAACTCTGAAGTAACTGTATTAGAACTCTGCAGTCTATCTGAGCACTTGCAATTTGCGGTGAAATATTGGCTGATCAATTGTAATTAATTTTGGTCAATTGTAGTTAATTTTGGCATTGCAGGAGCTTCAGATCCTGTATCACCCAGCCTCATGGCAGCTAACCTGCCTGTATTACTGTGTGATTTGATGGAGCCAAGATGGACAAAAAGGATCTTATCCTCTAAATATTATGATTCTGCATTCTGATTGCTAACTATTGCCTTCCATCCACTGATATGTAGAAACAAAAGTTGGTCATAATTATTTCAACACCCATTAGTTGAAGCAGCACTGTTGTTTGTTTGTTTGTTTTTCTTTTTCCCTCTTTTCTCTGCCTGTGAGCCAGACATTAAGGAATGAGGCCATTCAAAACAACCTGACCTGGGGCGCCTGGGTGGCGCAGTCGGTTAAGCGTCCGACTTCAGCCAGGTCACGATCTCGCGGTCCGTGAGTTCGAGCCCCGCGTCAGGCTCTGGGCTGATGGCTCGGAGCCTGGAGCCTGTTTCCGATTCTGTGTCTCCCTCTCTCTCTGCCCCTCCCCCGTTCATGCTCTGTCTCTCTCTGTCCCATAAATAAATAAAAAAAAAAAAACGTTGACAAAAAAAAAAAAATTAAAAAAAAAAAAAAAAACAAAACAACCTGACCTACAATGGAATTTAGAAAGCAATATCTATGTCAAGGGAAAGATACAGGTTCAAAAAAAATGCTTTAGATATAGAAGATCTAAAGCATTCACCTCAGTCTGATTCCTAGCAAAGAGACACTCTTCAATAATGAAAATAAACAAATAAGCCTCAAACCCTAAGGAAAGAGAGAATCCTATTTCCAGGGGCACTGGGTGGTTCAGTTGGTTGAGCGTCCCACTCTTGATTTCAGGTCAGGTCGTGTTCCAAGGTCATGGAATCAAGCCCTGCATTGTGCTCCATGCTGAACATGGAGGCTGTTTAAGATTCATTCTCTCTCTCTCTCTCTCTTCCTCTCCCTCTCTCCCCCTCTGCCCAATACCCTGCCTGTATGCTCTCTCTCTAAAATTAAAAAAAAATTGCCTAAAAAAATCTGATTTCCAGAGTTATTATATTGATTACAAAAATCGTTTGTCCAGTTCTCAACAACAAAAAAAGTGACAAGGCATACAAAGGTATGTAAAACTATGGCCTATCAAAAGGACCAAAATATATTGAGAGAAATCGTTCCTTTTTTTAAAGTTTATTTACTTATTTTGAGAGAAAGAGAGAGAGAGAGAGAGAGAGAGAGAGAGAGAGAATCCTAAGCAGTCTCCACACCAGCAGTGTGGAGCCCAACACAGAGCTCAAACCTATGAACCATGAGATCATGACCTGAGCCCAATCAGATGTTTAACCAACTGAGCCACTCAGGCACCCTGAGAGAAACCATTCCTGAAGAAGCCTAGCTGTTGGAAGTACTAGATAAAGAAAACAATTGCCCTAAAGATGCTCAAATAGTTAAAGGAAGACCCTGATAAAGAGAAGAAAATGATGTAGGAACAAAATAAGAATATCAGTAAAGAGAAGGATATCATAAGAATGACCAAAAAGAAATTCTGCAGCTAAAAATTACAATAACAAATAAAAAATTCACTTCAGGGATTCAAAATCGGTTATGAGCCAGCAGAAGAATCAATAAACTTGAAGAAAGAATAATTGAAATTATCAAGACAGAAGGACAAAAAGAAAAACAAAGAAAAGTGAACAAAGCCTAAAGGACTTATGGGATAGTATAAAGTGGAAGAACAAACACACTCTGAGAGTTCCTGAGAGTAATGGGCAAAAATAATTTGAGGAAATAATGGCTTAAAAGGTCCCAAATTCAATGAAAGACACAAATCTAAAAATCCAGAAGCTTAATGAATTTAAAGTAGAATAAACTCAAAGGGATCCACACTAAGATACATAATCAAGTTGTTGAAAGACAAAGACAATGAGAGAATCTTGGGAAGCAACTCAACACACAAAAGGTGACTAGACGATTTCTCAACAGAAACCTTGAGGCCAAAAGGTAATGGGTTGATATATTCAAAGTGCTGAAAGAAAAAATTGCCAACTGAGAATTTCATTTCAGGCACGTTTCTTTCATATATGAGGTCAGAAATTAAAACATTAACAAATAAACAAAAGCAAGGGAGATCATTACCACTAGACCTCCCCTGCAAGAATGAAAGGTCTTTATGGTGGAAATGAAAGGCTACTAGACAGTAACACAAAATCATGAAAAAATAAAGATGTGCAGCAAAGGTAAAAACTAAGGCAATTACAAAAGCTAGTATTATTGTAGTTTTAATTGTATTCGACTTTTTACTTTTTTTCTTATTTATTTTCTTAAATTTAATTCATTTTTTAAATTTACATCCAAGTTAGTCAGCATATAGTGCAACAATGATTTCAGGAGTAGATTCCTCAAAGTCCCTTACCCATTTAGCCCAAAACCCCTCCCACAATCCCTCCAGTAACCCTTTGTTTGATCTCCATATTTAAGAATCTCTTATGTTTTGTCCCCCTCCCTGTTTTTATATTATTTTTGCTTCCCTTCCCTTATGTTCATCTGTTTTGTCTCTTAAAGTCCTCATATGAGTGAAGTCATATGATTTTTGTCTTTCTCTGACCAACTAAATTCGCTTAGCACAGTACCCTCTAGTTCCACCTACATAGTTGCAGATGGCAATATTTCATTCTTTTTGATTGCCAAATAATACTCCATTGTATATATATATATATACCACCTCTTCTTTATCCATTCATCCATTGATGGACATTTGGGCTCTTTGCATACTTTGGCTATTGTTGATAGTGCTGCTGTGAACATTGGGGTGCATATGTCCCTTTGAAACAGCACACCTGTATCCCTTGGATAAATGCCTAGTAGTGCAATTGCTGAGTCATAAGATAGTTCTATTTTTAGTTTTTTGAGGAACCTCCACACTTTTTTCCAGAGTGGCTGCACCAGTTTGCATTCCTACCAACAATGCAAAAGAGATCCTGTTTCTCCGCATCCTTGCCAACATCTGTTGTTGCCTGAGTTATTAATGTTAGCCATTCTGACTGGTGTGAGGTGGTATCTCATTGTGGTTTTGATTTGTATTTCCCTGATGATGAGTGATGTGGAGCATTTGTTCATGTGTTGGTTGTCCATCTGGATGTCTTCTTTGGAGAAGTGTCTATTCATGTCTTTTGCCCATTTCTTCACTGGATTATTTGTTTTTTGGGTGTTGAGTTTGATCAGTTCTTTATAGATTTTGGATACTAACCCTTCATCTGATATGTCGTTTGCAAATATCTTCTCTGATTCTGGTCGGTTGCCTTTTAGTTTTGATGATTGTTTCCTTCCCTGTGCATAAGATTTTTATTTTGATGAGGTACCAATAGTTCATTTTTGCTTTTGTTTCCCTTGCCTCGGGAGATGATGTGTTGAGTAAGAAGTTGCGGCCAAGGTCAAAGAGGTTTTTGCCTGCTTTCTTCTTGAGGATTTTGATGGCTTCCTGTCACATTTAGGTCTTTCATCCATTTTGAGTTTATATTTCTGTATGGTGTAAGAAAGCAGTCCAAGTTCATTTTTTTGCATGTCACTGTCCAATTTTCCCAGCACCATTTGCTGAAGAGACTCTCTTTATTCCATTGGATATTCTTTCCTGCTTTGTCAAAGATTAGTTGGTCATACGTTTGTGGGTCCAGTTCTGGGTTCTGTATTCTGTTCCATTGATCTGAGTGTCTGTTTTTGTGCCATTGTATTCCTCTTTTTAAAATCTCAAATATTTTATTGTATTCTACTTTTTAAAACCTTCTCAAAGATTTTTTAAAAATGCATAAATAGCCATTATTAATCTAATCTATTTTTATAAACATAATGTATAAATGTGTATCTTGTGTCATCAGGAACAGAGAGTGGGGGATGTAGCTATGAAGGAGCAGAGTTAATGTATGCTATTGTACTTTACAACTTATAAGCCAAAAAATAAATCACAAGAGTAATTACAAATACTTTGAAAATGA